>NC_056746.1:80515998-80618498 GCF_019279795.1 Protopterus annectens
GAAATAATTTGAATAAGAGTCTACTAACATCAAGTAATGTTGACCATTCCACTGAAAGATATCTGTAGCTACTGTCAACCAAGTTAGTTCAGGAATCTGACTTAACAGAAGTGGTTCTTTTTGTTGATGAGGCTTTGGATTATTACATACTGAACAAGATGAAAGTACTCTTTCAATATCTCTTGACATAGATGGCCAAAATACTAGACCTCTCGCACTTCTTTTGGTAGAGTCCATTACTGGGTGGCCATGATGCAACATCTTAATATACTCTTGTTGCAAGAATTTTGAAACAATCACTTTAAGACCTTTCATGATGATACCATTGTCTGACAAAATCTCATCTGTTCATGGAAAATACTGCTGCACTTCTACTGGTAAACAAGATTGCCTTGAAGGCCATCCTTCACTGATAAAGAGGGTTTAGCTTCTGGATAATTGGATCTGAAGCTGTGTGAGTTCTGAGCCCATCAAGATGTGTGGAAGAAAATTTCTCACTTCCATGACCTAAAAATCTAGTTGCTCATTGTTATGCTGTTCTGCGTTTTGTCTGGGCGATCTGGATAACGTATCAGCAAGATAAGGAAATTTGCTTTTTGATAAGGAAATTTGCTTTTTGTGTAGACAAGATTGAAATTGTACTTCTGCAATTTTAGCATAATGTGTTGCAGTCTCCCTGGAGCTGTATGCACAGGCTTTCTCAAAATAATGACTAGAGGTCGGTGGTCAGTTTCAATCTGGATAGGTCAACCATTAATATAATCATGAAACTTCGAACATGCAAACACAATTGCCAAATGCAATCTGGGCATACTGCATCTCAGTCTGGGTAAGAGTCCGCAATGCATAGGCAACTGGTCTACCCTCTTGAAGAATGACTGCACCTAGACCAAACTTAGAAGCATCACAGGAAAAAGTAACTGGTTTGTGAACATCATAGCAGCTGAGAGTTGGTGGGTTAGCAGTTTTTTGTTTCAGGACATCAGATACTCTTTAGTGCCTTTCTGACCATGACCAGATTACATCTTTGCATGTCAGCTCTCTTAGCAGTGCAGAAAGTTGGCTTAAATCTGGAATGAACTTGCCTAGATAGTTGACCATGCCAAGAAAACATTGTAAGGGTTTGGACATTATCTGGAGCTGGCATCTTGAGAATTGCTGTTTGCTTTGAAGGATGTAGTTGTAAGCCTGAACTGGTAAACAAGTTACCAATATAAGTAACTTCAGTTTACATGGAATTGGTCGACAACCGCATGTTGAACAGGGTTTTCTTCAAACTTACATGTCGAAGATTTATGTGTCGAACAGTCAGAATGTCTCGAAATTCGACATTTCCGACCACTCTACCATCTAAACAAGCACTGCCATGGGTCAAACAAAGGGGGATGTTTGCGTTTTGACATAATTGCATTCACAATTATGCGCAACTGCCGTTCTGCTTTCGAACATGTTGTGTTAGACATTGGGCCGTACGACCAAATCCATGTATACCAGTAACTTCTCGTCGCCTGAATTTGCACTTCTGAGGATTCAGGTTAAGATTCACTTCACGTGCTCTTTCCAGAACGTTCTTGAGGTTTCTGTCATGTTTGACTTCACCATTGCCATCTGCTGGAATATCATCTACTATAATAGCACAGGGATAGCCAGAAAAAAATTTGCTACATCATACGCTGAAAGACTTCGCTGGCAGAACTTATTCCTGATGGCCTTTTCAGAAATCTGTATCTTCCAAATAGTGTACTGAATGTGATTAGCAATGAAGATTTTTGGACAAGCATGATATGCCAAAATGAACTCTTTGTATCTAAGACAGAAGAAACAGTGGCATTTGGGATGAGGACAGCAACCTCTTTGACTGTGCGCATTGGATGATGGGGTCTTTTTAATGCTTTGTTCAGATCTCTTGGACCAATACATATTCTGATATCATCTGAGCTTTTCTTACGATCTACTATCATCGAATATACCCATTCAGTAGGTCCTTCTACTGGACAAATTGCTCCTAGCAGCACCATTTTGTGTAGCTTTGCTTTGACTCTGCTCTGCATAGCTGCTGGAACATTCTGTGCTGGTATGATAACTGGGTTGACGTCTGGGTCTAACTTCATGGAGTATACAACTGGTAGTTCACCTAGTTTGTCTGCAAAAATATCAGCATACTCAAAAAAATAGTTTGTTTGAAATTTGAGCTGTTGCCATTCAGGCTGACATTGTGGATCTCTTTATTAAGTGAAAGCAATGCCATTTTCAAACTGTCTCTGAGGCCTAATAATGACTGCACGTGCCTCTTGACTATGACAAATTGCAAGTCATAGCTGTTCCCAGCAGAGTAACATAAATGCACTCCCTAGCCTTCGGTTTGAATCTCTTCACCGCCATTAGCAACAAGCTTCACACACTTTGTCAAATGAAGTTGTTCTGCGGCTTTTACTCTAGCAAACATTTTTACTGACATGTAAAATGTCACTTTGAGCCAGTATCTATTTTGAGCTCTAAAGAACTCACATTAATTCAAAAGTACAAAAGATTTCCTCATTCTCCCATTAATCTACTACATTAACGGTTTCACCAATCACATACACACCATCAAAATAAAAAGTAGAGTCGCAGCTTTCTAATTGATCAACTTGCCTCTTGGAATGTTCTCTTTTAATAAAAGACTGTGCCTTATTTGATTTACAAAATCTTTTGAAATGATTCCACTTATTGCAAGAATGACACTGCTGACCAAAAGCTAAGCACTTTTCTCTTTTGGGCTCGTGGTTTCCAACACAATTATGACAGCTGACTATGAAGCTAGGTGAGGCACATGTTTTGACTTTGCTAGCTCACCCTTATGCTTCACTGAGCATGCTCTGGAATTTGCTGGAAAGACTCAGGGTTTTCCAGGGACTGCTATAGGACCTGCAGTAGCTGCCATGTGCTTGGGCCTATTTCTTTTAACCACATGCTGCATACTATCAACATGAGCTCTGTCACTGTGCCTTCCACTGCTATTCTCATTTGTAAGCATACTTGTGTGCTTTTCTGTAAGCTTGTATATCTGACAAATCTCATTCAACATTAAATCACTGTCTCAAAGCAAAATCTTTCTCATTGTGTCATTATCAGTACCACACACAAGCCTGACCTTTATCAACTCATCTCTCAAATCACCAATTCTGCATGTTTTAGCCTTATTTCTCAAGTCAGTCATATATGCTGCAAAAGTTTCACCAGGCTTTTGATCCTTTGTGTAAAATAAGTGCCTTTCCATTGTAATATTTATTTGAGGGTTACACATTTCTCTAAATTTACATTTTAAGCACTCTGGGTCTTCCTTTGTTTCAGCCGGTAATACTATATGGTGGTCTTCCCCCTCCCGTGCAAACATAGCAGGTGCATACACAAATGAACAGTCTCTTTCAATGGCTTCTGAACCAGCCAAATTAAGTAGAATAAAAACTTTTGTATGTGCGTCTTTGTCAAGAAAAAGCAGCCTGTATGAAAATATCATGTTCCTGCTCAAACAGTCTCCAGTTTTCTGCAATATTGTTATCAAACACAAGCAGTGCGGGTCTGCAAAAACCTTCTGCCATGCACACAGATTATAGTAAAACACAATGCAAAATGGCCTTTGTAATTCTGTATGAACATTCACACACACCAGGTACTTGTAATAATAATCAAATGCACAATAAACTCTTCCAAATACTGTACTCTGTGAAATATGCTTTAAAGAACTGTACTTTAAGAAATATTCTTTGAAACAACTTTACTTTGCAAAATACTGCACTGTAATATTGCACACACTTGCAAATACTTTGCACACTTCGGATACTTTGAATAGTTTTAGTTAATATGAAACATAGCACATAGCAAAAAATATGGTTGTTTTTCCCTTTTTTGTACAGTTTATGTGATTTGGATATTGTTTCAAACATTTTCAAAATTATTTTGAATATTTTTATCAATATGTCACAGTTTCAGACATTTTGTTGAATAAAAAATGCATTTTGAATGTCCTGAGTGCTTCATTTTATATTTATAGCAAAAGAAATCATTTAAGCAAGTTTTAGTACCTGGAATTTGTTTCTAACCTGTTTTGCGAGTTGCTCAAGCTATAGGGATGATCCATTCCTGTATATTCCTCTAACTTTAACCAGTTGCCTCATGGCTGCAACTCTGGATCCCATTCTGACACCATGTCACTCTTCTTATGTGCATTAAGAAGACATTGAGGCTTGGGTGTTCATTTAAGTAGTTTATTGTATACAAATGCATCAGGATGGATGGCATGAACATTAAACTTAGATGAACTAACTGACTGACTACATACTTGCATGCTCTCACTCTCACTGACTACATACTTGCATGCTCTCACTCTCACTGACTACATACTTGCATGCTCTCACTCTTAGAGTGCTTACTCAAAATGACACTGTTGCTTGAACATGCTCAGTATTTACATGCATGTGCTGACTCACTGGAAAGCTTCTTAAAGGTATATCACACACTCTGACTACAGTCCGTACAAGTGATAAACTGCCTGCATAAGGGCTGTTTTGGCCTATGCCTCATACAAGATTTTTTTTTTTACTTGACTTTACAAAAGGTGTCTTTTTTAAGAAGATTACTTTTGGTAGGTTAGTTATGCCAAGCAAATGTTGGTGAATCTCATTCTGGAAAAACAACTTCCATCCATTTGGGTGAATAGAAATAATCAAAGACATCTTTTACCCATCATGGAAGACCTCATTCACAAGGGTCAATAAAAATCAATGGCATGCCTGAGCTATGTGATTAGGAATATTTCTTACCACTGACATCATTAGATATTATGTAGTCTGTATTCAGTTTTTAAGGGATCTCCAGCCAGCAAACATGTATATCGCATGTGCATCTCAAAAGCAAATAGCAAATACATAGAAAAGGAGAATACAAAAATGAAAAACAGACGAGAGCACCTAGGAATAGGCAGCAGTATGCAATAAATAACTGTTTCTGTGTACTGATACAAAACGGGAAACAGGGATGTCTGTGTTAGGTATTATGAGCAATATCAGAATGGGGCCTAGTCTTTGTACAAATAAAACCTGTACTACCAAAATCAGTCACAAACTGTAGTCAGACAAGACAGCATCACTGTCTGGGATATATTCTAGAATATTAAGGAGAATAAAAACGAATGATGCCAATGCCACTGGATTGCTCATAAACCAGTTTATATTGGAATGTTTTGTGAGGATGAGGGTAAATGTCACTTCTTTTGCTCAGATGAAGAGAAAGGAAGAGAACTTACTAATACAAGCTATGCAAAAAAAACAATCCACAAGAGCTACAGCATTTGTTGATGGAAAAAACATTCTAGTGCATAGATAAGTGAAAAATGTAGTTGTTTTAGATTACTAGAACAGGTATGACTGGGCTAAGCTATTTTCAATGGAGTCCAGGCAGAAAAGCTCCATAATACACATATATGCATTAGCCAACAGTACAAATGTACTATTTACCACTCTGGACTGCATGATGTCACTGTACCTAGTCTATTTGTTTCTTTTGTTTAAAGTGCTTTCTTCCTTCTGAAACACAAACTGCATTTAATTTCATTATGTACAGGTATAATCTCTTATTATTTCTTCCTTTGATGTAATGTGCTTTGTTCCTTCTGAAGCACCAGCTTCATTTTTTATTGCATTAGTAATCTTGTGACATTCTGTTCGCTTTTGTATGTATAATCTCCTGTTATTATATTTTTGGACCATATTTATGTACATCGTCTTGCTTTGCAGCCTGCATCATTGGTGAAAGGGGTCATATCATCAGTCCATATGACCGATCTATCCACCTGGTTAATATTTTATTTCTTTATTTATTTATTGACATTTGTTAACTGGGTTTGTCCAACTGGACTTGTGGCCCATTTTCAGTCCAGACCCGAGGAGAAAAGCTCCAGTAGTACATTTTTAAACAAGTACAATTTTAAACAATATTGATATAATAGCAGTAATAGCAAAAATATTCACATATGTTGGGTTACATGCATAAAGTTAAAGTTGCATTAAAAAGAAGCTTAGTAACATAATTTTACATTGATATAGTTCAATAGGTCAACAATAATTTTTTTTTGTTTGTATAAAATTATGCAAATGCATAGTAGACACATTGGAGAGAGAGGTGTAATGAGGTACTAAGTATGGTCCTTTTGAGGGTACATAAAGGGAAGGAAGACTAGGTGGGGTCATGGCAAGGGCAGGTCCTGAAATTGAGAAAATAAGCTTTTAGTTCATTTTTAAAGTGTGAGGTGTGGGAGATTGAACGTAAGTCAAGGGAAAGTTTGTTCCAAGCATGGGCAAGGGAGTGTTTGTAGAGTAGTTTGCATACTGACCTTTTTGGGTGGTAGACATCAAGTAATTGTTGGTTAGAAGTATGGCGGGTCTGGGATGGGATGTAGATGGAGACTAAGGAAGATAGAGATGGACAGAAGGAGGTTTTATAAAGAATAGAGTGTAGCATATGAAATTGATAATATAGCAGAAATTGGGGAAGTTCAAGCCATTGAAGAGAGTTTAAAGAAATGCAGTGGTGTGAGTTGTATGAGGAGTTATTAATGAATCTGGCTATTTTATGGTAAGTCTGTTGGAGTTTGTTTAGAGTGGAGGACTGGATATTGGTAAGAACTGGGCTGCCATATAAGAGGGAGGGGAGGAGGAGTGCCTGACCCAGGGTAAGTCTAGATTCAGGGGTTAGGAATTTTTTGTTCCGATATAGCAGACCTAGTTTCTGGTTTGTTTTTTTTTATATACTGGAGTATGTGTAGGTTGAACTTTAGTTCGTCATTGATAATGACCCCTATTAGTTTTGTGTGGGTGTCAGGTTGGATAGTTGCATTGTTAGAAGAAGTAATAAAAAAGGAGGTTTTGTGATGAGAAAGAGAACGGGGAAGGAAAAGTAGGAGTTTGGTCTTTTTGGGATTTAGGATCAGTAGGTTGTGAGAAAGCCATTGTTCAGTGAGTAATATGAGTGGAGGAGAGGAGAGCAGTGGTGGTGCTGTGGTGAGGACGAAATCCATGTTGGGTAGAGGTAAGTAAGTGGTGCGTGAGGAGGTGATTGAGAAGCTGCGATTGAATACATTTTTCTAATATCTTGGAGAGGGGGACAGAATGGCAATGGGTCAGTAGTTTGAGGGGTCAGTGGAGTTTCCACTTTTATGAAGAGGGATAGTAAAAAAAGATTTCCAAATGGTGGGGACAGTTGATTCCAGAATAGATCGATTAATTAGTATAGATATAGGATAGGCAATTGAGTCAGCAACAAGTTTGAGGAATGTAGGAGATAGATTGTCGGTGGAAGGAGAGCAAGGTTTTAGCTTGAGTAGTAGAGATTTGATGTTAACAAATGAAAACAAATAATTAGATGTGCACATGAAGAAGGGAATTAACAATGTGGCTTATGCATAGGCAGGAGAGTTTTACTCATTAGTATGATTTCATTGGAATTGTAAATTATAGATGGGATAATATTTCAAATATGAAGGGGTCTTAGTAATGGGGTTATTACAAGTACAGGATCACTTTTGCAGAGGGACATCTTGAAAGTGATCTTAAATTATAGATAAGATTAGATATTTCTAAGTGTTGGCTTAGTGAGAGCAGTTCTTGAGTGAGTGTATACCAGTTTAATTATGGTTAATGGAAGATTATTTGTCTAGAGACCACATTTTCACTTATTTATTGGTGAATACTTAATCTGACTATGGTGTACATGCTCAAGTGCTTTGGATTCATTATTTATGCATGCCATCAAATTATCTCAGATTTGTTTAAGCCAATGAATATTGTAAGCTTCAAGAACTTACCATATAAGTGATAAGACCCAATATAATACTGTTTTTTTTACATTTAGTTGGTTAAAAACCACAACCTTGGCAGACAATAATGTTACAAAACATACTGAGGTGGGTAATAAAATATTGTCCCATCTCAGCATATTTTAATTCTACTGTTACGTACTTTAGGTAAGCCTTATTAATGAAAGTTTTTTTTTTCATATACTAAAAAGCCTCTTTTAATACCTGCACAACTTTTGCTTTAAAAGACTCACCTATTTTTATCGTACATTATTTCCAGGGCACTATACACTGTAACTATAAAATGTGGAGACATCCAATCGTACAAAAACATGAGAAGACAAAGTAAGCATTATGTGGGACTTCTATTGATATCAGAAAGGCTTATGATGAACTTATGAACAAATGAAACAGAATTTCATAATTCACAAAAGAATATGAGTAGATACAATGAAGCAAGTTATGAATCTGGAAGAAAATACAATTCAGTCGTAAAGGAGGGTTATTATCACAAGACTTACATCAGAGATGAATAAACAATGCATCACAAAAAAAAATCCATCATACCATTTCAAATACAAAAAATTGACCAGAGGATTACAAATGGACATTTGTTAGAAATTATTGTATTTTGAGGGATGAGATTTGGCAATGCCGACACACCCTTAATATTTATTATAAGAATTTGCGAGCTTTTCATTACTTATAGAATAGGCGAGTATCAGCTTTTTACTCAAAAAATTGGGTATTTGTCTTTCTTCTTTATTCAGTGCATTCAGAGAAAAACTATCATTTTTGATCTAGAACATGAATATGAATGTGTCTGAGTCTGATGCTTGAGTTTTACAATAAGAAACAACTTCTGGTGTATAGAGGGAGCATAATAAATACATTGGGGAGTTCATGCCGAGACGGAATTTACATAGAATGCTACAGATATTAAGGAGAAGGCAACTATGGGCTTAAGGAGGATCAGTGGAATTTGCCATCACAAGGAAATAGGTAAAATGTTTAAGTCAGTCTATCTTCTGTCATTGCCTATGTATCTTTGAATGGTCAGAATGTAGGGCATTGCATTTCCTAAGGTCTGTGCAGCAGTCCTCCAGTTTTAGTAACTGACAAGTGGTTTAGCAAAGTTTTCATTTCAAAATATAGTGCCTTTTATGAGAGCCATATTACTGTGCATTTTAATAAGTATGATTACAAAGCTGTATATTTCTTGTATGTATTTTACATAGTCACACAAATTTCACGTGTGGGTGTATGTATGTGTGTGTGTGCGTTTGTGTGTGTGTGTGCGTGTGTGTGTGTGTGTGTGTGTGTGTGTGTGTGTGTGTGTGTGTGTGTGTGTGTGTGTGTGTGTGTGTGTGTGTGTGTGTGTGTGTGTGTGTGTGTGTGTGTGTGTGTGTGTGTGTGTGTGTGTGTGTGTGTGTGTGTGTGTGTGTGTGTCTGTGTATCTATATAAGGACCTGGTGAAGTTAGCAAAATCCTCAGTAACTCATCACTAAAAACACGGACTGCAAAAGGTCGAATCCCCCCCCCAAAAAAACAATGAAACCCTAATGTGAATACTCTGAGGCATGACCTTAAAATATGCAAACAAAACTTCTAATTTTTAGAGGGGTCAAGCCCATTCTGCTCTGCACAACCTCCTGTTATTTATATATACAACTCTTAGATCACACAATCACTGAGGGATCACCCAACCCTGGGGATTGCCAATCTACCAAAGTGTTTTGGGAAAACAGATGTCGAGGTACTCCACGCTCAACTAACAGCAATACACACACACACACACACACACACACACACACACACACACACACACACACACACACACACACACATATATATATATATATATATATATAGAGAGAGAGAGAGAGAGAGTCATTATTTTGCTGTCTGCCTGTGTTAATTACTAGTCAGGTCTGATGTGACATCATGATGTTCAGAAGAAGCTACAATTTAACAGAGGTCCTAGAAACAAGAATTTGCAGCATTTTTTTTATTCTGCAAGTGAAAAAACATGGAAAGTTTGTAGCAAAATTTGAGTAACTGTTTTTTTTTTAATTGGGTTAATGCCCCACTATGACCTCCATCACCATCATGCTTTCAGTGCAGAGGACATCAATCTCTGCACTCATTTTGTTAATGTGATTAGCTCCAACATTATTACACTTCAAGGAAAGGGGAATTTCTCCTGCAGTGACCTTCACTGAACAGAAATGCCTTTTCCATTCAATTATATTTGCAAAAGTGACTATTGCAACAATTGGTTACTATTGTCATCTATAATGTAGTGACACTTATAGAACATGATGCATAGCACTGGGAGAACAACTGGCCTATAGTTAAATGGTCAGTCCTGACAGCATAACCATCATATAAAAACGACTAGCTCTCTCAATGGTAAAGCAGGTGTCTGATGCCATCTGCAAAGCATTCTGGGATTTGTAGTTATATGAAAATGTAGCTTTTGAAATTAGTAAATCTAGGCTGAAGCCGCATGCTACAAGTCAATAAGAAGTTAAAAACTTAAACATTCTGGAATGACAAGGCAAACAAAGCAAGCAGATTCAGACCGAAGAATGATGCATTGTTTATTCCATTAAAATCACTGCTATTTCCTTGTATTCAGATGTTTGATAAGTATCACTATGTAAACCAGCAACTTCGGTCAGTTTGGTAAGATAACAGCAATATACTTCAAAATTGATCTTAAAACTGCTCAAACAAAGTAGTAATGCATTACTAATACCAAATGTCACAATAATGTGGAGTTAAAGAGCACCTAGTCATACTCACTTACCGTCTCCTTATTTTATACTTCCTCAAGTTTTGAATCCACACGTACATTAAACACTGTGCTTCTGTCTTAAATAAAAACAAGATCAAAGGATGGGAAGTCTAATCTGTAGCAATAGCCAATAAAATCTCATCATTGTGGTGAAACATATCTATTACCAGCGTGAAAGTTAGTAGCAGAAGTAAGAGGTCAAATTCCAAAGTTGACATTTCTGAGGCATTTGCTTCAGGTTAAAGTTTAAAAACTTTCCTTTGTCATGTTTTAACACATTAACACAGTTGTTTACCGCTTTACCTCAAGTAATATAGATTAGAACAAGCTGCACATTTTGTGCTAGAATTTTTAAGAAAAGCTAAGGAAATGCAGCCTGTCAAAACAGCATGTTAGAATTTATAGGCTGTATGAATACATGACATGAGATTGGTGCAAGGCATTCTGGGAAACACTCACAGTGACACACTGGGATTGTTGAGTCAGCATGGAAATTAATGTTCAAAACCATTATTCTAAAGTCTTATAATCTGACTGTCAAAATACTGCCTAAGAGAACTATATTTAGCTTTGCAAGAAACTTTTCTACCGGTTGCTGTTTAAGGGAATACAGCAAAATTTTAATATTTATTTATGATAGTTCATTAAAAGAAGTTAAGACTTTTTTTTTTCAAAGAGTGGAGAGCAGCAAATATAATTTGTGCTATTCTTAATACTAAGTTGTACTTCATACAGAGGACAGAATAAATTATTAAACATATGTGATAGAGGCTTTGCTAAACAAAGGTACTCATTTGAGGAGCTTGGATGTAAGTTAATCTAGCAAGTGAAGTTTCAGAAGCCTTTTGCAAAATAACTTGTCTATCTCAACTGTTCTAAACACTGCTGTTTACAGCATAATGTGGCATAACTAATGCATTTAAAGTAAAGTATTTTAATAAATACTGTATATTAGAGCTTTGAAGTATTTGGCATTGCAGCTTTCGCTGGTTTCCTTGAATAGAGCCATGGTATGTAGCCTTTTATTAGAAAGCACCACATTTCTTTGAATATAATAACCAACACCCCCCCACAAGTCCATAAAGAACTGTAATTTTTGCAGGGAGCAAGCTCCCGTGGCACCCACATGTAGGCGATTGGGCTCTCTCACCCACCAGTTCCAAGTTCACACAGAAGTTGGGAAAAGAGAAAATCCTACTTCAGAGGACCCCACTCCTGTGTAATTTAAGTAACTGGCTTTTTGACAAACAATGATTAAAACAATATAGCAAAAAGTAACTCATTAAAGCTACCTGATACTAGCTGGTAGAGTGAGTCTTTGAGATATCTTAATACTCTGTGGCAGGAAAGTGAATTTAGCATCAGCTTATTACCATAGTCGTACACCACAGATGGCTGAAACATTAGCACATTTATTTGTCTATTACTAAACGGGGGATCAAAACTACAGGAGCACCAGTGGCAGTAAACCCATAGTCTGCAATTTGTGTAACTGCTACTTTGTTTAATTGTTTACTAAAGGCATCTCATACTTTGATGCAGCTCAGGATAGTTCCTTTCATGTCTGGTATAGGGCTACATTATCTCATTTAAATTTTTTGCAGCAAGTAGTCTAGAAACAGTAGTAGTGGTTTCCTACAGTGATCCAGAGTGACATATGCTCAGCTTTGCTCAGCTAAACATTTATATATGGAAATTCTGAGTTACCTTATTCCACATGTTCTCTTTGCAGATGAGATAGTGAATTGGCACCTTCACAGCAACATGTACTCATGTTAGATTTATAGAAGCAAAATCTGTCAGGTTTTAACAAATAAATAAATAAGCAAATGTAATAAATTCATCTATAAATTCATAAACAAACAATACTGTCTTCATCAATCAATCCAGAAAGAACTTTGATTTATACATTTTTGTTTGTTTTAGCTTCTCCCACACACACACCTTTTTAGTATACGAAGTTAGCTTCTTAGCCATGTATACCCTTCAAGCAAAAAATGGCACAGATAATTTTGTACTGCTTATAGCGATAGTTTAGAGAAAAATGGTCCCATGCATAGCTCTAACAACTTTTCACATTGTTTAGAAAATGTGATGTGCTGTAATATAAAAGGGTACTGCTTGTGAAGGTTAACTACTTCTGGTGACTTGTGAGTAACAATCTATTTACTGGATAATCACCTTAAGAAGGTGTGGTATTTCTGACTGAAGGAAAAAGTTAAGCAGCCTATCTGCTCTGTCCACTGTTGCACTTCTGTCTTCAACTTCACCCTCGTAAGGAGCTTTATCTTAAAAGAATATCCGTAAATAAGTTATTAAATACAACTGAATAACCATAAAAATGATGTCAAGAAATAAATTACCAATAAGAGAGCATCAAAGTTTGTTGGTCAAATATTAATATAAAAAATTAAGTAAAAAATAAAAAAAATCATCTGAAGCCTAGGCATGAGAACATTAAATTGTTTGCTCCACTATTAAATATTATTTCAAAAATAGTTGGTCTTTAAGGATGAGCAGAAGCTAGTCAGACTGGAACACTACCTCTGCCACCATGAGTATTGGTTCCACAGGTGTGGTGCCTGATATGCAAAAGAACTGATGCCAGATGTTTCCAAATGCATCAGCAGAACTACCATCATCCCCTAGGAGGCTGGCTACAATGTTTAATGGACATAGCATGGTACAAGAAGTTCATGTGTGGGTAAGTAAACTGACACTAAGATTCTGAAGATGATATTAAAACTGGCCAGGAAACAATGCAGCCTGTGTAGCACAGGTGTAATTGGTGGTCACATGAGGTACTTCACTTGCATGGCTGCAGAGATCTGCACAAGGTGCAAATGGTTAGACTCAGTACTAGGAAAAAACAAAATAAAGGCCAATGCAGAAAATCAAGACAGGATGAGATCAGAACATGAACTACTAAAAAGCCTTAAGCATGAGGTTTACTGTACCTGATCCTGGGAATGTGGCACAGGATGCTTTTACTACGGCGGACAGCTGGACCCTAATTTTCAGCTCATTATCTAGGATCACTCCAAAGTCACTCACTTTGCTAGAGAATGCCAGGACATTGCCCCTGTAAGAAATATGGCCAAAGAGTAGAGCATGAACTGCCATGGTCTCAGATTTGAAAGCACTGATTTTCAACCATTTATATAAAAGCCATTGATAAGTGATGAGCAAGTCATCACAAAGAGAATAGACTTTCATCATATCCTCCTGAGGCGAAAAGAAGTAAATCTGGGTGTCAAAAGGTAGACAAAGCCTCTCCCCCTAATAAGTTGTCTCAAAGGAAGCATTGGCACTGTAAATAGAAGAGAGCAAAAGATTAAACACTTAGGCATTCTTTGATGGAGGTGATATGGAGGCAGAAGTATTTGTACATGAAAATACCTTCTGAGCATGACCTGAGAGATGGTAATAAATCTCTCAAAGATATAAAAATATATTTTTAAATGGGTATGTCTATTGGACATACAGTCTTTTTTCAGATGCAATCTGGGAGCAGTGATTTGCTCAGAGTCACAGAGGTAACAAATGACGGCTGTGAGAATCAAACCTAAAACTACTAAAAAATCTAGATCTAGCAAGATGTAGTCTTAAATTTCTATAGAGGAGATGTCTCATTAACATCATAACCACTAGAACAAGATTTCATAACAAATGGTGTCAGATGATGAAAATACATCCAATAGGACCAAAACCTAATAGAAGTGCTGACCTACAGCTATTGAGCGATCGTTAAGTACTTGAATAACAGCAGTTTTAGTGTGATGATGAGAGAAAATTCCAAAATGACAAGGATCCATGATCCTGTTAGCTGTGATATACTGCTAGAGGGTGGCCTAATTGTTAAGGTGTTTGCCTTACAAACACAAGGTACAGGGTTTGAATCTCACAGGAGATACTTGGCTAGGCTTAAAATGGCTGGCAAGGCAGCAGCTAGCAGTTTACTCTGAACATAAATTGTCTTCTGAACAACAATACATGAATACTTACCAGGAAAAGAAAGGAAGGTTTGAAATTGGACATAAGTTATCAAATACAATTGGATCAAGAGATACCTTTTTGAAAACAGGCTAATGAGAAACATTTTTAAAGCCAGTAGAATAATAGCAGTGTCTTCAGAGAAACTACCAGAACCCAGTGAATTATTGACCCTAGTGGTCTCAGGCTGGCCAGGACCAAAACAGCTCTTATCTGAGATTACAGAAAGGAGCTGGTCATAATCCAGAAAATCAAACACTACCCAGCAAGTAAAACAAACCTTGCCCTTTGTAACTTCACTGCTCAAGGGGTCTGTATGTAGGAGTGCAGATCTGAAAGCAGCAACCATGCCAAAATAAAAAAAAAGTTCACATTGATACATTGATAAGCCTCAGAAGATTGGCGATTCAGACTGAGTGGCAGAAGTTGTTCAGGACTTGAAAGAACATGGATAGTCAGTTAGCCACTTTTAAGAAATCTCTAGAAAGATAAAATACCATCTCGCAAGAAGTCTCAGCTGGTATAGTGCATAATGGTCATATGGATCTTGTTTGTTGCTCCAGAGGCCTGCATGCCACCAGTGATGTAATAACCTACATCTTTCTTGTCAGAGACCATGAAGCTGACAGATAACCTTGTTTCATATCTCTTTAGCATGAGTGGACATAAATGGCTTGGGGCTATCAAATTAAGAGGTGAGGAAAGGAACTTACCATGACACCAGGAGAATCAGCAACATTGTAAGTGAGGAAATAAAGCACTATAGATGAAAAAATATCAGAGATAATATAACTTGTAAAATACATCTCCCTTAATTCAAGAATAATTAGAATGTCCACAGAGGTTCCTCACTAAAAGAATTCAGGGCATAAGTAAAATGTCCTATGCAGACTGCCTCAAGGCCCTATCCATGTATTCTGACTCCTACAGGCTTTTGAGTGGAGGTCTATGCCTGGCATACAGGGCATTGTCATACCCCGCTCTGATGGACCTCCTGCATACCCGCAAAACAAATAACACCACAATTATCCATTCTAAAGACTAAAACCTTGCCTGTGATATAAACAGGACCTGCTGAAGAGACAAGTATGTAAACCAGAGACTACCCTGTCTATGGAACAGGCACTCCATCCATGTAAAGAGGTGTTCCTCCCTAACACAATTCAAGTGCAACTTGGACAATTGGATGAGGCACAGGAAATTCAACTCTGGTTTGGCACCTAAGTCTCTAATGGATACAAGCAACCTGTAAATGTCTCATTTCCCAAACCTCTGCTTGCACTTATGAAGCATATCAGAACTTGTCAGAGATTTAGGATGCATGACTAGGCTTAGAAATGCCCTTGAGTTTGTTAGCCTAGTAAACACCCATGAACCTATGAACCTATAAAATATAGTAACTTTAGGCCAAACTGGATGAGGTGAGGCATATTTCCCAACTGTCCAGATTTCTGCAGAGTGCCCACATTTTGCCTTGTATTTTTGGTCTGCTCCTTATGAAATGTGTGGTTTCTGGCAAATCATTGATGAATGAATTCACTAACTGAGGACAGACATTTCAGTTTCAGACTTCACATCCTTCAGAAAATGCACGTTAATGCAAAACCTGTTGTTCTATCAACTTTTCTGAGTTTGTAAGAACAATATTTAAAATCCATCCCTGGATTTTGGACCTTTGCCCCCTCATTATTTTTGCCTTTCTTGTAAGAGGTATGTGTGGTAGTCTGATGTCTGATCAAAGTTTTTTTTTTTTTTTTTTTGGCAAATGTTTTCTTGAATAAATCTGAATGACAGGTTATGAAAAAAAGGGGGCTTAAACTTCAGTTGGACTACTCCTGCATAAAAGGTATAAAAGAGTTTAGTTTTTAGTTATAAAAATCTAAAATCCAAATAAATCTCCACAGTTCCAATTGTAATAAATCCAATACGCAGTTTGAATGACAATAAAACACTCAATATTTATTAAAACAAAAAACAACCGGTAAGTGCTTTCATTCACAAAGAACTTCTTCAGACCTCAGGAAATTGTTGACTTCCATTCGTGGTCCTTACAGAGTCTAATCCGTCCTGCTCGTAATCCCCCATGAATATTACTATCTTCCTACAAGCTGACCCCATTATTCTCACTTCCAATCTCTCCTCCTTCTCTTTGTTGTGTCTATATTATACAATGTATAAACACATTGTATCAGTCCACCAGTTCTCCTCCATTTATCTCCCTTAACTGTCAAGGGTATTTTATAGCTTCTAATAATGGCTGAACCCTTGCTCCAGTCTTAGTTTGGTAGTCCTCCTTCTCTCTGTTCTCAGATCTGATGGCCTCTTTTCTATAGATTACTGCTCCATCTAGTGGTGGATTAAGTAACCCTTGGGAAATGGGCAGATTTTAGACCATTTTCCACCCATTTTAGAGCCATGTGTGAAATGTCTGTGTTCCTTTGGGTTCCTTCTTAAGTGCTTTAATTGTATACTTACCTAGCAGACATTTACTGTTTAATAAAGGAAACCATGTTTGAATGTTTTTAAATGTAAGTAGCCTTGAACATGTTTCAGCAAGTAGTGAAACTAAACTTACTAGCCACTAATAACAGAATGGCCCATTTAACAAATTTTACCCATGGAAGATCCCTTGAACTGCTGTCAGTATAATCCACCATTGTCCATACCCATTAATTATAACTACTTTATTTACCTTGTATACCTTGCATGCCTGATTATGATAATGACTGGACACAGTAAATTATTCTAATTTGCCTTTACACAAATACACACTGGTCCTGCAAAGCCAGAATGATAACTGTTTAACTTGAGCAAACGATGGCCAAATATTCATTATAATACATAGAAAGCATTGTATCAAGCATTTATAGCTACTCCATGAGTTTATACACCTCGGTTATCCGAATGTGGTAAAAATGGCAATAATTGTAATAATGGCCAGAGTAACATATTTCATGTTCATTTCACACAAACACAGTGGCTACTGTTAAGTACTCCAGCCTACTTCACACAAATGCACATTAGTAGCGCAAAGTCAGATTAATGACTGCTGAAAATAAGCAAATTAGAATAACGAAAATTATATTCAACCACAGACCAATCACTATCCCCATGAAACAGTTATAGTATCTTTAACTGAGTACATCACAGGTATATGATTGTGATAGAAAGTAGTGGTCCCAGTAATGTGCTTGAGGTTTGTTGCACACATACACAAAGTAGACACAGTCTAGTATTTCAGTTCATACAAATGCATACTATTCCAGCAAAGCCAATATATGACTGTTTAAAATGAGTATTAACCATCAACCAACAGTTATAGCAACTTTGTTCACTAAGCACAACTCAAAATTCTGATTGCATTAAAATAATGGATACAGGAATGTAGTTCAAGTTTGTTTCATACAACAATGTAGTAGCCACAAAAACTGTTCTGACTTACATCACAAAATTATGTACTAGTCCTGTAAAGCCAGAATAATGACTGCTTAAAATCAGGGGCTATAAGAGGTTACTTAACTTTCATGTTCAGACAACCCACCTCTCTAAGAAGTTATAGCCACTTTGATAACTGAGTACATCTCAGACATGTGATTGTAATAAAATAGTCGTAACAATGTATTTCAAGTTCCTATAACACACAGTAGACACAATAACATATTCCTACATACTTCACACATATGCACACTAGTCCTGCAAGCCCAGATTTATAATGGTTTAAAATAGGAAAATGACAAGAGGGCAAGGTAATTTAATTCACAGACAGATACCTCCAACCTGGATTTATAGCCACTTTGATAAATGAATACAAGTCAGTTATCTGTGTCAAAAATATTGGCCACAATAATGTATTTTAGTTTTGTTTCACCCAGACACACAGTAACCATGATAATGTATTTCAGTTTACTTTACATAAATACACATTAGTACTGCAAAACCAAAGGGAAAGTTACTTGCATTCATAGTGCATTATTCACCCAACCGCAGTTGTAGATACTTTGTTGACTGAGTACATCTCATATGTCTGATTGTAATGAAAATTAACTGTCACACAGTTTGATTCACAAAAATACACAGTGACCATGGGACAGTATTTCAGGTTACTTCACACAAAAGCACACAAGCCCTGCAAATCCAGCTTAATAACTATTTAAAATGTGCAAACCACAACAGTATAATGTACTTTCATTCATAGACGCCCCCACCCACATAGCAGTTATAGCCCCTTCACTGAGCAAAACAAATTAATGACCACAGTAAAGTATTTCAATTTTGTTTTATACAGTATCCACAGTGAAGTACTCCAATGTGCTTAACACTGATTACATTAGTCCTGCAAAGCTAGAATAATGAGCAAGCCACAATCAGTCATTTTCATCCACAGACACTCCATACTAGGAAATTATGACTTCTTCATTGTCTGTATACCTCTGGGATTGACTGTAATAAAATAAGAAATAAAATTAGGGCCACATAGTAACATATTTCAACTACTTTCCACACAAACACACAATTGCTTGTAATCCCCAATAGCAATGTAATCCAGCAATAACCCTGCAAAGCATTTCACTGTCCATATCTGGTTGCCTCAGGGCTAAATAAAAATTAATTCACTTTACTGCCCTCCTCCGTTTTCTCTAGTCACTTTTCCTGTGTCCCTATCCCTTTACCCACTATGTAACCCATTTGAAGTGTTTTTGTGTTTTTCCTTGCTGAGTTTTTACACTGACAGTAATTTCAAGAATATACTGTTCCCAGATACATCTACTTAGCAGCTAACTTCCTACAAATTCCGACACATCCTCCACTGGCCAGTTTATGAATTATTCATGCCTATATGAATTACTATATATAATCATTCCCAGAATTTTGTGATCAGTCTATACAGTTTAGTCTGTTTCCTAATTTCTGCCCAAGAACCAGATCTCCATATACTAAGATTTTTCCTTTTCTCTCTCTGTCTTTTTATATGATTTCTCTGGTAATCAAAGCAGTGAACATCAAAACAGCTCCTGCATTTTATTTGATAAGTCTGCTTTCTCTTTTAGTGTTTGATCTCTTCCTTACTTCTTTCTACAAGGCTATAACTGTCTGGAATCCTTCCTCTTCTACTTCACATATCCTTCTATTTCTATCTTTTCTGTGCAGTCTGTTCCTGTTTACTGTCTTACCTCAATGCAGCCTAGTAGATGACATCCATTCCCTGTTTACCTACTTTTCTTAAGTCTTGACTACTTCACATTTCATTCTTGCCTTATATCCTTTTTTCCTGTTCCTTCTTTCCTCTTTCTCTCTCCTTTCTCTGTTTATTACCTCCACATGTATCATCCATTCCCTTCCTTTCTGAGCCATTCCATACTGCTTCTCTCAGTGCAAGCCTCCACATCCTTTGCTGTTGCCTCTCTTTGCTCTTCCTTGTAGTTCTTTAGAAAACTCCTTGCCTGAAAGAATTTTAGTTTAATTAATTGATCTGATTGTAGTGGATGTCTTTGTAAATACTTTAGTTGTTTTGTTGAATATTATAATAATACCTATTTTTAATTACTTGTATTATGTTAAAACAATAAACCTGTTTTGAAAAAAAAAAGAAAACTCCTTGCCTTCTCCCCACTTCCTTTCTCAATTTCTTCACCTCCTTGTCTAGGAATCTTGAAATTCAGCACACAGTGCAACTATCAGATACATATATATATATATATATATATATATATATATATATATATATATATATATATATATCTATATCTATATCTATATCTATAGCTATATCAAGGGTGCTGTTAATTTAGTCTGAATGCATATAGTCAATTCTAAGTTTGTTCAGTATTACATCAAACTTAATTGGTCTATGTATGCATAATAAAGTTAAAATGCATCATTTGCATGTATGTTTGAATGTGTATTTGTGTATGTGTGAATATGTGTAGGTGTGTCAATATGTGTGTGTGTCTGACTGAATGTATGTGCATCTATATGTGAGTGTGGTGGGAGGGGGATTTGCATACTGAATGAGTTCCAAACTGGATGGATACACTTCACAAACTATTTTATACACAACCAACAGCAGTCAAGTGCTTTCGTCTTCACTTCAAAGACTTCATTAGAACTGTCAAAGCAAAACAATACAACTGTTAAATAACAAATTCAAATACATCATGTGATGTGAGCTGCCAACAGGCAACCTATACAATTCATTAATCAATTAAGCATTCACCACCACTTTAAAAACTAACGTCAATCACAAAAAAAATGTATACTTGTGTAAAATTAGTTAAATACAAGTTTTTAATAGCAAAAATTGGTTGAGTAAAACTTAAGATGATATTCCTGGTAGCCTAACAGAAGATGTATATAGTCTGGCAGGCCCTGAATTTATTTGTAATTTTACAAATGATTTTACAATTTATAATTATTCTAATTTTAGTTTTTCAGTGACACATGCAGATTTACTAAGTAAGGGGCTGAGCTTCATACCTGCTAAGAGATTGGATATAGCAGAAGCCTTAATTGATCTCAAATTATTTGTTAGAAAATTAAACTTGGCACTTTGGAATAAGACTAATGGAAATAAGTTGGTCGATAATGGTAATTTTTTTTAAAAAAATCTAGTTCTTAAAACCCACCTTTAAATAATTAGTTGAAGGCATATGAAAGGTTGTGTGAAAAGGATACTAGTAGAACCTAGAAACTGTAAATGTTGACATGGCTTACTATCAAAGTATACCCAAAATGTATTGGTACAAGAAGTTTAAAGCACTTTTCATTTGCCCAACTGGCAAACTTCATCAGAAACAAATTATAAACATTCAAATTCCCGTTTTATACTACCAGATGGTCCTAAGTAACCAATTACGATACATTGTTGCATTCGTCTTAACTTCTTAAAGAGACCACACTATTATATGGTAGATACTCATGCTAGGATGTCAAATACAGTTAAACAGTGTTAAAATTTTGCACTCCAATCTATCATATAAACATCAATACTTTATACTAAAATTTCTCAACATTTAAAATAACTACTAATTGTGTACAGAACACTATTTAAAACCAACTAACATTTACAATAAATCTCATGTTAAAGGTACGACTGCACAGTTGATGCACTTCATCTCTGTAAACTTCTTAATTTTAAAATACTAGAAATGGAACAAGTTTCATTCAGACCCGGAAAGTTATAGGCATTTAGCCTGACCTGCCAGAATAGTTCAAGTTCTTCAATAGTAGATACCAGTAGAGGGAAAACTTTTTATATAGCTAAGTATGTAGATGGTGTTTTATAATCTTCTGTTGAAAAGGTGAATCAAATTTGTAAAGATTCATGGTAATTTTTGACTAGAATAGTAAACCTTGACTTTTCTGTGGATAGTCTTCTGGTCACTATTGATGTCCAAAATTTATATTCAGTTATTCCTCTTAAAGAGGGTTTGGATTGGTTTGAAAAAATGTTGTTTGAAATCGGTGTGATAGACACTGGGGATATTAATACTATAGTGGGGCTTATGGATTTAGTTTTGACTACTAATTTTATATTCCTTGAAGGCCAATTATTTATACAAAAAGATGGGGTAGCAATAAGGGGAGCTTGTGCTCCAAGTTTTTCTAACCTCATCATGGCTTACTGGGAAAAGCATTTTAGTTTTAATAGTTCATTTAGCTCATGTTGGAGCTTTTAGATCAGGTATTTGGATGACATTTTCCTGGTGTGGGTTGATTCTGTGGAGAAACTGTCAGAATTTATTGATTTCATCAATAATACCACTTCATTTTTAAAATTCACTTATTCTGTGGTTAAGATTCCATGGTATATTTGGATATTCAGTTAGTTAAAGATTATGTTAATGGGTGTTTTCTATCTAATATCCATAGGAAGACCACCTCTTTAAATTTGTACCTCCACTATGATATTGGCATCCCTCATTTCAAAAAAGGCTGCTATCAAAGGCCAGTTGGTTAGACTTGCATGTATGATTACTGATGATATAACATTTCAGGTGGAGGTGGATAAGTTACTTGATATGTTTTTGAGGAGGGGTTATCCGCTGGAGTTGCTTGAAAGCATGAACAATGAGGTGTCTGATAAAATAAATAGGGGGATTTTTGCACCTTTATTACCAAGACCTAATAGAGAAGTGCACAATAGGTGCAGTAATGTAATAATAAGAAAACAGGGGAAGACTATGAATTATGATAACCCCTTCATTATTATTTTTGCAGCTAACACTTATGACATAATTGATGTTACTAAGAACAATTGGCTACTGATTTCGCCTTTGTCTGAATTAAGTAGAATATTGGGGAATGTACCAAAAGTAGATTTTTCATGAAAACAAATGTTTTAAGCAAACATTGGAAAGACAGGAATCTAGAGCAGGTGGTAATAGACCTAAAGGTATGTTTAAATGTGGTCATTGTAACCAATGTCGGCATGTGTTAGTTTGTAAATCATTTGATATTAACACTAGGAAGTTTGTGGTTGATAAACATTTTAATTGTGAATCTAGTTTGGTGGTTTATGTTGCTTTATGTGACTTCTGGAATGCCTTCAATATTGGTAAAACTATCCATAGGTTAAAAGATAGAATACATGAGCATGTTAATGATATAATGAAGGCAAAAATATAGGCACATACTGCAAGCCCCTAACCATAAATTTCATTTTGTTTTATTAGATTATGTAATGAAAGATCAGAGGTGTTTTATATTAGATGAACATCTGTATAAAAGGGAGCTTATGTGGATACTTAGGCTTAATGCCATGGACCACCACCCCGGGCTTAATGACTCTTGTTCTAATAAACCTTTGTTAAGACTTACAAGTTTGTAAGGGTGAGATGGCTGGATTGCACTTTGTAAATGTTTATACATATGTTTTATGAGTATATTTACACATTTATTTACATATGCATATATGGGTCTACTGTAAAAGACTTAAAATCCACTTGTTCAAAAACAAACAGTGGATCCTAGGTTATGTGAAAGCGCACTTCTGAATAACGGTTCAATGATCCATTAAGGAACACAGGTGCCGAGGCACACTACAGTGGGGAAAGGGAATTTACATGTTTCCCCACTGTAGTGCAATTTCAGAGTTGGTATATTTAAGTAGGGGGAGTGTGGGGGGTTTGTTAAACCGATGTTCGCGGAAGTGCCCTTTCACTTAAGTGCACTTTCACGAAACTGTGGGTCTACTGTTCATTTTTGAAAAAATTAGTTTTTGATTATATACCGTAGACCCATATATATATATATATATATATATATATATATATATATAAAATTTTACTCAACCAATTTTTACTATTAAAAACTTGTGTTTAACTAATTTTACACAAGTATAATTATTTTTTTTGTGACTGATGTTAGTTTAAGTGGTGGTGTATACTTAATTGATTAATGTATTGTATAGGTTGCCTACTGGCTGTTCACATCACTTAATATATTTGAATTTATTTAACAGTTGTATCGCGTTACTATGGCAGTTCTGATGAAGTCTTTGAAGTGAAGACAAAAGCGCTTAACTGCTGTTGGTTGTGAATAAAATAGTTTGTGAAGTGTTTCCATCTGGTTTTGGAGCCTACTTTTGTTTTTTACTGCTTTTTGGATCTACTGGATACTGGATAAGTTGCTGGCTGTTGGTATATTTAATTCAGTGAGGTTGTTTTCTTTTTTCTTTTCTTCATATTTAGATTAGGTGGGTTCAATATACTGAAAAGTTGAATTAGAGTTTAGACCATATTATATAAATGCATACACACACACACACACACACACACACACACACACACACACACACACACACACACACACACGCACACACACCTCTCTCTCTATCTATATCTAATCATTAATTCTACATACATGAAATCTAGCAAAATATACACCAATAATGGCTATGTCAGGTCCCAGTAATATAATGAACTGTTCATCTACAGAAAGCTGCTCTTGTTTGCTAAAAAGTCATGATGTCTCATACATTGTTACATGCCTTGTCCCCATAGCTATCATTCAGTGGCTGCATGCTGATACTGTGCATGCACATACATGCTCCAATGATATTCACATCATATGCTGTACATTCCTCTATTATTCCACAGTGATCACTCTGTGCCTGCATGCTGATAATGTGCATGCACATACATGCTCCAGTGATATTCACATCATATGCTGTACATTCCTCTATTATTCCACAGTGATCACTCTGTGCCTGCATGCTGATAATGTGCATGCATGTACGTGCTCCAATGGTATTCACATCATATGCTGTACATTCCTGTATTTTGCCACAGCGAGCATGCAGCCTGTCTGTTCTCATTATTTGTATGTTAATCTTCTATCACAGGAGGCATTGATGGAAACATATGCTTTTGTCCTAATGACACAAGCATGCATAACACACATTACACCAAAACCTCTGGTAGAAAAAAAAACTGAAAGGGAATTGGCAAGTTGGGACGAATAGTCTTAAAGTTGGCAGTATAAATCCATTAAAAATTGCAGGTAATATATCTACAAAGCAATGATCTGAGGAAGGAGTACACAAGAAACAGCAGCAACAAACATGGAGAAATGAAATGTCACAGTAACTATATCAGATGAATTAAAGGTAATCATACGTTGTCATATGCCATCAAGGAGGACTGATAAGTGAAATGCATAGGAACATATCAGATACAATTGTGGTTTGGAAATGTGATCCTAAAAAGGACATGACGTGACAGAAGCAATTCATGGGGCCATCAGTTTCAAGACTCAGAATATGCCAGCAACTTCATTGAGAATGGATGAGTTTAATACATTGAGATTTTAAGACTGGGAACACATGGTGACATAACGGTGAGAATGGATGAGTTTAATACATTGAGATTTTAAGAATGGGAACACATGGTGACATAACGGTGAGAATGGATGAGATTAATACATTGAGGTTTTAAGAATGGGAACACATGGTGACATAACGGTGAGAATGGATGAGTTTAATACATTGAGATTTTAAGACTGGGAACACATGGTGACATAACGGTGAGAATGGATGAGTTTAATACATTGAGGTTTTAAGAATGGGAACACGTGGTGACATAACGGTGAGAATGGATGTGTTTAATACATTGAGATTTTAAGAATGGGAACACATGGTGACATAACGGAAATTGCTAACTAGATCAAGATAAACAGCAGTGTTGAATTGGGCACCTTAATTAGCAAAAACTGATATATGGGAGCAAGAAAAGGCACTCTAAAAGTAAATGTTGGACTGATTGCCATGGGAGAAATAAAAAATATTTTGTCATAGGGTAGTGGATTTACTTGAATAGTGTTCCTGAAAAGGCAGTAGTATCAAAAGCAATGGACAGCATTCCTGAATAAATATATTAAACATCTGTTATGTTAGGTGAGAAAATTAGCTTTTTGGTCAAAGAGTATCTGTATCGTAACCATCGAGAGATGGGAATGTACTGTGGACCCCTTGGAGTTTAACTGTTATTAGAATCAATAGGGGAGATTCAGAAATGATGTAAACTCTTAACAAAGGCTTCTTAAGATAAGGGTAACTGTCTAAGCCAGTTGCATCAGATGGAAGTCACAAAGGACTTACACTTCATGTAAAGTGGCAGACATTATATAACTGAGTTACACAAATGTGATGCTTTTTATATAAGACACATCTGCTGTATGCAGTAGAATAGTGCATTGCAGACCCTGCATGCACAGGGGTATGAATGATTTGCAAGATCACCAAAGCTTTTGTGCTCCTACATGATTTATAAACACAGAACACAGACTGCTTTACACCCCACAATAATAGTTTAAAGTGAGTCTCATTACCAGAAGTGCACAAACCATAACTGCATATCACACAACAGCAAAAAAATAAACCGTGATTCTGCAACAACTACATCAAATACTGAAACTCGTTTGAATGCCACCAAACATTTTTGCATGAGTACTTCATCTTTTTGCATCATCAAGCATGAGTGCTGTACCCTAACAACCCCTGCATTTGGTATATACTAACTCTGAAATCAATGTATCAAACCTGACTAACTCTACTCTAGAATGAGTTAAAAACTGTATTTTAGCTTATTTGTGTTACTTAATCCTGACTTTCACTCGGGATTATCTCTAACCTTGGAATCTGTATAACTTGTTTAAGTATGTAATCGCTGTAAATATTGTATCTATAATCTTAACTGCCTACCTTGGAGTTTTTCTCCCCGGGCCTCCACTGAAAATAGACATGCATCCAGTCGGACTATCCCAGTAAACAAATGTAAAATAAATAAATAAAATAAATTTAGTCCCGAATGGTGTGAGTACTCCATGGGATAATACCCTCACACTTAGTATTTATTTCAATTATTCCCACATACACTATCACCATATTAAGGATCAGCGTTCTTCTCTTTAGAATTTCAGCAAGAACCTCCAAATGACTTTTCTACAAATTTGGTTATTTTTGTTTCATTGTGAGGGAGATAGCACAATGTTAAAATTCTTTCAGTGCCGTACTGCAGTAAAAATGAGGAAAGGTAAACAGATCGGAGGAAACCGGATGAGCTTCAGTGTCAGTGTTGCAGCTGGTGGAAGGTAGGCCATCAGACTGGACAAGTAACTAGGGAGAAACAAGGAAGGATCAAGAATTTGTTTTTTCAACCAAGCTGAAGCAGACAATACAGCAATTAGAGTAGCTTAAAAACTGAAATAGGATAATTATATGCTAGATTGTAAGAGATGGAAATTAATAAACAGAAAGGTTCATTCAGAAAGTTTAATGAGGCTTTCCTCATTATTGCATCCTCAGCAATTTTACAAAATTGGCTCTAAAGTTTGTCTTGGTAAACGTAAAGGATGGAATGCCATGCTACAAGAGTTGGTTTACAGAGAAGTTGGTTGTTGTTTCCTTCATTAAATGTCAGTTTACACATTTCCATACTACCTAATGGGAGTGATGCTCAAAAAACATGCTAAAGCACTTTAATTTCATACATTTCCTGTCAGAGCCAAGAGAAGCTTTTGCAAATGAATGCATTTTAGAGTATTTTGCAGAGGTTTACTACATATCATTAGAAGATGTTGTAGACAGAATTACTTACAAGAAGTAATTAGAAGTCATTAACCAAGGGGGACATTGACGCAGCATTCCTGCTGTTGTCTGTCAATCTGTCAGTCTGATTCCTGTAAGGTTTCTTAAACCAAATAGGGTTGGATTATGACAAGGCCATGTTGATGGGATGCATAGTTGTATACACTCACACTAAGGTCTTAAGTTGGGCAATGTAGGGTATGTGGGAAGGAGTCAATCACAAACCATGAGCCAACACTATGAACTTTCTAATTATGGGACAACCAAAAAAGTAATGAACTATTATGTTTTTCAGAAGTTTGGGAGGAAACGTAGGGTCCTCCTCAACTGGGACTCACTTGCTGCCAACTATCCAGGCATGAAACAGCTAAGTTACATTGCATTTTGCAGAAAGATGCTCAAGTAATGAAAATGTAGACACCTGACATTCAGATTTGCTTGAAGTATTTATCTTTATCTGTGTAGTGCTATCAAGCATGTAACAGAAATGTGCCTCAATAGGTGATCATCCCTGTCTGCAAACTAGATGACTTAAAAGTGTGAGAAGAATTCATCTGGAGAAAGAGCTGAGTCACACTATATCAGGGCATTAGGCTAGGCAGTGAAGAGTTTGAGGGGACTATATGCACATGCAAAATGGTGGCAAGGCATGGGTGGAGTTAATTCTGGGAGAGATGGTTTACAGAAATATGGACAACCTCTTGAGAAGAAAAACGGCTATATGAAAAACTTTAGTTTTCTAGAACACTCAGTAGTTTAGACAGGAGATTGTGGAGATAGGAAATTAATGGACAAGAGACTGAGCTTTAAGTCAGTCAATTTTCTCTAGAAAGCTTTTGGACAGTGCTCAGTAAAAAGTACAATGGTATAGCAGTCAGTTAGAAAATGGCATTCATAAGATCAGACCTGAATATTACATTTAAAGGGGAATATATGAGAAAAACTTTGCATGATTTTACTAATTTTATGTCTCAGTTGCATTTTCCCTAATGTTTTGCTATAAATTAGAAAGCAGAAGTGGAGAAGACTCCTGCTTTTATAGACTTTGAAATTGTGGACAATGGTTTTTGAAAAGTAAGTACATATGGTAAAAATCAGCACAATTACTTTGCATAAAACACATTCCTAATAGCATAACTCCATCCCCTGGGATAGTAGGATGTCGCTATTGAAATGCAAGTTTAAAAAACTGTAAGGGGCAAAATGATGCGAAATATATTTTACTGTGAGAAAGATGGCATGAGAATGCTGCAGAACATTCATGTTTTATTCAGATTAAGTTCTGAATATAATGACATAATATACATATATATATATATATATATATATATATATATATATATATATATATATATATATGTATATATATATATATATATATATATACAGAGAGAGATTTATGCATTGTATTTATGCTTAGGTAGGTTTTGCTTGTTTTAATACTACTTCATTCAATCATTCATGTATAGCAGATTACAACTTTGAAATGTCTGGCTGAAGTTTAGTTCTCTAGTGTACTGTCCTGCCAGTGTTAACGGTTAAATCATCAGTACCTCCGTACACATTCACAGTAATCCACAGGGTTTCACTCCTTTGAGAAGAACTTACTTTACTCTGCCAACATCAGTCACGGAAACCTTTACTGTAAAGTTAAATTCACTGTATTCTGTTCTCCTTCTCTGTTCATCTGACATCTTGTTTGAGAGAATTTCCTTATACAGTAATTTGTCCATGAATACTGACTTCCCTCATGTTTGCTATTCCCTTCTGACTCTTCTTTACAGTTACTTCTAGTTTCACCCTTTGCCCTTACCCTAGTAAACTCCTACCCTTCCCATCTTTGAAGAGTTGCCAGGATGCAGATTATGTGTCCCTCATATCATAGCATCTTTAGTTCCTTTGTCTATAGTTGTGCTTAACTAATCCCACCCCCACAATAGTCAAAATGCCATGGTATCATCCTAAATCTAACTATGCCATGATCAAAAAAGGTTTGATGCTAATATTTTCGTCGATACCAGGTGACCTAATGGCATCTGTCAAAATCTGCCACTTATGGCAGTTGGATGATGCCATGGCATTTTGACTATTGTAGAAATGTAATTATTTTCTAGTATTATTCGATGTGTAGGTTACTATATGATACAGTTTATTATTATATATGTATTTATAGTATATCTATTGACGAATTTTCCATATATAGTAGTATGCACATTTTTAATTTTTAGTTTACATTTTTACATTTATTTTATATTACATTATTTTATTAGTTTATTTATTCAATATAATTGTGCAAGTTTGATTGCTAGGAGTTTTTTGTATAACAATATGTGTATATGGAGTATTTATGCGTATGTCTCTTTAAGTGCTCTACATGAATTCTTGGCGCCAAAAAGGTTATTTAAATGTGGATAGGAAGTACTTTATTTGGATCTGAGGAAGTCTGGTTTACAACAGATGAAAGCGCTTAACTGAATATTTCAATAAAAGAATTGTTTTCTATATCACGAGTGGATTTAGCCTGTAATCTGTGTGGAATATACAAGTGGGCTATACGTGTTTCATCCTCTGTTTGAGCTGTGCAGAAGTCATTATATTATACCAGCTGGCGTTTTTTTCTTTTTTTTTTTTTTCTTCTTTGGTTGGTTTTTGTGTCATTTGGCTAGGTTCATCTTCCTATATTGTTGACATTTCACTCTTAATATTTTTCTTTTAAAGAAGAAATTTCTGTTAGGGATGTCTCTGTGATGCTGGAGGTCTACACCTACACTTGCAAACCAGTGAAGTTAACCAGTAAGAAAAGAAGTGTACTTTTTGTTTTCATAGATGCATCTTTGGATGGTAGTCGGTAACTGACAATTTTACACTTTTGGATAAGAGATTGTGTTTATTTTTTCAGCTTACATTTTATTATCAAACTGAAATTGACCATTTAGTTTAAGTCAAATGCATTAAAAGGTTGCCATCGCTGTCTGAAAAGGAAAAAAAAAACTTTGGGGATGGAAGGGTGTTACAGTTACAGTTTGTAAGTTTTTTTCCTATTATTAAAAACTAAATGGAAGAAAGTTTCTAATGCATTCCTATTAATGTGTTTACACCAATTCCCCTCTTTTTAAACAGGGAAAATGGAGGCAATTCATGGTGAATGCTTGTAAAGAGCTGCAAAGTGGAATCTACCAAACTAATCAGAACAGTTGAGAGGCATTGATGGAAGTTGATGCGTCTATGAAATTTAAAGATCTAAGAATCATGGGCCACAGGAAATTGGAAGAATTTATTTCAGAAGCAGTTAAGAGGTTTAGGTTCTTCTTGTACAGAGACCACAAAAATAGAGGAATAAATGGAAATGGTATCAATTCAAAACATGACTAAACAATTGAGTAAAAACATAGGTTACATGGCGATAGGACAGATAGCAGCCCTGGGATAGATTTAGGCTAAGGAGTAACAGAGATCAACAAAACATGAGTGGTCAGAGTTTTAAATAGATGGAAAGATGGACATCAACAGCAAGCCCAGAAAAGTACAATACAGCTGAGGAAAAATGGGCTACCATGGTTGATAAGACTTCTAGCAGAAATGGTGGCCAGGGGTGATGAGGCAACTTTCCTTGCCATTATTTCTACTCACGCACGAAATGGCTCTTAGGGTTAATTGGATGTTCCCTGCTCAAGGAAAACTATTGTGGTTAAAGTGAGATCTGGTAAGACGATACAGGCAATTTTCTGCTGATAGGAAAATAAAAAGTAGATACTCTGGGAATGGATAATGCACCACACTACAATGAGAAAGGGAAAAAGAAATATACCTGATATGCATAATAATAATCAGCAAATTATAGACAAATATCAAGGAGTATGTTAATGAGAGCTACAAAATTCCATATTTAAGAATCAGAAAGGGAGTGCCCTTTCAATGGTCATTTAGATTCCGTACTAAAGAACATTTTACAAGGCAAAGGAGGGAGTTACATTATTTGAGTGTGCATTCATTTAAGAAGCACGGGGTAAATGATTTATGCATTGAGAGATACAGTGAAGAAATATTTAAACTGGTGGATAGTTGTAAATCAAACAGGTATGACAACTGCACAAAATAAGACATAGCGGGTAAGAGAGAAAGAAAAATGTATATATATATATATATATATATATATATATACATAGGTTTACTATCAAATGGGGGATTGGACTTTGTGCGATTTACGTTAGTCCGAAACGCCCTATTTGATAATATTGAAAGAATGAACATTGAAATGCAGAAATTGTGTTTCAGAATTACAGTTACAGAATGCTGTAGTGCATTCACTGTTGTGAATTTCTACATTTTAATGCAGATCGCACTATAGTGGGGATCGGGAAATGTACCCTTTCCCTCACTGTAGTGTGATCTCAAACTTTGTATATATAAGTAGCAGGGGGTGTGGAGGACACAGCCCCCCCATGGGTGGTGCAGGGGGCTTGCCCCCCTGCAAAAACGGTGTTTACTGTGGGTTGCTCAGTACATAGAGTTGAAGTGTGGTGAATGTTCAAATTATGTCCAATTCGAGCATTCAGCATTTCCGCGTTTGACATTGTTGACATTCATTTTCCCCATATTCGCACATACGGTTCAGGCAAATGATAAGACACACATCGCACGGGCGAATAAATGATAGTAGCACATATATATATATATATACATACATAAAATGTAATGATAATTCCAATAAAAGTTCAAGATAAATTCATTGCACATTTGTTGTTAACTTACAAAACAGCCATGGAGACTGGATACTCCTTTGTGTAGACCATCCTACAGAAAGAACTAAGATGCATCTTGGAGAGCGAGGTTGCTACAAGGAATATTCCAGGAAATATCAATCTGTATGGACATGACAATGAGAAATAAGCAGCAGGCAGCTTCCATTTATGTACCTTGAACCAGAGATCAGGAAACTCATGATAAATAGTTTGTATTCATGTTGGAGGCAAGACATTAAGGCTATGGCACATGTTTAATTAGAATGCAGGATCCTTGAAAAGGTGATTTTTTGTGGTTAAATTTCTTGATGTATTATCTGGTCCTGCATAGCACTATGAAGAATTAAGTGAATGAGCAGTGTTAATTGCACTAGAAAACTGCAAATAGGCTCTTATTAAGCAAATAAGGAAAGAGGTTTTGAAATGAGAGGATGTCGGTAATAAGACATAAGCAGCATAAAAAAAGAAAGTAGATCTTTATCCTATCTTCAGAGTCCACATTAATGACATAGTTAGATACATGGTTAGGAAAAGCAACGAGTATGAATTCTGACTTACCTGTAAAAGGTAAATTTGGGTTAAATTGGGATATATAGTAAAATTTAGTGTGGGATAGGGATTGTCAGCCATGGTGTAAGTAGCTAAATTAGTGGTAGATGAAAAGCTGAAAGAATAAAGAAATAGCTTGGCCAAAGAAAGAAAGAAAAAGGGGAATATAATAGGTGGCATTGGGTCATATGGCAATCATTACAGATTGCTGCTCATGGGCTGCCAGTAGGAAAGGGATACTATAGCAGAACATAAGTCAGTTTAAATGGTGTTCAGCATGAGGTTTTTGGTGCCTTGCATTTGATCCTGAACGATGGCTAGCAAGCAAGGCAGTCAGATGATAAAATAAACAAAATGGCTGACAGTGGGACTCACAAGAGGAGCTGTACAAACTTAACAGTGACAGGATAAATATTTGATGGTTTTATCACCTGGAGATGTTAGAATATATAAATGCCTTGAAAACTTTCACGTCTTCATGGCAGGTAAGCCTTGTAATGTCAAGCCAATGTGCTGGATCTCTTTTCAGTAGGAATCCTCAATAAAATTGGAGTTTCGGACTTAAACCATGTATAACAACACAAAAGTAAACTAATACATTCTGAAACAGAGGCACTGAAAACTTCACACACCTATTTCATTATGATAGGAAAAAAGTTCAAAAGAAACCATAATAGACATAAATGCCAAACAATAAAACTTTGCCGATGTAAAAGTGTGTTAACATCACCATTTTGCAGAGTAAAACTTTACTAAAATGCCTTCTGACTTCATTTGCTGTTTCTATAGGAGCTTCATGTTCAAGCAAAGCAGTGTGAGTTTTGATTACAGTTTACTAAAGCAAATTAACAGACAGAGCTTAAAAAACTTAAAATAAACATTATACTTTCAGAAATATATTGTGTGTAATATAAAGGAGTTGACATATATTTTGTCTCAAAAGATCCTTACTAGGACAGAACAGTGCCACAACAGTTAGCATTGCTGCCTCGCAATATTTGGTTCAAATGCTCATCTCTTGGCTGGGTTCTCTTCATTGTAGAGTACATCCTACATGAGTCCATGCAGGCTTTTGCCAGCAGGTGTTCTTCCTTCCCATATCCAATAAGAAACCTTGATGTTAGTGAAATGATGAGTCTCTAAACTGTGTATGCTGACAGAGAGTGTGTTTGTGTGCGTGTGTGTGTGTGTGTGTGTGTGTGTGTGTGTGTGTGTGTGTGTGTGTGTGTGTGTGTGTGTGTGTGTGTGTGTGTGTGTGTGTGTGAGAGAGAGTGTCTGTGAGTGTGTGGGTGTGTGTGGGTGTGTGGGTGTGGGTGTGTGTGCGCTCGCGCACTTGTGCGTGAGTTTGTATGAGTGCATGTCTCTCTAGGTGTTTTTCTGGGTTAGCACCCCTTGCGGGATGAGTTTGTATGGTCTGCACCCACCAAGTGCTGAGAGAGCCACTAGATGCTATGCAATCCTAAGATGGATTATGTGAATTATGAGAGAAGGAATGAAATGCATACTGGGATGGCACCATTTGTGAGGTGAGTTTTCATGCCTTTTGCACACTGAGTGATTTTGCCCACTGAGCAATGAAATATGCACTGGATCTCATTTAATTCTGCAGTAAATTATGTGACATATCAGAGAATGAATGGAAGTGCTTGCTACACTTGTTTCACTGCTTTGGGGAATGAAATAAGACATATGCAACCGTTCTTCTACTTTATAGCAGGAGTTGCACTTCTCAAAAGTATATATCATCTAAAAATTCATTCAGTATTTATTTTCTGGCACCAGTTTTATCCTCTTGACTGAGGGTTGTTGTTACCAGGAACCTTTTCCAGCGTACAACTTGTATAAGGAGGAGAACCTGTTCTAGATGGGTTACTGGTTCATTCTAGAGCAAATGCGCACACTCACACTGTACTCTCATGCATACAACCAATTTATGTTTATTCATTTTGTTAACCAGATAAGTCTGCAGTTATGTGACTTCCTCAAAGTCACAGAGTAGGGAAATGGGAATTGAAGGGCTCAAAACCTGTACCCTTGCCTACAGGATGCACCTCACAATAACAACTCAGAGTCTTATTATTCTAAACTATCAGACAACAGAGATGCTTTTCTTTTCACCAAGTGGTATATTTTTAGGAAGAAACTGGAGCACCCAGCAAAAACCCACATAAACAGAGAGAGATCATAGAGAATATGCACAGAGGACCAGAAACTTAGAACTCAATATACCCAGAGTCAGATCCAGAAGCAAAGTGACCTAGGCAGCTGCCTAGGTCCTGTTGCTTGTTTGGGGGGAGGGGGGACCAGTCTTGGCTTAAAACATAAAAAATATTCTATTTTTTCAAACATAAAATGCTCCATTTCATGCATGTGTGGTAAACAAATACTGTAAATTTAAGGCAGCCTGTGTGAGAGTGTGATTTGAACTTTAGCATGTGTATCTGTGCAGAGGAGATGTGATAGAACAGATTTTCTCTATCTGATATTTTTGAATGTGAGCCACAAAATGAGTCACCTTTATTTACTGCAGGAATGTAAATTGTTTTTGTTTAATGCCCTATGGTGGGAAGCATTGCCTAATTAAGCCATTTGGTAAGAATCAAGCTCTGCACCTTCACTATGGGAAGTAAGAGGCTTAATACTCCAGACCATCTGCCAGCCTCCTTTTTGAATCATTGAAGATTACATTCTGTCAATGTCAGTCATAGAATTACACAGGTTTGTAGTCTGGGCTACAGCAGTTTGTCTAGTATGTAGTGCAGATGGCTCTGGCAATAAACTGTTAAAGAGCTGCCCCTTGTGGAATGTGGATTGATTCCCACAGCCTTTATTTGTCTTCTATGTGACTCTGCCAAATTACTTCATCAGATTGTACACCTGGGCTGTTCCTGAAAATGGATGCTTGTGTCCCATGGGCTGTTGCAGGCTGTTAGAAAATGCATTATGTTTGTTTTTTGAAGTCCTACACCATTATCATAGATGATAATTAGTGCTTCAGTATACACTATTTGAGTTTGAATCCCAGTACATATCGTAGTTTGATTGCCAGATTCGTTTTCACTAAATGTGAGTTTCAACAGAAAAGCAGTTTATTTTTTAGGTTCATAGGTTCATAGGTTCATAGGTTCATACTAAGCTATCTGCCCGAGGGCATTTACAAGCCTAGCCCATCGTTTTGTGGCTTACGCCACCCCTTTAGTATGGGGAACTATACCCATTATTTTGCTGTGCCTCTGTCGAGCAGTGACACTGAGGTAATCCCTGGGGTATATCTGCGATCTCCCATCCATTGGTCAAGATTTCTCTTGAACAAGGCCAGCGAGGTGGTCTGCCTCACATGTACCGGGATTTTGTTCCACAGCATAGGGAGTCTTTGGGTGATGAATCTATCCCTCCAGCACGTCCTATTAATAGCCGTGTCGAGGTTTAAGCCCTTGTGGCTCTGATGGATCTAGATTTTTTGAGGTGAAGCATATTCATCAAATCTGGGTTTGACATGGCCTTGTATGTTAGGCAAAGGTCACCTCTGAGCAAGCGCGACTGAATAGAGCTGGAGTTCTTTCAGTCGGGCAGCATAGGACAGATTTTTGAGACCCTTTATCCTTTTGGTGAGGAACTTTTGTGGCCTCTCCAGCTGCTGCAAGTGTCGGGTCAGATACATCCCGAATGGGGCATTGTACTCAATCATTGGTCTGATGAGTGATGAGTAAAGGGAGACTATGACCTCCCTTGATCTAGATGAGAATCCCTTCATGATAAGGTGGGCAATGTAGAAGGTCTTCCTAACTACTTTAGCTACATGGGTGTCGAATGACAGACTACTATCAACCTGGGTCCCCAGGTCCCTGATAACTTCTTCTGTGCTCAGTGGATTGCCACCTATTTGGTAGCTAGGGTAACCTTGTTTTTCCCAAAGGGTATGACTATGCATTTTTGGCATTTAACTTCAGGCGTGGCTCTGGCACCAGTTATCCGTTTCTGTGAGACCCTTCTGAAGGATATCTGTGTCAGATGTGTTTTCTACTATGGCGCCCAGTTTGCAGTCATCTGCAAACTTTGTCAGCCATAACCTTCCTGTGTTTGCTTGTACTTGAAAAGTAGATGCCAAACAAGAGTGGGCCCAGGACTGAGCCCTGTGGGACACCACTTGTGACAGGCTTTGAGTCTGACATGGCGCCAGCAACTCTGACCCTGTGGGTTCTGTCACTCAGCCAGTTTGCAACCCATCTTGTGATGTATGGGTTAACATTTAAGCTGATGAGTTTTTCAATGATACCCGAGTGGGGTATTGTATCGAAGGCCTTAGCCAGATCGAGGTAGGCTGTATGGACTGCCTTTCCCTCGTCAATGGCTTTGGTGACTGTTTCGAAGAAGTCGTGCTATGTCTGTTTTCAATGTGACAGTGTTTTGTTTTATTTAGAAAACAGCTGTCAGTATTTTTCTACAAAATATGAAATACAGGTTTTAAATGAAATACAAATCTCTATGATAACTGTAGAAGTAAATAAGAAAATAGTATGTACACTGACAGGTTCATAAGTTCATAGGAGGTTACAAGGCTAGCAGCAAATAGACCCTTTACAAGCTTAGCCATGTTAATCCCAAGATCCCCATTTGTTCTTCTTGGTTAGATCGCATAATGAATTTATGAACAGAGTGGGTCTGTGATCAACACCAGCTACCCCTGCCCATGAAGGACATGGATGCAACCCCAGAGGCAAATTTGTGGTCTCCCATCCAATTATCTAGGTTGCATTTTAATAAGGTCACTGAGAAGTTCTGTTTTACATGAATAGAAAGTGTATTTCAAGGAAGCAGCAGTCTCTGGGAGACAAATCTGTCTCTCCAGTATGTTCTGTTAATGTCACAAGCTAGGTTGAGATCCCCAGAGCAAGTGACTTGTGCCATTTGACTTGTGGATGTACAGCATTTCCATTAGAGCAGGGTTGGATATTGCCATGTAGGCCAGGCACAAGTCACCTCTCAGTAGCCTTTAAGATGCAGAGTAAAGTAACAGGGATTTCAGCCTGTCCATGTAAGTCATGATATGAAGTTGGTGTATTTTCTTAGTAAGAAACCTCAGAGGTCTCTCCAGCTGCTGCAAGTGTGTGGTGAGGTACATGCAATGCTATGACCTTGCTTATGAGTTGCACAGTGTAGAAGGCTTTCCTTACCACTGTGGAAACTTGATGGTCAAAGTTCAGATTGCTATCAACCTGTGTTCCTAAGTCTTGCACCACTAGATTGGAACTCGGGGGGGGGGGGGGGGGGGTGCTGTCAATACTGTAATTTGTAGGGAATTCCATTTTGTCATAGGGAATAATAATGCATTTTTTTGCATTTAGTTTTAGACCATGGCTTTGGCACCAATCATTTGTTTGTGTTAGCTCTTCTTGTATGTTGACATCATTGGGGGACGTAACAGCTGGTCATGATTTGCAATCATCAGTGAACCTGGTGAGCCAAAGGCCATCTATGTTGGCCTGGACTTCTGAGAAATAGATGCCAAACAGTAAGGTGACCAGCACACAACCCTGTGGTACTGCACTGGTAATGGGTCTACTGGTGGCAGTGGAGTCACCAATTTTGACAGACTGTGTTTTGTCAGTGAGCTAAGTGGCTACCCATCTTGTAACATAAGAGTTCATCCCTATCTGGGACAGTTTCTCAATGATACCAGAGTGGGGAATTGTGTTGAAAGCCATGGCAAGGTTGAGCTAGGCACTGTGCACTGTCTTACCTTCATCCATGGCTTTGGTGACATTCTCAAAGAAGTCCACCAATTTTAGTAAGCATGGTCTACCCTTAATGAGGCCAAACTGCATTCAATCCAGTGTTTGGAGGTCACCTATGTCCTTGTTGATAAGGTCCATGATAATTCCGTCCATGGCTTTGCAGATGAAACTGGTTAGACTTATGGGTCTGTAGTTCCCAGGGTCAATTTTTGCCCCCCTTTGTGCAGGTGAGATTACTGTTGCTGTTCTTCATTTTGCAGGAACATAACCAGTTCTCAAGCTATGATTAAAGAGAATGCAAAGTGGATCTGCTAGGTCTTTTTTTAGATTGTTTAGTAAACAACCCGGGATATTATCTGGTTACTTTCAGGCTGTGTTTTTGGCCTTGGTGAGTACAGAGATGTCCTGTTCTCTAGAGATACTAGGAAGACAGCTGGTGTCAGGTATGCTTTGGGATATGGTAGGTGGGGATAGGGGGTGAAGTTTGCGCTGAATCTGTCAGCTAGCAGGTTGGTAATATCTTCTGCTGTAGTATGACTGATCCCATCTACAACCAGTTCAGCACATAGCTGGGCATTCCCTTTTAGACTTTGGATGTAGTTAAAGAATGCCTTATGATTATCCTTGGCTAGGGATGCAAATTTAATTTCATAATTTGCTTTAGAAGACAAGATTTCAGATTTTCTTGTTTAGGCTTAGGAAGGAACTCTTTCTATGCAGACTGATAGCCCTCTTGCTTTTGGACAACAGTTTCTTCCTCTTGTTGTGTAATCTATTTATACTTGAAGTTCACCATGATAGCTTGATTTTATGGGAAGACCTGAGGTTGATCTGGTCAGGTACAGCAAAGTTTACACTGTCACTTAATTAAACTATAAGACAGGTTTGAACAGTATTATGGTAATTGGGGAAAGACAGCAAAGTAATAAGATATTGGTATGGCTGTAAGGGCTTTGATTCATTACCTTGCATAGGGTGCCATTTTCCCATGATCAGGCTCTGTTGGCTTTGGAGGTGTATGCTGCATTATTAACCATTCGAGTAGGTCAGAACCTTATTGAGTAATGCTATATGGAATAGCTATTCTGGAGGATAGAGAAGACATGGTGGGTCAAAAATAAAATGCAGGTCTCCTGCAAGTAGGTAAGTCCCCACCTAGCAAAAACAGCATGCTATATGCATGTATTTTTGCATGACTTGTTTGTTGAACAAAAGCTGCTGCAGTATTTATGTTGCCTTTAATTGTTTTGCTTTATTCATTACACTATATAATGATTTAATTCATTAAAAAGTATGGATTATATAATATATTCTAAACATGTTGCATTTTAGTAATATAATTTGTAGTACCTCCTTTGCACCCTCCAAGGGTTGATATTTGTCAGGTCATATAGTATGCATAATATGAAGTGACGATCAGAACTGTCTGATCTTCAGCATTCATTATCTACTATATTATTGTGATACAGTCTTCTCTATAAGATTGCATTGTAAACAATTTCAGTATTTAGTTGAGAACTGTTACTCTGGCAGGTAGACCACAGGTCTAAAACTCCAGCTTATTAGTGAGCTGATTCTGTCAGCAAGGGTCTGGGGCTTGAATCGTTTCTCCTTCATTTACCTGCTTGGTGATATTAATCAAGTTGTTTAACCAAACAGTGCTTTGAGATAATTGAGAATTTGGGCTAGGCTCCTTAATGGTCTCCAGGACTGAATGCCCAAGAACTATGAACTTGTTGTCATTGTTTGCCAGCTATTCATGATTGCATAGCTGATCTAGGTCAGGAAACATTATTGCAATATCACCAACACCACAAAAAATTTAATAACATAGGCAATTTATTCTTCAAGGGCAGCAGGCACTGAATTGTAGATGAAGATCTGAAATGCAAAGCTGTTTTCTAGCAGCAATCTCTACATTAGTAATAGTTCCAGATAATGTAGAATTATGACTTTTACTTCTACAGAGATTGTGCATATATTCTTAGCATATATTATCAGGTAGTTCATATTTCTTATTCTTTCATAAATATTCTTCAATTTAATCTGTGCTTCACATGGCCGGATCTTATGGTCAGATGCTAGTGATCTCTATACAAGTTCATGTAGTTCATCCAAAGCTATTGTGACATCTCCACTCTGGATCAGTAATCAAGGAGCCTGGATCCTCACCACTTACAGTGAAGAGGGACGTTCACTTACAATACAAATGGATACACTCAGTATTTCCAGATGCAGACCTCTCTGCATCAAGAAAAATTTTCCTTAATAGCACAAAAGGAACACACTCAGCCAGGGGTCTGGGTTTCTCTATCTGTCTTCCTGCAGTTCCACAGTAAGACTCTCCACTGACACAACAGTAGGGTTAGGTCTTCAGCCGAGTGTCCAAGCCAAGTCCTCCAGCACCCTCTCTGTGAAACCAGTGCTTCATATCCCTGATCCAAGTAGCCGAGACACACACACTTTGAGATTTAATTTTCATGCACATACTCTTGGGAAAGGCTGGCACAGATTACCCACTCTACCAATGTTTCCCAGACTATAAGGTAGATTCACTGCCACCAGTCAGTTACTATAAGGGTCTTAAAAGGGTTTCCAATTTTACTGAGTAAAGTTAATATTCATACAAATGGTAATGTTGACCAAACAGCAAGGCCTTCAGGAGTGGCCACAGTTATCACCAAATGAACATAAGCAAATGCTCTCAAAGTTTAAATATTTTCTAAAAGGACCAGCCACAATGAAAAGTTTAAATATAAAAAACAGGAAAATACCAAATATCTATTTACATTAAAAAAATGAGATTTAATCACAGGAAATATTAAAACCAACACAGCTGGAAAGATTTGCACAGTTACAAAAATACAATACTTAACTATTTTCACTATATTTTCTTTACTATGCCTGATAACTTACTAGACCAAGGCAAAATGAAGAAGGTGAGTGGTCTTCCTTCTTTGTCAGGTTCCAAGAAACAGACTACCCAGTCTGACTGAGAGACTTCTCACTATAATTTATAAATATTATTTCTGGGATAGCTTAGTGAATGACATCACATCTGGTTATCTGTTTCCCACACTATCTCCAACACTAAAAGCTGCCAGGATTTTAGCACCTATGTGCTACCATACACACAGTTAGAGCTTTGTACAGCTCTGTTGCAGCTCCTGGAAGTCATAAAACAATTTCAAACCTCTACTCCTCCTACAGAGCTACTAAATTAGGCTTCTCACAGACATTTTGCCTCTGGCTGTAATCAGAACTGTAAGATACAATCCTTATGGGTCTAATTTCATTTCAAATATTTTTCAAAGTTTACTGCAGCTGGATTGTAATTAACCTCTTCTCTTCCAGTATCCTTTGTTAAAATATATACATTTAAATTGGTTACAAAAATGCATGTACATTTCTTTGCTTTCTAGCAGGGCACGCTGTTGATGCATTTTTAATGCAAGCAGCTTTATAAATACATTTCCAGCATAAGCATTTGTACAAATCAGTTTGATATTCGAATAACATATAATCCTTTACAAAACCCCAACTACCTATGCTGGCATATGTTACACATCCACTGCCTGACTTCTCCTGGCATAGCTGGCAGTACCTCCCTTCACAACTCATTACATATCTCCCCCTTTAAAGACTCAAGCTAGTTTTTCAAGTGCCCCTTGAGAAACATTGCTTGAGAGGATGACTCTATCTGGGAATATATTATCCCATACCCTGTCTTGAGACCCCATTTGCATTGGCATTGCTAACCTCACTATGGTACTGCACTGTCATATCATATGGCTGCAATCCTAGGCTCCACCTTGGTAACTTGGCATTTTGCTGGCTGGCTCAATGTAACCATGTTAAGGAATTGTGGTTTGTAACTACAGTGAATGTTCTTCCATACAAATAGGGTTGAAGTTTGGGCAGTGCCCATAATATGGCTAGACATTCTTTTTCTACTGCTGCATAACATTCCTACCTAGGTTGGTGTCTATAGATAAGATATACCATTGGGTGCTATTTTCTGTCTGAGGAAACCTGACTGAGTACAGCCCCCACACTATGGTTTGAAGCATCCAGCTGCACAACAAATTATCTGATGTACTCTGGATTGGTTAACACAAGGGGTCGTCCCAAAGCACATTTAAGCTTGTGGAATGCTTGCTCACAGGCTGGGGTCCACACTACCTTGTCTGGCCAGTTTTTCCTCAACAGGTTTGTGAGGGAAGCAGCTTTTGTACTATAATTGGAAATTCACTTTCTATAGTACCCCACTGTCCCCAAGAATGCCCTCACCTGCTTTTTATTAACAGAGGCAGGCCACACCTGAATGGCTTCTGCTTTGGCAGGTTCTGGCCTAATCTTACCACTCCCCACTCTATGTCCCAGGTAAGAGACCTCTGCCATACCCACTTGACACTTAGTGGGCTTAGTGGTCAACCCTGACCTTTGCAGTCTACCCAGGACCTCTCTGACATGTTGGAGGTGGTCTTGCCAGGAATTGCTGTAGATGGCAATATCATCCAGGTAAGCAAGGGCAAACCCTCCTGCTCCTGTTAGGATATGATCTACCAGCCTCTGGAAGGTTGCTGGAGCATTTTTTCAGCCCAAAGGGCATCTTTGTGAACTCATATAATCTGAAAGGAGTCACAAAGGCTGACTTCTCTCTAGGAGTGGGAGTCAATGACTCCTGCCAGTAGGCCTTGGTCAAATCAATAGGGGTCAGATACTTAGTGACTCCCAGCTGCTCTAAGACTTCCCATGTCCTAGGCATGGGGTAAGCATCTGACTCTGTGTGACTATTTAGTTTCCTGTAATCCACACAGAACCTGCTGCTGACATCTTTCTTTGGAACCAGCACCACTGGGGAGGCCCAGAGACTACTGGACTCCTGGATTACCCCAGTTCCAACATTTCCTGTATCTCCTCCCTCAGAGTCTGTCAGACTCATTCAGGCACCCTATAAGGGGCCTACTTAATGGGCATTTGGCATCCTGTATCCATGTGGTGCTGCACCATAGGTTCATAGGTTCATAGGTTCATACTAGGCTATCTGCCCTAGGGCATTTATAAGCCTAGCCAGAATGTGTTTGGCTTTCGCCACCCATTTTAAATTTATTTTGCTATGCCCTTTTTTGAGGTTAGTATACTGTGCCTCTGTCTAACAGTGACACAAAAGTGATACCCGGGGTAAACCTACGATCTCCCATCCACTCATAAAGATTCCTCTTGAAGAGAGTCAATGAGGGACTCTGCCTAACCTGGACTGGGATTTTATTCCAGAGTGAAGGGAGCCTCTGGGTTATGAATCTGTCCCTCCAGCATGTCCTATTTATTTCAGTGCTGAGGTTCAAGTCTCTCGAGCGTAGCTCGATGGGATTTGGATTTTCTGAGGTGCAGCATGTCCATTAATTCCGGGTTGGACATGGCTTTATACATCAGGCACAGATCGCCTCTGAACAGGCGGTATGCCACTGAGTAGAGCTGGAGTTTCTTTAACCGGGCAGTATATGGCATCTGTTTGAGCCCTTTGATCCTCTTGGTGAGGTACTTTTAGGGTCTTTCCAGTTGCTGCAGGTGTCTGGTAAGGTACATCCCAAAAGGGGCATTGTACTCAATTATGGACCTGATGAGGGATGATTAAAGAGGCACGATGACCTCCCCTGATCTAGATGTGAATCCCTTCATGATTAGGTGGCCTATATAAAATGTTTTTCTAACCACTTTGGCCACGTGGTTGTCAAATGAGAGATTGCTATCAACTTGGGTCCCCAGGTCCCTAATTACTTCTTCTGTACTTAATGGATTACCACCTATGTGGTAATTTGTGCAGTTTGTTTTGCCAAAGGGATGACTATACACTTTTGGCATTTAGCTTGAGGCCATGGCTTTGGCACCAGTTGTCTGTTTCTATGAGGCCCTTTTGGAGGATGCTTATGTCGGCTGGAGAGTCGATTATGGTGCCCAGTTTGCAGTCATCTGCGAACTTGGTCAGCCACAGTCCTTCCGTGTTGGCCTGTACCTCTGAGAAATATATACCGAACAAGAGAGGTTCCAGGACTGAGCCTTGTGGGACACCACTTGTAACTGGTTTGGAGTCTGAAATGGCTCCAGCAATTCTAACCATGTGGGTTCTGTCCTTGAGCCAGTTTGCAATCCATCTAGTGATATAGGGGTTTATATTTAAGCTGGTTAGCTTATCTATAATGCCCGAGTGGGGTATTGTATCGAAGGCTTTTGCGAGGTCCAGGTAGGCTGTGTGGACCACCTTCCCCTCGTCAATGGCCTTGGTGACTGTTTCAAAGAAATCAACCAGGTTTAAGAGGCAGGATCTGCCCTTAACAAAGCCGAACTGGGTAGGATCCAGTGTCTGTAGGTCCCCAATATCTTTATTTATGAGGTCCATGATGATCCTTTCCATAGCTTTGCAGACCAAGCTAGTCAGGCTTATGGGCGATAGTTTCCAGGATCCATTGAGGCACCACCTTTATGGAGAGGGACCACTGTTGCTGTACGCCACTCTTTGGGCACATATCCTGTAGTAAGGCTGAGATTGAACAGTAGTTTTATGTTTGGGTTTAGCTCTTCTTGGAGTTCATGTAGGACACAGCCCGGGACACCGTCTGGTCCCATTGATGCTGTGTTTTTTCTTTGGAGAGGGCGGCTCTTACCTGAGCATCTGAGATGTCAGGGGGGGGCAGCACTCTTCTAGGATAGATATTTGCCCTTTTGGTGGGGATGGGGGGGAAAGGTTTGCACTGAACCTGTCAGCTAGGATGTTGGCAATGTCTGTGGGTTCAGTGTATTTTTTGTCATTTTGGACTAATTCTGAGCATATCTGGGAATTACCACCCAGGTTCCTAACATAACTAAAGAAAGCCTTGTGATTATCCTTAGTGTCCTGTGCAATTTTTCTCTCGAAGCTGGCCTTAGACAATTTGGTGAGGGAACCCAGGTTTCTCAGTGAGCATGCCCCCAAACTCCTGAACACTGCTAAGATTTCTCGAACCTGGGTATAGGATAGCTACTGGGACTCTGCTACCCCTTCCACTGACATGTCAGTCTGAGCCTCACTGATGAGATCAGCCACCAGATCCTGTTCAGACACCTCCTGTTATCCACTGCAAATACTTAGCACAATGGCATGTCTGGTATGGTAAGGTTTCATCATGTTAACATGGTACAGTTTGTACCCTTGTCTCCTGCCTAGCAGTTCTACCATATAGTTAACATCAATGACCTTCCTTACCACTTAGAAGGGTTCATCCCAAGCTACCTGCAGCTTATTGTGTCTGACAGGAATGAGAACCATCACCTGCTGTCCCACAGCATACCTTCTGGCTCAAGCATTCCTGTCATACCAGACATTTTTCTGTTGTCAGGTTTCTGCCAGGTTCTCCTGGGCCAAGCCCATGATCTCCCTAAGCCTTGTCTTGAGGTTTTGGACATATGCCACAACAGACTCCATGTGGGATTCACACTCACCCTCCCACACATCACAAATCACATCTAAAGTCCCCCTGACCCTATGCCCATACAGCAACTCAAAGGGTGAAAAACCTGTGGATTCCTGGGAAGCTCTCTGTATGCAAACAGCAAACAGAGAAAATATTTGTCCCACTGTCTCTTAAACTGGTCTGCAAATTCCCATAGCATGGTCTTTAATGTAGAGTTTAACCTCTCCACAAAACCATTAGTCTGGAGATGGTAGGGATTGGTCTTTAGGTGCTTCAACCCACAGCACTTCCACAGAAAAGCCAGCAGGTCTGACATGAAATTGGCATATCTGTCAGTCAGTATTTCCCTTGGAAAAACTACCCTGCTGAAAATCTGTAACAAAGCATTTTCCACCTTTTTCGAATCAATGGAGGACAGAGCCACTGCCTCAGGGTATCTAACAGAATAGTGGAAAAAACACACCAATAGTCCCCCAAAGGGAACAAGGAATTCTCCCCAAACAACAAAAAAATCATGAAGCACTGCTGTAGCTGCCAGATGATAGGCTGTAGGCATGACAAACTGCTGCATTACATCACCCTCTAGCCCTCCGTCAGGGGTCCACTCTCTATACAGTAACCCTGTGTTCCAGTATCCAGATTTCCCTTTCCTTGAGAATCGGGTGCTTCCTTGGCTACCTGCCTCAAGCCTTGTAATGTAGGGTCTGAAAACTGAGCCTGTCTCAGCTGTACTTTTGTAACTCTCACTAGCTCTCCTTCCACAGGAAGTCTGGTATCCTCTGACAGTAGTGCCTCACTGTCAGACTGGGCACTACCACTCACCTCTGCCCTTGCTGTGGCTCATCTTCAGGCTCATTGCTACAGGGTAGCTCCCTTCCTGAAATAGCCACCTCACCAGCCCTGGCTTCAGGTGTGCTGTCTGTCTGGGTCTCCCCCAGGCTACCTGACCCACATGCATGTCTCCAAGTGTAATTCCACGAACACAAGGTACTGTGTTATCAACATCATTCCCTATCAATATATCTGCAGGGATATCCTCAAACACATCTACTTGATTGCTTTCTTTTTTATCCTCCCAGTCAAGGTCAACCCTGGCCAAAGGCATTTGAAATGGGATCCCTCCTAAACCTCTGACTGGAATGGACTACCCAAGCAAGTACTGTTCCTGTTTAAACACTGCAGGCTTCACAATGGTTATGTCAGAGACTGTATCTCTCTTAGCAGTGGCCTGTTTTCCATCTACTAAGATAGGATATAACATCTTGTGAGAGTTTGGTACCCCTGTTGTCTCCAGACAACTTACCACTGGCATACTATTATTCCCACTTGCTGGATCCCCCACCTTTTGTTCCCCACCTTGCTTCCCTCTACATCTGTATGATACATGGCCCCACTGGTTACATTTAAAACATTTAACCCTTGATCCTGGTTGTGTACTTGAACATGTGGCTCCCCCTGTTACTGGTGGTCTCTGTTGGAGTGGTTTAGGCTGCCCACCATGGGTTCCTATATATCCATATGCAGCACTGGGTATCCCTTTCCTGTGCAGTGATTCCCTGCTTGATTAGTAGAGATCCCCATTTTTCCTCAGCTCATCTGCAGAGTTACACTCTCAGTCGGCTAACTAGATTCTAATGTAAAGTGCTAAGGGCTTGTTCCTTCACCAAAATGTCTACCAGCCTTTCAAAAGTGGTGACCTGATACCCACTCACCCACTTATGAAAATGAGTGCTTAACTCAGTAATATAATAACACACACTTTCATCTGCCTTGCATCTGTGCTCACTAAACATTTTTCTGTAAGCTTCAGGTGTTAAAGCATTCAGGTACTTAACATTTGACTTTATCATAATTTAAATAATCAATATCAGACAATTTAGGAACAGCAGTTACAGCTTTACAACGGAGTAAGGGGTTAGGAACTTTACCCAGTGCTCTCTGTCAACATTATACAGTTTACATCCTCTTTCAAATATATGAATAAAACTATAAAAAGGATCACTCTTTGTAAATTGTGAAAGAAATATACTGACCTTTTTTGCTTCTGGGGTTCAGTTATTCCATTCCCCATGACCTCCATGACCCTGACCCAGGCAAAGAGTCAGCATTTTCCTGTCATGTTGGCACTGCTTCCCATTTTCTTCAGCCTCCATACACCACAGTCTCTCTGCTGATTCTAATTCCAGCTGTTTCTCCTGCCACAGTCTCTCTGCTGATTCTAATTCCAGCTGTTTCTCCTGCCACAGTCTCTCTGCTGATTCTAATTCCAGCTGTTTCTCCTGCCATAGTCTCTCTGCTGATTCTAATTCCAGCTGTTTCTCCTGCCACAGTCTCTCTGCTGATTCTAACTCCAACTGTTTCTCCTGCCACAGTCTCTCTGGTGATTCTAATTCCAGCTGTTTCTCCTGCCACAGTGTCTCTGCTGGTTCTAATTCCAGCTGTTTCTCCTGCCACAGTCTCTTTGCTGATTCTAATTCCAGCTGTTTCTCCTGCAACAGTCTCTCTGCTGATTCTAATTCCAGCTGTTTCTCCTGCCACAGTCTGTCTGCTGATTCTAATTCCAAACATTTGGCCTCCAGTTCAAGTGTCTTTAACTCCAGATGGATTTTAAGTCCTCTGAGGAAAAGGTGAACAGTCCTGTTTCTGACAGCTGCAAATTCCCATCAACAGACTGGTTATCCTCCTGGTTGCCACTCAGAGCTGCGACTAAGGCTGAAATCATTTCCTTTTTAATCAGATTGGCATGCACCAGTACTTTGGCTTCACACACCTTGGCCAAATGTTTTTTGTCAGCTTGCCATAATCCTCTGCTGACAACTTTACCTGCTTTCCATGACTAAACTAAACTAACAAAAATCAAAAAAGAAATAAAACTGTTCTGATATGAAACTCTGAATGTCTACCGTGTGGCTGCTGGGAGAATACATCTTTTATTGACAAATGCTTACAGGCTACAGAAGTTCAAATAATATCCCACCACTGTTCACCAATATGGGATGCCCCCACCCCAGACCAGTAATCAAGGAGCCTGAATCCTCACCACTGACACTGGAAAGGGATGTTCACTTGGAATACAAATGGATACACTCATTATTTCCAGATGCAGACCTCTCTGCATCAAGTACAATTTCCTTTAAGACCACACAAGAAACACACTCAGCCCGGGGTCTGGGGTTTCTCGATCTGTCTCCCTCCAGGTCCCCAGTAAGACTCCCCACTGGCATAGCTGTAGGGTTAGGTCCTCAGTTGAGTGCCCAAGCCAAGTCCTCCAGCACCTTCTCAGTGAAACCAGTGCTTGGTGTCCCATGTTCAAAGTAGCTGACACACCCACTCTTTGAGATTTAATGTTTCTCACACAAACACACATGCACACACGCACACACACACACACACACACACACACACACACACACACACACACACACACACACACACACACACACACACACACACCTGGGAAAGGTTGAAACAGATTACCTGTTCTACCAACTTTGCCAGACTAGAAGGTAGATTCACTGCCACCAGTCAGTTATTATAAGGCTCTTAAAAGGGTATCCTATTATACTGAGTGAAGTTATTAATACAAATGAAGATGTTGACCAAACAGCAAGGCTTTCAGGAGTGGCCACAGTGATCAACAAATAAATATATGCAAATTGTCTCAAAGCTTAAATATTTTCTAAAAGGACCAGCCACAATAAAAAGTTTAAATATATTTAATTATAAATAATAAAAGAACATGAAAATACTAAATATCTATTTACAGTAAACACCAGAGTTTGAATCAAAGGAAATAGTAAAAATAACATAGCTGGAAAGATTTACAAAGTTATGGAAAAAAACAATACTTAACTATTTTCACTATATTTTCTTAACTGGTTTAGAGAATTAATATCCCTGATCACTTACTAGAGCAAGGCAAGATGAAGTGGGTGAGTTGTCTTCCTTCTTTGTCAGGTTCCAAGAAGCAGATTGCCCAGTCTGACTGAGAGACTTCTCAATATAATATCTTACAGAAAGACATAACATCTGGTCATCTGATTCTGTTTCCCACACTATCACCAACAGTAAAAGTTGCCAGGATTTTAGCACCTTCCCCACCTACCCTACAGTGGTTCAATAGTTATCTCTCCAATAGACAGCAATCCACCAAATGGCAACAGTCTTACTCTCCCTTCCTCAAAACTTCCACAGGGGTACCCCAAGGCTCCATAGTTGGTCCTGTCTTATCATCTTTATTAACAACTTTCACACCACTCTCCCACAGTGCTCAGTAATCCAGTATGCTGATGACTCTACAATAATATGCACTGCTAATTCCAGCTCTGAACTCCAGCAGATCACCCAGAGTGCCCTCACCTTTACTGGAGGCTTAACAATCATCTTGCCCTAAATCCAAAGAAAAACTAAACTAGTAATTTTTACCCCTAAGAAAACCACTCCCCTAGATAAAATACTCTTCAGTATACAAGCCCAAGGCAATACCACTATAGAAGTTGTCCCACACACTAAATTACTAAGCATTATTATAGATTCATAGGTTCATAGGCTCACAGGTAGGTACTAGGCTATTGGTCCTAGAGCCTATATAAGCCTAGCCAAAAAGGTACCCTAGCTTTCACCATCCAAGAAAAGTATTTTCCTGTGCCCCTGTCAAGCAGAGCCACAGAAGTGATCCCCGGGGTGAGTGTCCTATCTTCCAACTATCATCAAGATTTTTCTTGAAGAGTGTTAATAAGGAGCTTTGTTTGATATAGATGGGTAGTTTGTTCCAGAGTATGGGAAGTCTTTGGGACAGGAATCTATCCCTCCAGCATGTTCTGTTTATTGTGGTGACAGGGTTTAGGTCCCTAGAGCATGTAGCTTGGAGGGATGGGGATTTCTTTAAGTGGAGCATGTCCAACAGCTCTGGGTTTGACATAGCTTTGTATGTTAGGCAGAGATCGCCTCTGAGTAGGCGATATGCGACGGAGTAAAGCTGACGTTTTTTGAGATGGTCTGCATAGGGCATCTGTTTGAGGCTGGTAATCCTCTTTGTGAGGTATTTCTGTGGCCTTTCCAGTTGCAAATGTCTTGTGAGGTGCATACCAAAAGGGGCACTGTAATCTATAATGGGTCTAATGAATGAAGAGTAGAGGGGAACAATGACTCTTTTTTCCTGGATGAGAAACCTTTTGTGATGAGGTGTGCCACATAGAAGGATTTCCTGACTACTGTGGCAATGTGATTATCAAAGGAGAGACTACTGTCCACCTGTGTCCCAAGGTCTCTTATCACACTTTTGGTGTTAAGTAGAGTACTGCCTATGTGGTAGTTCCATGGCTATAGAGTTTTTACCAAAAGGGATGACAGTGCACTTTTCGGCATTGAGCTTGAGGCCATGGCTTTGACACCAGGCATCTGTCTCAGTGAGGCCCTTTTATAGGATGTCCACATCATTAGGATTTTCAATTATGGCTCCTAGTTTTCAGTCATCTGCGAACTTCATTAGCCAAAGACTTTCTGTGTTAGCCTGTACTTCAGAGAAGTAGATACCAAACAGGAGAGGACCCAAGACTGAACCCTGTGGTACTCCACTTGTCACTGGTCTGAAGTCGGATTTGGAGTCTGCTACTTTCACAGTGTGGATTCTGCCAGTGAACCAGTTGGCAACCCATCTTGTGACATAGGGATTTATACCTAGTTTAGTGAGTTTATCTATAATTCCAGAGTGGGGAATGGTGTCAAAAGCCTTTGGTGAGATCTAGACAGGCTGTGTGAACCATCTAACCTCATCTACTACTTTGGTGACTGCTTCAAAGAAGTCTATCAGGTTTAGGAGACATGATCTACCTTTTACAAACCCGAACTGGGCGGGGTCTAGAGTTTGGAGATTACCAGTGTCATTGTTTATAAGCTGAGATGATTTTTCAGTATTTGTTTGAAAACATAAACTTTGACCTACACATAAACAGTAACATCAAAAAACACACCAAAAGCTTGGTATGCTGTATAGGCACCAACACTTTCTTAGCCTCTGTATTAAACAAACCCTAGCAACTACATTTGTATTACCCTCTCTCCTTTATGGTGCCCCTCTCCTCACTAATATCCAAAATTCTACAAAATCCAAACTTGATATGTGTTACAACAGAATAGCCAAATTTGCTACCAAGGCCAAATTCTCATCCCACCACTGTAACTCACTGAAACAATTAGGCTGGTTGGAACTCCCCCACCATCTCTTATTCACCCAGCTAACTACAGCACACAAAATAATCTACAGACCCACAGAATGTCCTGCTCTCTCAACTCTACTTGCCGAATACCAACCCAGTTGACAACTAAGATCTGAAAATCCTCTACATCTAAAAGTAGAAAAGCCCACCTTACTGGCTAGTCAACTGCTCTATTCCTTCACCATCGCCACACTATGGAACTCACTTCCTCCTTCTATAAGAAACATGGGCAGCACCACCACCTTCAAACAAATACTGAAAAATCATCTCAACTTTTCCTGGCTATGTACCTGCTCTATAACCTAACTTCTTCCTTCTCCTTATATTGTAACTAAATTCCTTTGCTTTTTACTACTAGTGACGGATGATACTTTCTCCATATTTATTATTCTTTTTTCTTTCATCACTTGTTGATACTGGTACAATAATGCTGACTAATTCATCTCCATTTTTACCACTCTGAATTCATCTGGCAACCAACTAAATTCCTGCTTTTATGTATATATTCTGTATATGTTACTGCAACCACTATGTGTAACATTTTTTCTACTTCTGTACCAATTAATGTTTAATTTTTTTCTGCATCTATGTTCAGGGCCTCCACCGAAAATGGGCTCTTTTAGGCCAAGTGGACTTTCCTGGTAAACAAATGCAATAAATAAATAAATAAAATAAATAAATGTGTTACAATAAACACAGAGCTTTGCTCAGATTTGCTGCAGCTCCCCGAAGTTATAAAACAATTTCAAACCTCTACTCCTCCTACAGAGCTACAAAGCCATGTTTATCACAGACATTTCATGTCTAGCTGCAGTCAAAACTGTAAGATACAATCTTTATGAACTAATTTAATTTCAACTATTTTTCAAAGTCTGCTGCAGCTGAATTGTGATTAACCTCTTCTCTTCTAGTATCCTCTGTTAAAACATATATATTTAATTCAGTTGCAATGATACATGTACATTTCTTTGCTTTCCAGCAGGACACACTGTTGATATATTTTTAACACAAACAGCTTTACAAATACAATTCTAACACAAGCATCCGTACAAATCAGTTTGATATTCAAATAGCATATAATTCTTTTCAAAATTCTACTTAGCTGTGTGGGCATATGTTACGCATCCACTACCCTACTTCTCCTGACATAGCTGGCAGTACCTTCTATCATCATAGTTACCAATAAAGTACACGTAATTTGCTTATTCATAAGAAGTGTTAACAAAGTGACTATAAAAGCTGGTGGTGGAGCGTCCATTCTATGGATGAAAATACTTTCTTTATGCTCTTATCACCTGATCATTTTAAACAGTCTTTAATCTGGCTTGCAGGGCTAGTGTGTGTGTGTGTGTGTGTGTGTGTGTGTGTGTGTGTGTGTGTGTGTGTGTGTGTGTGTGTGTGTGTGTGTGTGTGTGTGTGTGTGAGAGAGAGAGAGATTTGATTTGAAATAGTTTGGCTACTGTGTGGTTGAGTGAAACAAGTTTGAAATACATGACTATGGTCATTATTATCGTTAGCAAATTTTTTACATAGACATCAGAGAAAGATGCAGTCAACAATGTAGCTATAATTATTAAGGATAAAAATGACTGACCCTGCTGAGCTGAAAATTAAGACGTTATTAGCCTGTCTTTCCAAGAGTAGTATGCATTTGTGTAAAGCAAATTGGAATACTTTACTGTGATTATTTTTATCACAATAAGAAATGATGTGGACACAGTCAATAAAGTGGCCCAAATTGTTGAGTACAGATATTGACAGATCAAAAGACAACAGTTTGAGTGGTGCCTGTGGCTGAAATATTCTGAAATGGGTACTTTAGTAATTGTTGCTATTAACAGTGTCAGTAACAGAGCAGGTAGCACACTCACATTTGGTGCAGAAAGTTCCCATCTGTTAGTTCAGGTAGAGGTAAAAGATCCCATGGCACTTATCAAGAAGACTATGGGAAGTTCCCAGAAGCCCTGACCAATTTTCCGAAGTAGTATAAATACCACCTTGAAAAGAGGCTTCTAGCCAGTAGAACTAACTTGATTAACAAAAGGATTAATAATAAAATATATTGTTTCCTACATTTTGTTTCTAGCAGATATGATTACAAAGAAGTACTTTTCAGTTAAATTTTAGATAGCACCTTTATTCATTTTATTTTCTTTAATTAATTGATGTCCTTTCCATTCATTCTACCACCAAACCTGATTTCAATTTCAACTCTTGGGAAACAAATTACTCTTAGTTTCTTCAGTATTCAAAAACTGCATAACAAGAAAAACACAGAATTCAGCCACCTGCAAAATGTGAATGAATATTAACCAAATAATAAAGTTCCAGAAATGTTATGTAAGAAGAACATAAATAGAAAGCTTTGTTTGCTTTATAAATTAAATGTGTGTGGATGTAGTTAAGGAACACAATGTGTGTTAGTACCATAATTAATTATGAACTCCATTAAGGTGACCTAGTTTCTGATCCTAAGTGCCATTGGTTTACAGTGTATAAATGCCAGTGGCCTACATTGCTTATGATATTCAGACATACATTCCTTTACATGATTGCATATACAGAGACTCACATGCTTGTACATTTTGTTTTTATGTTAATTTTATGCATAGTGTCAGGCTGCAGGTTTTCCTTCTTCATTACACAGTGGTAGTGTATGTTCTTCCCAAAATAACTGAACAGGGAACTGGTCAGGATTGCAGCAGCAAATCCTTGTAAATGCAAATCCAAATTACATACAAAGAATTTCGTTCTCTTTATGTCACTTATTTTGTTTGGCCTGCCAAATGAATTTGCACTTTCCTTACAGCCATGCAAATATTGTCCTGTCATCAGAGCTAAATACCTTTCAACCAACCCAACACTATTCAAAAAAAATAAATTTACGTTCTAAAATAAAACTGAATTTGGAAAGCAATCAACAACTAAATTAGGTTTTCAGTCATATCATGTTTGCTGAAGGAATAATTTCATGCAATCTACCTTTATGTCTCTCTGTCTAGCTATCTGTAGCTCTTTTTGATGTTTGATTATGGTTTTATGATATAAGTCATTGGCCTTTACTATAAGACCCTTGAAATTCCGTTCAAACATTTTGGAATGAATCTTTTTCACTGTTATAACACTATAAAATTATATTGTTAGCAATAATACAATCCAAAACTAAAGTTGCATCATATATGTATTTCCTAAATGAAGAGCATGCTTATTTATTTGTATTAGTTTATAGTTACTAACTAGGGTAGATCACTGATCAGAATGTACCTTTTCAGACTCACCTTTATGTACAACCTAAAGAACATGTTTTAGAGCAATTTATTGAAATGGCAGAGAAAACAAAAAGCCTACCATTACTACCTTATTTTCTTTTGTGTACTGTTTAGTTTGGAAAATAGCAAAAATATTGAAATATTGCTTACTTTTCCACACAAAGAAAGTGGGATACCTAAGACTAATGGAACAATTTCAAAATACTTATCTTTCAGCCATTTCTTTGTTTTCAAGTACAATTTCCAAATAATGATTACTATATTTCATGTATGTTACATGTTGGATAAAATGTTTAAAACCTTAAATGGTTCAAAGGTTTTAGTAAGGATTTCAGTCGACATGTCAAACAGCAGCAGTGAGAATAATTAACAGAATGCAGAGCTGCTTCTGATAAACAGAAAGTACAAAACAAGTTTGATATTTTAGCTAGTAGGAGTCTCTCACTAAATAGGCCTTGCATTAAAAAGTTATTGGGTTGGCTTCATAAATGGCTAATTTACACTCTTAGTGGGCTATTTTGTATTTATTAAATGGATCTACACATTGTCTAGAGCCACTAAACAAAGGTAATCAGCACAGCATTCTAATGAAAGCAAAAGTAGCTGAATTACATGCAAATTAACAAATCCAAGATGGTGGAACCATTCAGGAAGTTACAAAGTAACCACATAGAGATGGTGTAACCCTTTGCCATGAACACTAAACCCTAGTGGAATACAACCACCGTCACACTTAGAAAAAAAAAACGTTTTAGTGGTCGGTACTGCTCTCTTGCATTTGTATGTGCAACAGGCTTAAATCTATGCTACTAATGCTGCTAATAGACCTTGTCCAAGGAAAAAATGGATGTTCAGATACCTTTTAACATATCATAGACTGCATGATAATGAAATAATTTAGTGATACTAGGTTGATAGTTAAACACTACAGGAACTCTGCAAACTGTGCTATCCCACCTCAGACCCAGGGGAAATTGATGACAACCTACATCAATGGAAATGAAGGTATGTTTAGCATTAAGGATATTAGCTACTGGCACATTTTAGAGACCCACAGGGGATATATTATGGGTATCACAGGCCTCAGCCTTCAGAATATTTCATCAATGTTTCAATAATATGCTAGAACATGCAAGGTAGTCTATTTATTTTCCACAAACACCACTGAAGAGAACAAGAATAATGCAGAAATTCCGTGCTGTAGCACACTTCCCTGAAATCTTGGGGGGCCATAGACTGCACTCAGAATAAAGTAAAAGCCCCACCTGGTGAACCAGGAAGAATATACATCAACAGGAAGGGGTTCCACTCAATCAACTGCCAGGTTGTCTGTAATGCCTGAGAGATCATGCGCAGTGTCTTTCCAGGCAAACCAGGCAGTTACCATGACTTAGACATATGGCACACCTCACAGCTGTACTCAAGGTTTCTAGGGGTGATGTTCCACACAGCCATCTACTGGGTGATGCAAGTTATGCACTGAAACCATAACTCATCACACCCATCAGAGGAAAAACAACAATGCCCATGCTCAAATTAGAAACATCACAGAACATGTGTTTGGCATGCTGAAGTCTTGGTTCCACTATCTAGACTCATCAGTGGTACCTAGCTAAGGGGCAAAGGATCGCACACAAACTCACTACCTAAGACTCAAAGGTCAGCACACATACTCAACAACTAAGAGGCAAATGATAACACACACACTCACCAGTGAAGGAATGCACATAACCATCTAAGCACATACAGATATTAAAAGTGATGCCATCTAAAGTCTGTGTACGGAACTACAGATAGCAATAGAGACAGCTCAATAGTACATGACTTATAACTGCAGTAATGTCAAGGTAAGTGCGGAACCTATAGTACATGAACAAATGTGTAAGAAGATAAACTACCTGCATATTGTCAGTCTCATACCTGTCCACTCTGTGCATCACACATATATACAACCATAAGTCAAACCTAATTGAACAAAGCCCATAGCATTGTCATCATCATTCTCATGGGGTGAGAGGGGACAGTAGGCCAAGTCTGACACCAAAGACATGTAGATGCCAGCCCTCCCCCAGCAAGTGTGCCATTAAAGACACTGCCTGATCCAGTGTGATACTCATCCTTTCAAATGAGTCACCAACATGGTTGAGGCAGTCATGAAATAGCAAATTATAACACAATACTTTTAAGTAGCTAAACTAAATAGCAAGAATTGCTTTATGTGCAGTATAACAGCAGTAAATTTAAAAAATGTTATACACTGCAAAATTCTTTTTTCATTGCATATCGAAATACATTCAAAATATGAACTTGTAAGCAGTTTGTGTAGATGACAAACATAATTTATGAAATAGTGCAGTCATTTGTAGAAAATTTTCCTTCAAGCAGCTAACATTAATGCGCTGTCTGTATTTAATTAATCTCCCCTCCTTCCACTTCCATAGCTACACCATTACATTCCTGTAGTGTAGATTCAGCCCTCTGAGCACTGTGAAGATGCAAATGATGTGTTAAATCATTAGCATTCCTGAATACCAAAAAATCACTTGTTGTACTGGGTGTCAACATGATGTAGGTAGCTACATGACTGCATGCATACACCACAGGACTGCAGGGAGGAGCAATTTCAATTGTTAGCTGTTAATGGCTTGCAACTGCTTCTGATAGCTTTGACTACAACAACAAGTAATACTGAAGTGACTGTTATCTCTGAACTGTGTGCATCATGCAGTGTAGACTTAAAAAATGTAAGTACCCTGACAGCTATAAGAACAACCTTAAGAATATTGACATCCCTGTACTAAAAGCACACTGTCCATCCTCTGCTTAACATCTGTCTGAAATGCTGATTACTTATATTACATATTGAAACAAAGATGCAAATAAATAGCCATGACATTACATTTCTGTAGTTAAGCTGAGATAAGGGGAATATGCTCAGAAAATAAAGAGAAGACATAGTTGTCAGTGTTGGCAAACAAGGGGAATATGCTCAGAAAATAAAGAGAAGACATAGTTGTCAGTGTTGACAACCTGACATTAAAATGGTGTGGGCTATTAACAGTGTAAAGTATTTGTCAGTATCCCATTGATCGAGACATGCTCAAGCAAATGAGTGAGAAAGAATTTATGGTTCTGTGTTGGTGGCAAACAGTGATAAAAGGCAAAACAGAGTATATGTCGTTATTGCACTGAGCTGATGGTTCAGTTCCAGATAGTGTGCTCTCTGAGATATTTAAGGCACATTTCCTGAGCATATGATCAGGTTGTAATGCACACAGATCTTGGAAACTTCACAATCTTGCCTTTTCATTAGTATTTCCAGAAATTTCCTGATATTTGTTAATGCTGACAATTTTTGTGGGTGTTTTCCTCATTTGCACAGGCTTTGGCAAAGAGTACTGTTGACTGGCATCATTTCAAAGCAGTAAATGAGACTCTAATGCCCAAGGTACAGACTGAGAAATTTAATTTGGCACATGCCATCAGTGGCGCATTTTAGAGTGATGCAGGGACACTTTGTTACAGGACACTGAACACAAAAAATTATACATCACATCTGAGTATCACTGTAGCACAAGGGTTAAATGAACTGATTTTAAAGAAACAGGAAAGAGGATGCAAGGCTTGAGTCTAGCCTGAAGCACCATGCTGCTTGGACTGTTTGCAGCACTTCAGAAAATGCAGCTTGTGGTTTGTTGACTGTAATGCAAATTGTTATACACATTTTTTCACCTGTGTAATTTCCTCACTGCTTAGCAGAGTGCAAACAGGGCACACAAATGAAGGAATGAGTGAACAATTTTATTTCTCTTACCTCCATTAGCACAAATAGGTCTGTCACCAATGCACACTATTACTAATGAGTGAGTGATGTGCACATGGTGTACACCTGTTTCTGAGACAGAAGCTGTCAATGCAGTGACTTTTAACTGAAAAAATAATAGCATTCACTGTCTTTTCAAAACTGGTGTTAGCATGATTATTAGCTTGAATAAAAGCTGCAAGAATTATATGAAATATAAAGGGTTAATTTAAGAATAGTATAAAATGCTGAAAAATAGAAAGTAGTAAGTGTGGTGGCATAGATTAATTAGATATTGGCATCCATGTAAAGGAGTATGTTATTGAGAAACAAAGTCTGTAAAAATAACTGTGCAGATGGCAGCTTGAAGGACATCAACGAAGTAAAGAGATGTAACATCATGCAAGATAAAGTTGGAACATCAAGTTTCAGAAAGTACTGGAACACCATGTTTCAGATAATGCAAGACTGAGTTTCCTTGGACCACCGAACTTGAAAAAGAATCAAGGGCAAATCATAAATTAGATGAACAAAGAAAAGTGTTATACAAAGGAAGATTGCAATACATCAGATGGAGAAAAAAATATCAGACTGTTGGTATAAATATGAGTGTGTATAAACAAGCTTTGGGAATTTGCCATAGAGAGCTGACAGCATCTGTGTTGCATGCTTGTAGATCCGAAAGGAAAATGTAATAGTAAATGCATATTAACTGAAGCAGTTTGTCTCAGTGTATTTATTGTACTTAGCACAATACAGTAATAAGACCAGTTGGTCACAATAAATAGTTAAATATACTGTGGTGTGCATGTATATAAATGCAAGTAACAGCAAGAAACCAACAGAAGGCAGTATATACATTTTCAATGGCAAGCCACAGTTCATGGATCAAATGGTTTCTTATTGTGACAATACCAGTTTTAATTTTATTCAGTTAAGTACATCCAGTTGCAGTGAAAACGTTTGTCTCCCTCTTATGCACAGTATCCGGTAGCACAACAGTGCATCTGTGCAAGTTCCACAGGTCCTGTACATCACACAGCTGAATCTGCCAGCTGTGTTTGGCCACCTTTTGGGACAATCAACGAGGAACTTTCCATGCTTTCTCGATGCAAGACTTGGCCACCTTCCACACAAAAACTAGTAATTTTCTGTTTGTTTCTCATTCTACAGCATGGATGCCATAAAACACAAAAGTGTACAGTGTAAGACTACCTTTCAGGTAGACACTAATAATATTCCAGCACATGTATGGTCAGGATTTAAAGAATGGTATAAACATAACTGTAGCACATGTAGTACATTACTAGGTAAAGTTGATGTCAATGCTTTATGTAAATGCATTATGTTTAACTGGTATCTCAAACAGCAACATCATTGGTATGACAGTAAATGTTTATTGTGCAAGTCATATGAAACTGCTTTCTGTGTGCAATGTCATAAAAGTAATGGTAATAAACCAGATGCATTATGTCCTGTCACCACATGTAAAATGTTAATTTCAGAGTTACAATATCAGTCAAGTCAGTTATTTACAAAATCTTCTGTACATCTTGCTAAACAAAAGTGGCATAAAAGCACTGCACATTACAAAACAGATAAAAACAGAGACGAGGTTCATGGTGAACTGACAAAAAGATTTAATAAACTTCTAGGACACAGTCAGAGTGAGTTCAAAAAGTTCAGACAACATATGCAAACACTTTTTCAAAAGTGCATAAGAGCTTTAAAGTCAGCAAAACAAAATACTGACAAATATAATCTGGTTAGTAAAGAGCTAAAGCAACAGCAGTTAACTACGCTAATAGGAAATAATTTACAATGTACTATTCTATGTTTACAAAATGGTTAAGCATACACAGCACAAACTTTCATTCTGTTAAAGCAAGGCACTTAACTAGTGATTTTAAAACCATTTCAAATAACAGTTCTAGGGCATAAAAATCAAATGAAAGTAGTTAAATGCAGTAAAGACATGATGTCACAAGACTGGCTGCATGTATTTTCTTTTCACCTAAAGTGTAACAAAAGGCACACAACAGCAAATGTAAATATATTTGTTTTAAGCATGTGTTAGTTAAGCCAATAACTCTTTTGTTTCTTACAATATTTTGTAATTGTATAAAAACATTAAAAATAGCAAAGACTCCAGCAAAAACAGTTTTCAAAAACAATATTATGCATAGTTAGGCAAGTTAATGTTTATTACAACTGCATTCTAATATCAAGTTGCAATGATATTAATGAATGACTGAAGGTACGAGTAAGTGCTGAAGGAGTTATGCGTTAAGCATCTTGAATGCAAAGAAAAAAAAAGTATGTGAACTCAAATCTTTCCAGGCTGGAATGGATAGTTACAAGGAATGTTGTATAAGATAAAATATTACTAGTACTAAAATTTATAAGGTCAAGGAAACAAACCTGGTCACCAGGCCAAATGGCTTACATTTTTCTAAAACATTATTGTTAATTATTCATGTACAGCATTAAGCAAAAAGAACAAAAGTTTATAAGTAAATACTACACCGAATACAGTCAGTACATGAGCTATGGTATGCAGTTAAAATAAATTATGCAGGTCCCTTCACAAAAAGGGAGGGTACGAATAGCTAGTAGTAGCAGTAAACATCCTTTTAAAATGGGTAAAAGCAAGTCCTACTACAACTTTGACAGCATAAGCAACAGCAAAAGCTTTATAAAAATATTTTCTGTTTTTGAAAATGGCCAAAAATGATCAAATCAAAAAGCAAATGTGTAAGACCAAAGTGTCACAGTCTAAGTAACAGCCAAAGGGCAAGCATATATTCAATTCTCACAGCACAAAACAAATAAACAATACTGCAATAAAATTATGTATACTACAGGAGGAAGGGCATACTTTCAATTTTACACTAACTATGTAAACAGTACTGCAAAAGGTACTAAAATAAAGGTACAAAGTGTTAATACCAAAAATATATTTTAATGTTTCAAGTAATGTAATTAGCAGGCTTCAGTTTAATGCTAAATTTGTAAACTGGACTGAGTGTACATTTCAGCCATGTATATACAAATGTACAAACAATGTGTACGAGGAAGTGTATTATGTACAGCATATAGTAAATAGTTTATCTATGTAAATAGAGTAACAAATCAAATCTTGACATTTGTGACGTGTTTTTTTTTTCAAAAAACAAGTCTACAATGCCTTTGCAATAAAATAATCAAGCATTGTCAATAAATTACTGTACAGGACATCACTGTATAGAGTCATATTCAGATTCATCCAGTTCTAATAGTAATGGTTGTCATCCTTGGGTTGACAATATTAAACTGTGTTAACTTGCTGAATTAAAAGAAAACTAAAGGTTTTGTTTCCCAATGTGTTTCTAGTTAATAGCAATATAACAACTAAAAAGTACATACTAATGTAGACAGTTTAAATTTAAAATAAAACAGAGGGAATGTATACAGTGAAATATATGTTTAAAAATGTATAAATGCATGTGCACATCTATTTGCTAGTTAGATGCTTATACACATCTGTTGCTATAATATATGTAGAAATAATATAGTTAATAATATAGTTAGTTAAATACATGTATTTCTGTTTGCAGGCATACATATATTCTGGTACAGCTTGAGACAAGTTGAATGTTCAGTGTCTGGAACATGCTTCAAGGACTATAGATAAAAATGCAGCTGCAAGACAAGGCACGCAGCATTCAACACAGACATCTGCATTTTATTTGCATCATTCTGAACATCAAAACAGAGGAAATTACAATATTTCATGAATAAAACTTAATCTGGAAAATGCTACACAAAATAGAACACAAGACAATTTCAGTGGTAAAAAGCATACAGCATGTATGTTTGGGAGGATAACATTTAACACAAATATAAGAGCATGGTTAGCTAAACAAGATCAGGCATACATGAAAGTAGAGAAAGAATCAAAGATGACATAAACATTTCAATAAACAGCTCTATCTCTATTAGATGCTATATATTACCTCAAAAATGTAGCAGTTCTGACAAGGAAAGACATCATGCAAAAATGTCACAGTGTGCAGACAATAACACAAAAATAAGAATAACCTCAACAGGGGAAAAAGGGTATGATTTCTACCAACAGCACAGTAAAGCAAGAAAAGGAGCATGCGTTAAAATACTTACCATTTTAGGTAACAGGCTAGTACTTCATACAGATCACATGGTAAAAATACCATCCACTTGTACTATGATAGGACAACAATACCAAAAAAAAAACAACATTGCACTTCAATATTACATTTACCAAATGCAGATTTAAAAGAGCTTGGTATAAAAACTAGTAGGACAAAATATCTCACAGATTGTACATTTACAAGCACAAGGGAATCTTACTATTTAGTAAGTCATTACAAGTATCTTTAATAGACAGATTATAATTTAGTACTAACGTATCTAAATTTGTAAATTAAATACAATGTTGTGTAAATGGACAATATTGCCTTCAAATTTCAAAATGTTTGTTAAAGTGGCACAATAGTTTGTATGTATGGTTTCAAATAACCCAGTGTTCATAGTAAAAGACAAAAACAGAAGCCAACACTGCCCCTAATTGGTGGGATACATTCACAGGGTGGTCATCATCTGAAGCCAAATTGTTAAATTGGTTAATACATCCGGTGTTGATAGTTTTAGGGGTCATAATAATAATAATGACAGCTTGAAATAGTTTTATATGCTGCAGGTTACGAAGAGTTGTAATAACTCAACAAGTTATGATTGTAAAGATGAGCAAAGTGGTAAATGCTGTAAATAATAATGCTAATGAAACAAATGCAGTCTTTTCTTTAATTAAAGTTTTGTCCATTCCTCAAAAAAATAAAATAAGGGGAACTGAAAGAATAATAGTATTCACTGTCTTTTCAAAGCTGTTGCTAGCATGATTATTAGCTTGAATAAAAAGCTGCAAGAATTATATGAAATATAAAGGGTTAAATTAGGAATAGTATAAAATTCTGAAAAACAGGAAGTAGTAAGTGTGCTGGCATAGCTTAATTAGATATTGGCATATTGAGAAACAAAGTCTGTAAAAATAACTGCAAATGGCAGCTGGAAGGACATCAACGAAGTAAAGAGATGTAACATTAAGCAAAATAAAGTTGGAACATCAAGGTTTAGATAGTGCTGCAACACAACTTTTCAAATAATGCAAGACTGAGTTTCCTTGGACCCCTGAACTTGAAAAAGAATCAAGGACAAATCATAAATTAGAAGAACAAAGAAAAGTGTTATACAAAGGAAGATTGTAATACATCAGATGGAGAAAAAATATCAGACTTTTGGCATAAATATGAGGGTCTACTACGGGTTGATTGAAAACTCACTTGACTGAAAATGAAATTACTAGGACCACTTCACTGAAAGCTCACTTCACTGAAAACTCATTTCTTTGAAACTCATTTTGTTAAAAGTTATAAATGGCCTTTTCCCCACTTGTAGTGCGACCCTGGAGTTAGTATATAAAGTAAGGGGGTGGGGAGCACAGCCCCCCACATTGGGGGGTGTGGGGGGCATAGCCCCTCACATATTATAAACATTTTAAACTATACACAGTGATACAAGTGCAATAAATAACTGTTTCCAAAAGAGAATATATAACCAAGCTATGTGGGGGGCTTCACCTCCTACACCCCTCAATGTGGGGGGGCTGTGCCCCCCACATCCCCTTACTTTTTTACTAACTCCAGGGTTGCACTACAGTGGGGAAAAGACCATTTATAACTTTCAATGAAATGAGTTTCAGTCAAGTGAGTTGTCAGTGAAGTGAGCTTTCAGTGAAGTGGTCCTAGTAATTTCATTTTCAATCAAGTGAGTTTTCAATCAACTGTAGTAGACCCAAATATGAGTGTGTATAAACAAGCTTTGGGAATTTGCCATAGAGAGCTGACAGCATCTGTGTTGTATTCTTGTAGACCCGAAAGGAAAATGTAACAGTAAATGCATATTAACTGAAGCAGTTTGTCTCAGTGTATATATAGTGTTCTTAGTACAATACAGTAATAAGACTAGTTGGTTAGAATAAATAGTTAAATATACTGTGGTATGCATGCATTTAAATGCAAGTAACAGCAAGAAACCAACAGAAGGCAGTATATAATTTTTCATTAGCACCTTAACAAAGTTTATCTGGTGTTCAAATCCAGACAGTGCGAAGGGAATGCACAAAGCATTACAACAGATGTCTGATTTATTTTCAACAGAACATCATATACTTTTTTCACCTGTTTCTTGCTTTGTGCACTTGCTCATTGCTGATCAACATGCAATCAATGTTACCTGCTTAAGGAAAAAAGGAAAGCATTTTATTTGGGCATCCTTCTGTCATGCAAACGCATTTAGCAGCAATGCGCAGATGTCAGCACTCAGGACAGTACTGAGTGGAGACCATCCACCTGTCGTGCAACTCTCTCTGTGGCACAAGGTATAAGGGCACTGACTTTAGAGATCAAATAAAGGAGATCCAGGTGGCACTTATTTTTACAAAGGGTTTTGAAATGCAGTTTCTAACAATGCTTTTATTAGGAAGGTAACCAAGAAACACAAAGTACACTGTAGTAAAACGTTTTTAAATTCGGAACTTCATCAGAAAAAAGCAAACAAATGTAACACAAAACACCCTTGTATATATACACACATAAATTAATTAATTATCCAATAGAAAACTTAATTAATTGAACACATTCATCTTCATTGTTTTAAAAATATATAACTTGAAATGCAATAGTAGTAATAAAACTGATAACATGATCAAAGTTGATGTATATCAGACAAATAAATGTATTAAATATTAAAATAGATATAAATACACAGTAAAAATACAAGACCTTAAGAAAACATTGTAAACATATAAAAAGTATATTGAGTTCAGTAAATAAAATCAAAGCCAAAAGGAACCTGACTAAATCTGAGGTGCAAATGTGTGCTTTGACTACTTACTTACATTAAATGGTTTTAGTTGAAACAAACTTGTTGTCAACAAGGAGATAAAAGAAATGAGGGATAGTCGAAAGATTATCACTAGAATATTAAAATATATTTGATGAGTGGATAATAAATAAATGAAAAAAAATGTTAAAATGTTAAATATAAGAATTGAGAAGTTAACTTGAAACATAATTGATTGTAACTGAATCACAACTTAGCAGATCTCGTGCTAAGGAGATCATGTCGTTGAGGCCTGGTGCTCTGTTTCTGTATTCAACCAACGCCTCCCACATACCACCCCTAGGGTCTGATGGAACAACCTCAAGGACAAAAATTGAAAACCACCAGTTTTTATGTTTGTATAGTGCATTTTTTCATTTTTATTTTTAATCTCATAGGTGCTCATAAATCCTTTGTTTTAGTTGTCTCTCACTTTACCAACATAAAAGGATAAACATTCCTTACATGTAGCTAAATAGATTATTCCTTTAGTGTTACAGTTTACATATGTGTTTAACAATATGATCCTGTTTCTAGCTTCTATGTAATATGTGCTACCAGTAATAAGATAGGTACAGTATTTGCATCTTCCACACTTGTATAAACCTTTCTTTCCTGGTAGACTTAAATTATTAGAGCCTCTTTCTAGAAGTTTTTTAATAGTTTTTCCTTACGATAAATATGAATTAAGGGCTCATCAAAAGTGTGTTTCAAATCTGAAATATTGGAGAATTTTGTCCATTCCCTGTTCATAACTCTCCTTACTATACCAGATTGACCATCATAGGTGGTCACAAACCCAGAGTTGAAATTCTTTGTAGTACTAATATCCGGATTAGTATCTTTTCTCATTTCAAACATTGTTTTTTCATCTGATACCTCTTTCAGTATTGTATCATTCTAACCAGTTGCCCTTTCAAAACACCTTTCTTCTGGTGTAGTGGATGGGAACTGGAAAAATAGATAGGAATTTGAAAAGGTTTCTTTCCTGTGAATTCTGGATACAAAATGTCTTTTGTATGTTAACATCCAAGTAGTTGAGCTCTTTGTTGTTGAATTTATAGGTAAAGTCAAAAAAAATGGTGGTTCCCTTGAGAAAATCAACAAGTTCTTCAAATTGGATTTGATTACCTATCCAAAAAACAGAGAATTTAACAAATATTTATTTTCCCAGTAGGCCATGACTATATTTCCTGTTTGAAATATTAAAAATAAAATTATTTTTCAGTACCATTTCCATCAAAACCAAGGTAGTTCTAAACTCATTCTAACCACTCAGCATCTCTTCAAACCACTCCATCCCCACATTGTGAGGAATACTGGTAAATAAATCTACAACATCCAGGGTTCCAAAAGAGATCTCATCATTAAATAATTCAGGTTGTAATTTTCAAGATGTTCGTGTTGTTCAAATAAAGCCCTTTCACTTTGACGCCCAAAACCCTCTAGCTTAGAGGTGTAACTGATCCTTCAGCTGAAACAATGATCATTGATGTCCTTGTGCACCTTGGGGATCCCAAAGATGGAAGGGACCTTGGGTTTCCACATGTAAATATTTGTAGGTTTTGATGTCAATTAATCCTTCTAAAAGTAAATCATTTAAAGCCACCTGGATGTTCCTGTAGGCTATATTAATTTCATTTTTGGAAATTCTGGAATATTTATTAGTGTCGCTCAGTATATCCATCATTTTCCCTTCATACACAATATATTCCATCAACACACTCTTAAGTTCTCATTATTACTTAAATCTCTGAGAATTTGATTTTCCTGTTTGCTTAAGTTAGGGCACAAAATCTTGTTTCAATTCTGCCCTTAATTCTTTTTCCACCAGTAACTCAAAGTTCCTTAATTGAGGGTGTAAAGGCGGGGTTGACGTTTACTAGGCCCAAGGCTATTGTGATTCAAATTACTTGTCTTTCCATCAAAAATTAATTCCAAGAAACATTTTCAAGTCTATTAGTAGTCTTTTTATCTACAATAATGTCAGAATAGTTGAAAACATTATAGTCTCTGTAGGTCCATTTACTACCTTCCTGTGTGATGGAATCAATTAGTTCCATCTCTTTTTGATTCATACCTGGGGTCCCCACCCGTACCATTGTAGTTTTTGAATTATATGTTACTGATTCCTTCCTCATTGTGTTCCTTACCCCAATATGTAGGGTATTGTGTTTGTTTTATATTCCTTTCCATACCTTCCTATTTTGTACCTCTATACATTTAATTTCTATGTTCTTTAATGGTCAAATGCTTTGTGTAAATCTTGGTGAAACTCAGTACCATCAACAACATTATTAATATTTAAGTCCAAACAATGTTTCAAATAAGAATTGTCAATGTCCAACATTTTGTACTTGTGAAGGTAATATTCTAAATCACCACACATACCATTATAACTACTGTTGGAAACTGTGTTGGAAAGTTTCCTTCCAAATTCAAACTTAGTTTTTAAAATGTCAGACAAGTGTCTGCCAGTACCTGTTGGAACAATTCCTTTAGTCGGTCTATTTCCTGAAACAATCGCTTTTGTGTTTCACTCTTCCTTAGGTAAATGCCCATCTGCTGTGGAAAGCCGCCTAAACTGTCCATAGACGCATTGTTTACAGTGGATCCTTCTTAGCAGCTTCCTGGTTGCAGAATCCAGGACTAATGCAATCAAAACACCCTTGTATATATACACACATAAATTAATTAATTATCCAATAGAAAACTTAATTAATTGAACACATTCATCTTCATTGTTTTAAAAAAATATATAACTTGAAATGCAATAGTAGTAATAAAACTGATAACATGATCGTATGAATAAAAGTTGATGTATATCAGACAAATAAATGTATTAAATATTAAAATAGATATAAATACACAGTAAAAATACAAGACCTTAAGAAAACATTGTAAACATATAAAAAGTATATTGAGTTCAGTAACTAATGTTGTACTTTGCCACCATCTTGTGGCCAAAAGTGTAAATATAAAATCAAAGCCAAAAGGAACCTGACTAAATCTGAGGTGCAAATGTGTGCTTTGACTACTTACTTACATTAAATGGTTTTAGTTGAAACAAACTTGTTGTCAACAAGGAGATAAAAGAAATGAGGGGATAGTCAAGGAAAATTTCAGTCACACCATGAAATTGTTGATGTAGGGAAAGATTATCACTAGAATATTAAAATATATTTGATGAGTGGATGGCGAAATAAATAAATGAAAAAAATGTTAAAAATGTTAAAAATGTTAAATATAAGAATTGAGAAGTTAACTTGAAACATAATTGATTGTAACTGAATCACAACTTAGCAGATCTCTAAGGAGATCATGTCGTTGAGGCCTGGTGCGGTTGAATACAGAGAATTGTATTGGCAACTTACACTGGAAGTCAATTTTAATATTTAATACATTTATTTGTCTGATATACATCAACTTTTATTCATACGATCATGTTATCAGTTTTATTACTACTATTGCATTTCAAGTTATATATTTTTTTAAAACAATGAAGATGAATGTGTTCAATTAATTAAGTTTTCTATTGGATAATTAATTAATTTATGTGTGTATATATACAAGGGTGTTTTGTGTTACACTTGTTTGTTTTTCTGATGAAGTTCACTTTGTGCTGTTCTGATTGCATTAATATCAGTTCTTTGCTGCACCACTTTCCACTTTGTGTTTCTTGGTTACCTTCCTAATAAAAGCATTGTTAGAAACTGCATTTCAAAACCCTTTGTAAAAATAAGTGCCACCTGGATCTCCTTTATTTGATCTCTAAAGTCAGTGCCCTTATACCTTGTGCCAGGTGGATGGTCTCCACTCAGTACTGTCCTGAGTGCTGACATCTGCGCATTGCTGCTAATGTTTGCATGACAGAAGGATGCCCAAATAAAATGCTTTACTTTTCTCCTTAAGCAGGTAACATTGATTGCATGTTGATCAGCAATGAGCAAGTGCACAAAGCAAGAAACAGATGAAAAAAGTATATGATGTTCTGTTGAACATAAATCAGACATCTGTTGTAATGCGATTTGAACACCAGATAAACTTTGTTAAGGTGCTAATGAAAAATTATATACTGCCTTCTGTTGGTTTCTTGCTGTTACTTGCATTTAAATGCATGCATACCACAGTATATTTAACTATTTATTCTAACCAACTAGTCTTATTACTGTATTGTACTAAGAACACTATATATACACTGAGACAAACTGCTTCAGTTAATATGCATTTACTGTTACATTTTCCGTGTTTTGTGTTACACTTGTTTGTTTTTTCTGATGAAGTTCACGACGAAAACGTTTTACTACAGTGTGTTAGCGTTAATGTGGTTTTGTGCTGTTCTGATTGCATTAAACAGAGTGTTTCAGGTGATTACCCGTTTTTTTATTAGGAAGGTAACATTTCATACAAATGACCATCATAATTAAGTTTATTTCAAGAAGTGTCCCATTCATGCTTTGATAAATACATTTTTGTAAGCAGCATATCTCATTAATGATTTAGCTATGAAACACAGTTGACTGTGTTTAGTTTTTTAGACAAAAATTTAATATTAGTGTTTTTAATAAATGTTATGTGTTTTCATATATTTCTTTTTTGTTCTGTCCGCTGCCATATTTCCCATGCATGTATTTTTTACAGATTGTTTGGATTATTTAAGTAACTCCTATTTTAATTGCACATTGCAACTGGTTGTTATTTTTGCTATGTTTTTGTTTGTATTTTAACAGGTTTTCTCAGTTAATCATATTTTAAATTTATGGAAATTATATATTGTATAGTTTTGTACTGCTAATTTATGATTACTTGATTCATCTGAGCAGGTGATTTTAAACACTGGGATGCTGTATGTCCTGTATTCTGAAGAAGTTCCGTTGTGTTATTAAATTGGAATGAAAGCGCTAGATTTCACTCTCTTCTGTTTTTTACACTGCACTCTGATACACAATGGGTGGCAGTGAACAGTTACCAAATAACTGGGTAACTACACCAGAGCTAGTGAGGGAGATGGCTAGAAAGGTGCTTGGTATGACATCTGGACAGAGGAAGGACGACAGGGAGACATGGTGGTAGAATGAGGAAGTACAGGAGAGTATACAGAGAAAGAGGTTGGCAAAGAAGAAGTGGGATTGTCAGAGAGATGAAGAAAGTAGACAGGAGTATAAGGAGATGAGGTGCATGGCAAAGAGAAAGGTGGCGATGGCTAAGGATAAGGCATATGAAGAGTTGTATGAAAGGTTGGACACTAAGGACCGAGCTAGGAAAGATGTGCAGCAGGTAAAGGTGATAAAGGATAATGAGGGAAACATATTCACAAGTGAAGAGAGTGTGTTGAGCAGATGGAAAGAGTACTTTGAGGGGTTGATGAATGAAGAGTATGAGAGGGAGAGAAGGTTGGATGATGTGGGGATAGTGAATCATGAAGTGCAATGGATTAGCAAGGAGGAAGTAAGGATAGTTATGAAGAGGATGAAGAATGGAAAGGCTGTTGGTCCAGATGACATACCTGTGGAAGCATGGAGGTGTTTAGGTGAAATGGCAGTGGAGTTTCTAACCAGATTGTTTAATGAAATCTTGGAAAGTGAGAAAATGCCTGAGGAATGGAAAAAAGGTGTTTTGGTACTGATTTTTAAGAATAAGGGTGATGTGCAGAGCTGTAGTAACTACAGAGGGATTAAATTGATCAGTCACAGCATGAAGTTATGGGAAAGAGTAGTGGAAGCTAGGTTAAGAAGGGATGTGATGATTAGTGATCAGCAATATGGTTTCATGCTGGGAAAGAGCACTACAGATGCAATGTTTGCTCTGAGAGTGTTGATGTAGAAGTACAGAGGTCAGAAGGAGTTGCATTGTGTTTTCATAGACTTAGAGAAAGCATATGACAGGGTGCCTAGAGAAGAGTTGTGGTATTGTATGAGGGTAGTGTGACAGTGGTGAGGTCTGCGGTGGGAGTGACGGATGCATTTAAGGTGGAGGTGGGATTACATCAAGGATCAGCTCTGAGCCCTTTCTTATTTGCAGTGGTGATGCACAGGTTGACAGACGAGATCAGACAGGAGTCCCCGTGGACTATGATGTTTGCAGATGACTTTGTGATCTGTAGTGAGAGTAGGGAACAGGTGGAGGACATCCTAGACAGATGGAGATATGCTCTAGAGAGAAGAGGAATGAAGGTCAGCAGGACTAAGACAGAATATATGTGTGTGAATGAGAGGGAGGACAGAGGAATGGTGAGGATGCAAGGAGTAGAGGTGGCAAAGGTGGATGAGTTTAAATACTTGGGATCAATAGTTCAGCGTAATGGTGAGTGTGGAAGAGAGGTGAAGAAGAGAGTACAGGCAGGATGGATTGGGTGGAGAAAAGTGTCAGGAGTGATTTGTGACAGATGAGTACCAGTAAGAGTGAAAGGGAAGGTCTACAAGAGGGTAGTGAGACCAGTTATCTTATATGGGTTGGAGACAGTGGCATTGACAAAAAGGCAGGAGTCAGAGCTTGACGTGGCAGAGCTGAAGATGTTAAGATTTGCACTGGGTGTGACGAGGGTGGACAGGATTAGGAATAAGTATATTAGAGGGTCAACCCAGGTTGGAAGGTTTGGAGACAAAGCAGAGAGGCACGATTATGTTGGTTTGGACATGTGCTGAGGAGGGATGCTGAGTATATTGGGAAAAAGATGTTAAGGATGAAGCTGCCAGGAAACAGGAAAAGAGGAAGGCCTAAGATAAGGTTTATGGATGTGGTGAGAGAGGACATGCAGGTAGTTGGTGTGACAGAGTAAGATGCAAAGGACAGGAAGAAATGGAAACAGATGATCCACTGTTGTGACCCCTAATGGGAACAGCTGAAAGAAGATGATGATGATGATGACTCTGATACACAGTTGTGGTCATCTTTCAATAAGGTGTTTTTGGATGTTTTCAACTTCAATACCTTGGAAAGCATTCTTTATTGTTCTTGACAGTTGATTGTGTGTGTAATTGTTTAAGCAGAATAATTATGATAATGAATTAAAATTCTATCTCTATGATGAGCAAACTACTTAAGGGAAAATCATCTTCTCTCCTCACATAGCCCAAGTCTGTGTTTAGGACAGTATGTGTAGTGAAGTATGTATGTATCCTACCCCAACCTGTATTAATCAGCTCATGAAGGTCCATCTATCTGACATACATTCACAAACAGTAATAAATGAGGTTTGGAACAGACCCTTTTGTCCTGGGACATCTTCAGTGGTGTTAGATATATGGGACAGGAGGGATTAAAAGAATAAGGGTAGGATAGGGTCAATGTGATGGAGGGATGTTAGGAGGAAATGAGGTACGAATAGGGAGGGGATTAGAGGGCTTTGTCAAGTGTAATGAGAGTAGGAGTCACATTTTGGCGTGAACTTGCTGTCCTCCCTCCCTTCCCCTTTTTATTAGCAGGAATTGTCTATTTTAGTGGGAAGGCAGAGAAGAGGGGCAGGTTTGCCCTCTTCTGTTCTCCCTCTGGTGATGGATGTACAATTCAATAAGTTTGGAAGGAAAGTGAGTTGTTGCTCTGGTGGACAAGTTAATAAGCAAGCTGAGCTGCTTATATGGACGGTGGTGCAATTCAATAAATTGAAGGTGAGTGTGAACGCTGCCTCGTTAGTGCAAGGATAAGTGAGCAAGTGGGGAACGCTGCTTATCAAGGGTGAGCGGTTGCACTGCCCTTATGGTTATTTCATGTCTTCTTCCATGGATGTTATCACCTGTGTCATGTTTTGGTTGAAAGTTTTAACTATTGGTTAACAATCATGTTTATGAAAGTTTAATAAAGGTCGTCAAATGTCATTCGGTGTTGTGCGTTTATTGAAGTGGAACAGGACAATGACTCTTTTAGGGTAATGCATTTCACAACACTTCATAAAATCACACACATACAGGCCTGCCACATGATGCATATCTCCATTCATATTGAATGCAGTTTACCTGTAATGATCATGCTTCAAGGGATGTCCTGCTGTAGGACTGACAAATAATTACCTTGCTTGAAATGTATACATTATTTCTTCCTCAGGTTTAATACCCACATTGGTCAACTAAATGGTTACAATGTGTAATTCCAGAAGATCCTGTGCCAAGTCATCCTATTTAACCTCCAAAACACCAAGAATAACAATCCAAGCCATTGAGCCTGTCAGTGTTAACCGTCTGAAAAACAGTGAATAGGTTGAACATCACACATGGCAAATCTAATTGCCATGGTTCACACCTTCACTGCTGTTGATAAAATGCCCTCCTCTTTATATGCAAATGCTTATCTGTGCTTTCCATCAACACAAATTTAGTTGGCATGGTTGTGCCTGTTTGCACAGCAGCTGTTAAACACAAGATTGTAATTTGGGGCCAGTTTTTCTTGACTTCTGCAGGCATGGCTGGTGTCAGAGATGATGATGCAAAATTTAGAGCACAGATGTGGGGTGTTGAGGAGTCCAGGATTTATGTGGCACTCCTCGTGAAGTGCTACAGTTATAGGCTACTGCTATGGGACTATACTGGGTCTCAGTATAAGACTGAGGCTTGAAACAGATTAGCCAAGGCTGTTTCCAGTGTAATTGGTTTTGCACACAGTGGAGATAATTGTCATCACCACTATAGTTACCTTAAATGGAGCAAGAAAGACCTCCTTAGTCAATGGGAGGATAGGTTTAGGCCTGCTGATATCCCACAGTTGTGTAAATATACTGACCTATCAGAATTAAATGCTATAGAATGCAGGACACAGCCAATACTGTTATTCAATATGCTTTCATGTCTCCTCTTCTTCTGTGTTTCCCAGCTGCTAAAGACATTGCAATGAATGATAAGGCACATCAAGAGAGGTTACTTCATCAACGAACGGGGTATATATGCACCAGGTCTTACTATAAGCATAATAACTATTGCAACTGTATGCAGTATGGCAATATTGTAATAACTAGTTCTATTTGTGACATCATAGCAATGCAATTAATTAACGGCGAAACAGAACGAAACCTTCCCATCATACCTGGATGTGGAAAAGGTGCACAGACTGGAGAATCATAACTCTGTATTGTCTAAATCTCTGTCTGTCTCTCTAATTTTTTTTTTTTGGCAGAGGATATTTTATATGGCTTAAAAATGTTCTACTGTCATATATTTCTGCTTATAAAAACTGACATGCAGTACAGAAATGTAGACCAACAACTTCAGATCGTCCCACCATCACTCCACAGGTTGCAGCAGCAAGATCCAGCACTTCAGGGTCCCAAGCCATCAGTGCTGCCTCCACAACTCCTACCCTGCCAACCCCATCTGCATCAGGTAGCTCTGTCCCAGCAGCTTGTGCACTGGTACCCGCTGAGAGTAGGATTAGTGGATGTGGTGATTTTGTCAGCCACCAAGAGCTGACAGGGAAAGAGACCTCGCTGCCTGAATTGGCAGTGTTGTCTGTCTTGTATGTTTGTGCCTGCTTCCTCACCTAACCTTCTTACCTGACCCTTACATTCCTAAGCCCCCTTCCCAAAATTCCTCTCTATTTGACAGTAAAAAGTAAAAAATGGGCAACAGTTACACAAGAAAATAATGACCCGTGTGTATGTGTCCACTTCACCTGTGTGTCTTGTTGTGGTACACATGGCTGTTCAACAACATTCTGTTGTTGTGATCTACCCTTAGTATGGTAACATTCCAAATTCAGCAAATTCTGTCTACACTTCTGCATCAGATAGCTATAGTTTCCTCTCACTACATTCCTGCAAATTTCTCTATTCTTTCCCTTGTGTCCAACACTCTGCTTGCCACCCCCCCATTTCAACACTTTCCTGTCAACCCAATTTTCACAACACACATAGCCAGAAATTGCCCATAAGAAAGCCTTCAGTTTCTGTCCTCAGTCTTTGAGCGAAGTTTGACTGTAGGCACCAGTGCCAACTGACTGTGAGTGGCCGTTTATGTCCTGTGGCAAAACCTTGTCAGTTGTTGGCATTACCTACTGTAGTCTGCTTATTCTAGCACAAAGGTGCTTAAACAATCTACACTATCGGAATACAGAGTAAATGAAATCATTGGCAACACAGTTGTTTGACTACTGGATGTAGCCAAGTGCAACCTCCTCTATGGAGTATTGACATAATTCTGTTGTCTGCAGAGCCATTTATGGCCATAGCTTCAAGGGTTTGATTCCAGATGTATGTCACAGCATTCCCTACTGTGATGTTATACTGCCAGGGTATGATTCATGGCACATTTATTTATTTTATTGATTTATTTGACATTTGTTTACTGTGATAGTCCAACTGCATCACATAAACCATTTTCAGTAAAGGCCCAGGGAGAAAAGCTCCATATAAAACTTAAGTTACACATATAATGCATAACTCCACATTTTTTACTTTTTTACACATTACAATATACCATTACACTATTTTACATATATAGGAACATTAATGTTTGCATTATGAGCATATCTTACTTTTTATCCATTTATGCATTTGCTAACAAAGCCATGATGATAAGAAAGATTTAATAAACCACCCTTATTCTATTCATGCCTTCATCAGGGTTTGCCTCTCCTGCAGTTTTTTATCCACAGAGCCATGAGTTACTGATACAGAGCATGACAGATGAATACCTAAAGATGCTCATTAATGACACATAACACCACCCTTTCATATGAGTCTGTACATCTGTGTCTATCTTCACCCCTTCTCTCTCACCCCTTGGTACCGTTGACTATTCATTAGGCTGATGGATGTAAATGTCTTGTTATGGCATTTTCAGGCTGCCATTACATTGCTGAAAACTAGTACTTACAATTTCCATTAGCAGGATACGTTATCACGGTCCTTTAAAGGGTGTGTTTTTCACATGTACAAATTAGGATTCCCTTTGTGGGGTTTGCAGATAATGAGCAAGTCCAAAAGCTTATTTTTTCATCTTGACAATAGTTCAAATCCAGCACTAGGTGCTACTCTTATTATCTCTTTTTATAAGTGTCTTTCCTGTGAATGTGTTGCCTGTGTATCTTATAACCCCATTCTGTTTTATAAGTTGTAGTCTTCGGCATTTACATGACATCTGGCAATGAGAAATTGCGGTATGTAATGCTAAATGTCACTTCGGGTACTATTGCAAAATGATGCAAGTGTTTGCCTTACACCACATTGTACATCCAATTAACTTGTGGTTTCCCTTGAAGCATGACTCATATATACTAGGTATAAAAGTTTATTTCAGTAGCTATCACTCATGCATTTTGGCCAGGCAACATATGTATAATAGTCAGTCCTAGGAATTTTTAAAGTCATGATAAAATATTATTATAATAATCACAGTTTGACTCTATTTGGAAAATGATATGTGTAATGGAGTTGAGCCCTGCTTTAACTCTCCTCTTAAAAAAGAAAGACAGGTTTACAGGTGAATTTTCTCCATTAAGTACTGTCCACAGTGTTGATGGCCACATGTCACCACTAAGCCTGTTTGTGCTGTGGAAGGCAAACCAGATTTAAGTTTTTCACTGTTTCCTTCAACAGTAAGCCTGTTTGCTTGCAGCATACCATCTCGCAAATGAGGAGGATAAACACGGCACATCATTTTTGAACTGAGATTTTGAGCTAACATGGAAAGGTATAATATAGCATGTGGAGCATATGTATGTAACATATTATGATAAGACAGATCTGTTGTGCATATAATAGGAATCACAATGCTTCCGCTATGATTCTTATTTCTGCAAAGTTTAGTAAGAAGCACCAGTGAACACCACTAAACACTTACTTCAGTCTGAGTTCAACACATCAAAATATAATCACACATGTGCTAACACTTTGCCAACATCTGCGCAAATATGTTTCTGTGCATTGCACTTTAAGAAGGCATTTGGAACAGAAATAAGTATTACTAATAGATTATATTGCATCAGTACATAAAAACTGTTTTAATTTACTCATGTGAAATGTGGTGATCTATGTATTTAACTGAGCACTTCGCTCTGGACAGTTGTGTCTGTACTGCAGCAATGACACTTACAAATGATATACAAGCACATACAGCCTTGACAGAAATCATTTTTATCTCTCGTGCACTGGAATATTATATATAGCTTGGTATTGACAGTCCACATTGCCCATGCATGAGCACATATCATTGCTAATATCAGTACCCTTCATTAAGGTTTACATGTTATCATCACCTGATGATCCATGAATGAGTCACTGTCCATTCCGTGTTTCACAAGTGTGTATTTGCCTCACATACATAAGACAGGTAGGTACATGTCACTCTCAGTTCTGCAGTACATATTAATGATAGCTGACATAAGTCAGCAGTATGTATGTATTATTAATCTTAACGTTCAACTTACTCCTTCATATCAACAAATATAGATTTGCACAAAACCTTCAACATCACAATATCTTCTCTGACACAAACTAAGAAGCTAATACTATCTGCACTGAACTGTCACAGTTTAAAACTCAGATATCTGTGATGGCACTTCTGTTAAGTGCTGTGTCCTCTAGACTGCATCAGTAGATAGGTAGGGTGTTCTAATCTCACAGCAGTCAACATGTGTGTGTGTATGTGTGCATGTGTGTGCGTGTGTGTGCGTGTGTGTGTGTGTGTGTGTGTGTGTGTGTGTGTGTGTGTGTGTGTGTGTGTGTGTGTGTGTGTGTGTGTATGGAGTTGTGTAAATATGATCTTAACTACTGATGACATCACTAACTTAGTAGTTTATAATTAGTTTTACACTGTAGGATGAGTCCACTTCAGTGTCAGATCCTTCTGTCAGCATAATCTTCTCTGTGAGGCCACACCAATGTCATCATCTATAAAGTACACTCTCACACTGTAAAAGAAAGACTTCTGTGGTGGTGCTTGCATTAAGTACTCTGTCTCTTAGATAGGTAAGGTTTCTAATCTCACAGCAATCAACTTTTGTGTAAATGCATATATGTATCTCTATATGGAGCTGTTTAAATATGACCTTAACTGTTGGTGGCCTCAATAAAGTAGTAGACTGGAAACACCTTTACACTGCAGGATGAGTCGACATCATTGTCAGGCACTTCTGTCAAGATCATCTTCTCTGTGACACTACACTGATGAAATCCTCTATAAAGTGCCCTCTCACACAATACAAGTGTTCACTAGATTGTTTGGCTATAGGCAGAGGGTTCTAATCTCACAACAATCAACAGAATGCTGATGTCATCCTCTATAAAGTGTATTCTCCCACTATAAAAGTCAGACTTCTGTGGTGGTGTTTGTGTTAAGTACTGTGTCCTCTAGGTTGCGTAATTAGATAGTTAGGGGGATTCTAGTTTCACACCCATCAATTTGTATGAATGATGGTAAGGCTATTGCATCACTGGAGGATTAAATCAACAGGTATGCTCATTTGAATCCCACTCATGAGAAACACTCATATGGCCAGGACAATCTCCCTTTTCACTCTGTCCACAAACACATATTGTCTGCAGCACACTGATGAGGTCATCATTTCAATAATACATTATCACACCACTAAAGTCAAACCTCTGCTGTGGAGTGTGTATATAACGCATTTGTATGTAGACTATGTCAATCAAGGGTCTAGATCACATCATCAAACTTTCAATAGTTTGAATCACTTAACATCGAACTCAAGTGATCAAATTATCAAAAGTTTGAAATTATGTCAATGGCATTTTCAATGTGGAAAAATGACATAAAGGGTGTAAGCAGGGGGGCAAGCCACCCTGCACCCCCCACACCCCCTGCTACTTAAATATACCAACTCCGAGATAGCGCTACAGTGTAGGAAATGGAAATATTTCATTTCCGCACTGCATTGCACTGAAGTGTGATCTCGGAAGTGGTATATTTAAGTAGCAGGGGGGTGTGGGAGGTGCAGGGGGGCTTGCCCCCCTGCATAGAGCAATTTTTTTAACTTACACTTCACATGCTTTTTTTTTACTTTCGAAGTTTACAGTTCAATCATTCAAGTTCGATCTTTTGTGATTCGAACTTGTAATACTTCGAGATTATGATATAGACCTGTCAATCAATAGATATGGAGTTCAAATGCACCAATGAGACTCTCCTGGTTGTATGTGTGCTTGTGTGTGTGTGTGTGTGTGTGTGTGTGTGTGTGTGTGTGTGTGTGTGTGTGAATGTAAATAGATGGATGAGAGAACTACACCTCCTACTATTCACAAGATTTAAAAATACATATAGCTGTAGAAGTCATTTTTGCACACATCCCCTCTACATGACACAGCTGATGTCATCCTTTCAAAGATTGGGTGTGCCAATGGTGGTGCATGTGTATAATACACAGGTATGTCAATTCTGTTAGTAAATATGTAGGGAGTTTGAATACAGGAATGACTGTCATTTGTGTTTCTTCCTGTTACTGTGCAGAACAGGATGTGAATACATGCATGAAGTATACAGTGTGCTTGTGCTGTGCAACCGCTTTTTATGGTAAACCTGAAGGTAATACACAATGATGATGTCATCCATTGAAATTTGCATTTTCGTTGTCATCAAATAAATCTGTCATTGTGCTTGTGTTTCAGCAAACCTTCATTAGCCTGTGATGTTAGCTATATAGTTCAAATCCTGAAGTCCCTGCTTACAGTCAGTGTACATGTTGTTAACAGTGTTGTCATCCACATGTGCTATGTTCACATATAGATGTTGTTTCCTGTTGCAACTGTTTATTGTACATTTCCTTTGGAAAGGCTGCATGGAAGACTAATGCTGGCCTTTGAATAGACTGTCCTTCCATCACAGTTGTAGTGAAGTACCTCCTCAGGACTGATGAAATGAGACAATGCAATGTGTGTTGTTGCCTAAGTAAGGCATGTGTTCCATTATGGGATTATATCCACATTGCACATAATTGTTGTTCTACCATCACAGTGGCAACAGCAGGGGGCTTCAGATGTGTTTGGGTATACCTAGCATCAGGCAGATTGTCTAACATACAAGATTCTTTCTAAGTAATTATAGGGACATATATTCCTTGATTCATACACATGATGTAATGCTTTCACATAACCACACATGAGACAGCTGGCGATGCAGTTATACCACGACACTTTCATTGATCCCACTATGGTGTTGACTTTTGCTAAGGCAATTGTTCCACACCAGCATTGAGTGACCATAAGCATTTGTGCCCTTAACTGTTCTGCATGAAAGGCAACCTCCCAATTATACTTTGTACATATGCAATGGTAGAGGCTTCCCTCATCAATTTTGAAAGATTAAAATTAAAGGTAAATATAGTACACCTGATTGAATGACTTCACATAGGTAAAATTCAACAGCCGTGATAACATTTGCATTGTGTCTAATGTGATTAATAACCATATTGTTATTTGGAGGAGTTGTACAGTTTGATGTTGAATTGTACCATAGGGTTTCCTTTTGTGTGACCATACTGTCATTACACAACAACCATTACATCATGTCAGTCTTATCCCTTGATATGTTGCATGAACACATGTGAATGTAGCTTTGGATTTTGTGGCAGTAGACATTTGTTCTTCCCAATGTCGTGGTGAGAATGCAACTTTGGCACATGCATTGAGTCCTTGGGGTGTACACCAATGTGGTCCATTTCTTCAGTGGTATGTGTGCAGGGTTCCCCTTTAGAATCTCGAATTGCTGAAAGCTCGAAATTCATAAGCTCGAGCCCAGAATCTTGAGTTTTCAGCAACTCAAAATTCTAAAGCGTACGTAAAAGACCACACTCCCCTTACTTAAATACACCAACTCTGAGATCGCACTACAACGGGGATGAGGGAAATCTCCCATTCTGCGCTGTATGCAGAAGCGCACAACAGGAGAATTTCCATTCCTCCACTATAGTGCAGTCACGGAGCTGATATATTTAAGCAGGGAGAGTGCAGGGGGACTCAGCCCCCTGCCTACATGTGAGTAAACTTTTTTTTTTTTTTTTGGTTCTCTCCCCTTCACAATTTCGAGTTACTGAAGCTTGAGATTCTGAGCTCAAGCTTATAAATTTCGAGCTTTCAGTAACTCGATCTTGTGAAGGGGAACCATGTGCAGACATACAGAGACCATGGAAAATTGATGTAGGATGGATCACAATTGTGTGCACATGAGCATACTCATTTAATTGCCATCAGTGTGACATGCTGATATGACATTCTTTCTCAGAGATCCTTTCTTAATTCACACATTAATTTCAGATACAGATGCAGACAATACATTGCTCTGAGGAATGCATTGCATCATCGTGAGGTGTTTGCATGTCTTCTTATGTGTTGGCACAATAACTGTGTCAATCAGATGTGCCTTACGCAAGGTTATTATATATGTCACACTCCGCTCTTACATTTGTAACACAAGAGACACCTACATATGGCATGCATAACAATTACAATATTGAGATGCATAATCCCCATCAAGGGTGCTTCTCCTCTTACATGTGTTAGGCATATCTTTGTGGCATTCACAGTTAATACACAGGTCAATGCTGACATTGATGGGATAAGTTTGATTGTTGCAAAAAGAGATTGCGGCTTCCAAGCCATTCCTGTTTTCCAGCATGTTATGCTGATGAAATGCACACTGTGCAAATATCCCAGAATGCATGTCCTTGCAAGCTATCATCTCAACTCAGCATGTCGAGGGCATTCATATGTCTTGTATGTCTCCTCTCTTACAAATGTCTGTCTGTCGGGCGCTAGGATCTGCCACATAACACAAGCACTCAGGTCACTCCAAGGCAAGTACAAATATGACTCAGTCATTGTCCATGCTGGTGTGAATGACCTGAGACGTACCTCCCTGGACTACATGAAAAGAGACATAAAGGAGCTCTCTGAGCATGTAGCCCAGGCCGGTATGACCCTGACCTTGAGTAGCATCTTACCCTCACCAAGAATGATGCCACAATATGAAGACAAGATGATCAATTTCAACAATTGGCTTAAGTACTGGTGTCATTCAAAGGGTGCTCACCAAGCCACGATGCTTTGCTAGGGACGGCTTGCACCTGTCACCCCTGGGCTTTCGGATATTGGCAAAGGCTCTTGCTACCCCCATGGTGCCTTTTTTAGGCAAGGCTCAAAAGACAAACCCACCTCCATAGGTATCACAAGGGATAAGAAACTAAGAGTAATGCTACTCAACGCCAGAAGTCTAAACCTCAAGATGCACGCACTCGAAACTCTCCTTAGCATGGAGAACATCGATATCTGTGCAGTAACAGAAACCTGGTTCAGGGCTCCTGAGAGCACCCTAGCACTACCAGGTTATACCTCATACCATGCTTTTCGGCCCCAAAACTTGGACCGAACCACAAAAGGAGGGAGAGTATCGATATTCATCAAAGATACCCACACCTCCAGGTTGGTGGCAAAGCACAAAGCATCAGAGACTATCCATGTGCAACTAACATTGGGTAAAACTGCCTTCCAGTTTATAGCCTGCTACAGACCACCCTCCCAAACCCAGGAACCCCACTCAGCCTTCCTGAGAACACTGGAAAATATGAAGGTCTCTCCAAACACCATTATATTGGGCGACTTCAACTACCCAAACATAGACTGGGAGCATTACTCTAGCTCCAACACCCTAGCCCAAAGGTTCCTAGAATTTATAAACTCAAATGCTATGGAACAACTTGTTACCACTCCCACAAGAGGGGAAAACATACTGGACCTGATCATCACCAACATGGGGACTCTATGCTCCAGACCAGAAGTGTATCCCTCACTGGTAAGATCAGACCATAAACTAATCTCACTGGATATTCACATCCTGACCCCACCCCCTGCCCAGAAAACCACAGTGAAAAACTTCTCTAAAGCAAATTTCACACTCCTCAAAACTGAGGTGGAATCCTTCAAAGCCCCCGGGTCTGTGGAAAATACGTCCCAGACCGCAGAATCCTTTATAAACACATTCTATGAACACCTTCAGGAATGCATGGATCATGCGATCCCAAATAAAACCAAGACCCAATCCTCCAAAGGCAGACGTCCTGTCTGGTGGACCCCAGCCATAAACAAACTATACAATAGAAGGAGGAAGCTACTAAATGATAGAGCAAAATCCCAAAAGGGAAGGCATCACTGATCAGTATTAGCAAAACTACGGGCACACATGAAATTGTCTAAGGCCAGCTTCGAGAGAAAAATTGCACAGGACACTAAGGATAATCACAAGGCTTTCTTTAGTTATGTTAGGAACCTGGTGGTAATTCCCAGATATGCTCATAATTAGTCCAAAATGACAAAAAATACACCAAACCCACAGACATTGCCAACATCCTAGCTGACAGGTTCAGCGCAAACTTCTCCCCCACCAAAAGGGCAAATATCTATCCCAGAAGGGTGCTGCCCCTGACATCTCAGATGCTCAGGTAAGAGCCGCCCTCTCCAAAGCAAAAACACAGCATCAATGGGACCAGATGGTGTCCCAGGCTGCATCCTACATGAACTCCAAGAAGAGCTAAACCCAAACATAAAACTACTGTTCAATCTCAGCCTTACTACAGGATATGTGCCCAAAGAGTTGCATACAGCAACAGTGGTCCCTCTCCATAAAGGTGGTGCCTCAACGGATCCTGGAAACTATCACCCCATAAGCCTGACTAGCTTGGTCTGCAAAGCTATGGAAAGGATCATCATGGACCTCATAAATAAAGATATTGGGGACCTACAAACACTGGATCCTACCCAGTTCGGCTTTGTTAAGGGCAGATCCTGCCTCTTAAACCTGGTTGATTTCTTTGAAACAGTCACCAAGGCCATTGACGAGGGGAAGGTGGTCCACACAGCCTACCTGGACCTTGCAAAGCCTTCGATACAATACCCCACTCGGGCATTATAGTTAAGCTCACCAGCTTAAATATAAACCCCTATGTCACTAGATGGATTGCAGACTGACTCAAGGACAGAACCCACATGGTTAGAATTGCTGGAGCCATGTCAGACTCCAAACCAGTTACAAGTGGTGTCCCACAAGGCTCAGTCCTGGGACCTCTCTTGTTCGGTATATATTTCTCGGAGGTACAGGCCAACACGGAAGGACTGTGGCTGACCAAGTTCGCAGATGACTGCAAACTGGGCGCCATAATCGACTCTCCAGCCGACACAAGCATCCTCCAAAAGGGCCTCATAGAAACAGACAACTGGTGCCAGAGCCATGGCCTCAAGCTAAATGCCAAAAGTGTATAGTCATCCCCTTTGGCAAAACAAAGTGCCCACAAATTACCACATAGGTGGTAATCCATTAAGTACAGAAGAAGTAATTGGGGACCTGGGGACCCAAGTTGATAGCAATCTCTCATTTGACAACCACGTGGCCAAAGTGGTTAGAAAAACATTTTATATAGCCCACCTAATCATGAAGGGATTCACATCTAGATCAGGGAGGTCATCGTGCCTCTTTACTCATCCCTCATCAGGCCCATAATTGAGTACAATGCCCCTTTTGGGATGTACCTTACCAGACACCTGCAGCAACTGGAAAGACCCCAAAAGTACCTCACCAAGAGGATCAAAGGGCTCAAACAGATGCCATATGCTGCCCGGTTAAAGAAACTCCAGCTCTACTCAGTGGCATACCACCTGTTCAGAGGCGATCTGTGCCTGACGTATAAAGCCATGTCCAACCCGGAATTAATGGACATGCTGCACCTCAGAAAATCCAAATCCCATTGAGCTACGTGCTCGAGAGACTTGAACCTCAGCACTGAAATAAATAGGACATGCTGGAGGGACAGATTCATAACCCAGAGGCTCCCTTCACTCTGGAATAAAATCCCAGTCCAGGTTAGGCAGAGTCCCTCACTGACTCTCTTCAAGAGGAATCTTGATGAGTGGATGGGAGATCGTAGGTTTACCCCGGGTATCACTTCTGTGTCACTGTTAGACAGAGGCACAGTATACTAACCTCGAAAAAGGGCATAGCAAAATAAATTTAAAATGGGTGGCGAAAGCCAAACACATTCTGGCTAGGCTTATAAATGCCCTAGGGCAGATAGCCTAGTATGAACCTATGAACCTATGAACCTATGTGTAGCTGTCACATCCTATAATACAATGTCTTCTTTTTTATTTACCAACATTTGCTCAGGAAGTGTGACTGCCATTAATTATTGTGACATATGTATTGCAAAATTTTATTCTTACAAATTTGTCTCTGTGACTTAAACACCTTCATTTCAATTGTCTTATTATAATTTGAACATTTACCTTTTCCACTTACATCTTTCTGCATAATTTCTGTGCACGCTGTCCTCAGTACACTTTTCTTGTCTGGTAACCCATGTATTGTAGTTCCCTTTGCTGTTTCATATCTTCATATGTTTCATTTATGTGCACAGTACACTCAGTGCACTTCCCCTGCCTGGGTACAGCTTGCATTATTTGCCTTATGTGGCTCTTAGTATTGTTCACGTGAGCACGCTTGTGGCTCTTGGTGTTGTTCATGTGAGCACGCTTGTGGCTCTTAGTGTTGTTCACATGAGCATGCTTAACAGGTCTGCCCATAGGCAAGCCTATTTGTTTATTGTGTGTGCTTGTGCATCTCAGCATGGTTTCCTGGTGGCCAACACTGCTGTTCGCCATAGAAAAGTGCTTGTATTTGTTATCTGGAAATTATATTATAAGAACAGTAACTAGGTGGTGTTGTTTAGTTACAAGGGAGCAGTCCAGATGGCCAAATTACAGCTGACTTTACTATGAGTAAATATATGAATTGCTTATACCTCGGTGCTGTTGTATTGTCATTTGATATTATTTTTAAAAATAAATGTTTCACCTTTTAAAAATAATGTTATTATATGTGTTTATGTTATGTACAGCTCATGTTTACATATGTGGTGATGCTTCTATTATATATGAGGATACACCATTTTTTAAGTACAAGATGCCCACATTTTTAAATGAAAAGAAAGTACATGACATTCATAGCTAATGTTATTTTTAGGGAGGATTGGTTTAATCTAACAAAATATATATAATTAAGTTTTACCACGTAAAAGTGATTAAACTGTACAGCCATTATTTCATATGTGTACATTAGCTGAAAAGACTTGAGTTTTAGTGAGGCTGCCAAGCTCATTGAAGAGCCATATTAGATTTTCCCTAATAAATGGTGTACAATGCACATAGCTAAATCCATTTAAGGCATTTATTACTTGTATTTCCTTTTATAAATGTCTGTTAATTTTTTTTATATTATTATTTCTTTGGCTAAAACAACCAAGTAAGGCCTACTCTAAAAAGTGATTGACTCAAATAAAAGCAGTTTGCAGATTGTGGGACTAGGAATCAGGCTACCATTGTGATCATATTAGCTATAGCTTCAGCAAGAAGAATCTACCTTCTTCCTCTTCTGCTTCATCTTCTTCTTCCTCTTAAATATTTACTTGTGTTGAGCTACTTATAAGTCTTATCATATGATAAGGAATAAAGTGAGTGATGTCTCAAGACGAATGATGCTTTGGAGGACTGACTTAGGCACGGCTGCTTTCAGAAAGTGTTCTTTTAGCTTTGTAGTCTGTAATATTGTATGCAAACTTAAATAAAAAAACAAATGAAAATGAAAAATGCAGAAACTCTCAGGATAGTGTTCACAAAAAGACCTGCAAAATACTACAAAAGAAAATTATTATTTAGTGTTTTCATCCAAATACTGAGTAATGAGCTTCATCAGAATAACATTCAGAAGTTTCCGTCGAACTTTTTAAAACGTACGTAAAATGATGTCACCAATAAAGGTGAAGCTTAACCCACAAATGTAAAGACACAGTATCATTAAAATATAATATACTATTGATATAATAGAAAAATGTATGCATTTAAAAATAAACTATATTTAATAAACTATATTTAAAAATGTATATTTATTTATTCAATAATTTATGTTTATAGCATTGTTGAGACCTGGATGTATATTGGCTTGTAACTTTTTCTACCACAAGAGTTCTAGCACTTCTAAATAATTCTCTCAATTGCCCATTAAAGGACCACCTTGGATGTGTTCTAATACTGAAAATTGAAATTTTACAAAATTTAAGTATGCCCTTGTATGCTTAGATAGGGTGTTTTTCATATTACCCACCCTAATAGCATAATGATGCCCATATATATGCTCCAGCAATGAGTGCTCAGTCTTAAGAATATAAAAACATTCACATGTAAAACATCTTGCAATATAAACTAATACATTAGACCCACAACTGGCCTTAGGATGCTTTGTGGTATTCCTAATGATTTTGAAAATCTAACCCTCAGGAAATGAAACAATAACATTGTTTACAACTGTTTCATTTAACCATACCAGTCCATACTTTGTTCAGAAACCTAGGATGTTCCAATCTATTCGTAACATTCTTCACTGTTTAAATATACAATGTGGATGAGATCACACCACTTCCTTAATGTTATCAATGGGTATTAATAATATTTTCTATATGGGACATATTGTTATAAGATGTAATAGTCATGCTCTGACTAAAATGTGCCCTCGATGATCTTGGTTAAACTATACCAACTTTTAATATAGTACTAAGTCTGTGCACCCTTCCACTTATTACTTCATATTTTTTTATTCTCAAGTAAGTCCACAGGATAAGCCTTTTCTATAAATAACCCTACCGTATAGTTAATTTGGTTGTTAAAAATGGTGTCTTAAAAAATCAACCTTGAAACATGCAGCAACTGTCCCTTCACCTCATTAACTTTTTGTTTAAAAGGTTAACATCTCTGAAAAATGTGAATAACTATTACAAAGTGTTCCTTTCTGAAAATATCAGAAGAAAAATGATGATTAGTTTCATTCTTATACATGGTTAATTCCAGGAATTCAATACTTTTAAGACTTCTTATGGTAAAAGATGAAAAGTTGGTGTTACTATTCAAAAAAAAGAGTTACATTTCTCTAACATCAAATCAGTACCTTTCCAGAAAATGAATATATCATCCAGGTGCCACAAATAAATATCCCACTACAAAGCCTATTTGGATGTAAACAAAACTTTATGCTTCCAATATAAGAATACTAAGTTGTCATATATTGAGGCACAACAGACCCCAGAGCTACCCCTTTCTTTTGATGATAATATTCATCTTCAAAAATTACAAAACTCTTGTTCAAAACAAATTCCAAAGCTTCACTCATAATCCTCATTTCTGAGCCATTCTTTGGCAAAACCTCTGCAAGAATTTCCTCAGACAAATCTAGATCAGTATCATTAGGGATCATTGAAAAAAGTCTTTCATATCAAATGTGAAAAAAAAATTATATCCTCAGAGTATTTAATCTTTGTAATAGACTCCAAAAAGTCACGCAAAATATGTGGGAATCTCCCCATGCATCCCTTGAATGTCCAATAAATGTATTTGGCAAGACGTTCCATTTTCAAATCCCTCCCTGAAACTAGTGGTCTTAAAGGTGGTCATATAAATGTTTGTGTTCCTCAGTTATGCTAAATATATAGGGTACCTTGGGTCTGGTAACCTTTAAATAATTGTATAAATAACCATCAGTTTCATAATGTGAAAGTAAGTCTTCCAACCATAAATCTATTTTATGATTTTTGACTTAGCTTTTCTGCCTTGCTTCATAGGAATCCCCAGTAGTGTGCTCGCATTCCCCTCAGCAAAAGGTGCATTCTGTGTCTTGGCCAGCCTCCAATCAACCCAAGGCTGTCTCATTGCCCTGCACTGTGAGACCCTGCGTCATTGGAACACTAAAGTGCTTTCAGCTACACTAGCTCCCCTCAGCAAAAGTTACATCCTGTGTCTTGGCCAATCTCCAATCAACCCAAGGCTGTCTCATTGCCCTGCACTGTGAGACCCTGTATCGGCAGAACACTAAAGTGCTTTCAGTTACACTAGTTCCCCTCATCAGAAGTTACATCCTGTGTCTTGGCCAACCTCCAATCAACCCAAGGCTGTCTCGTTGCCCTGCACTGTGAGACCCTGCGTCGGTGGAACACTAAAGTGCTTTCAGCTACACTAGTGTATGTTAGAGTTGTATTTAATCTGTCCTCCAATCTGAAGACTGTTTCCCCTTTCAGTGTACGCATGCACACTACTGCCCCCCCCCCATTTCTCTCTTCCTATAGTACTCCTAGGTCAATTACTTAAAAATGACTCTCTCTTGGAAAAAGTTTACCTATGTACCTGCAGCCCATACTTCTTTTGTTTTTCCCTGCAGATGTGGTGGTCCTTTTCACCACTCTGTACTAGATTAGTAGTATAACATTTGTAGTTATTAGGTAAATACTGCACCACACTGACCTGCAATTAACTTAGCTTAGTCCTGTTTTCTTTTTAGCAGCTGGCTTAGTCCAGTTTTTCTGACTCAACCTTGCATTACTTTGTGTCTATCCCTTCCCCCACCTTGAACCTGCACACCTCCCCTCCCACTCCTGCTAAATTTCAAGAGGTATCAAAAAGCCTGATGTAGAAAGGCACCATCTTTTGACCTAGCTTTTCTGCCTTGCTTCATAGGAATCCCCAGTAGTGTGCTCGCATGTAAGTACTACCTGGTACTGTTTTTGTTTGTGACTCTTCCTGCTATTTTTGAGAAGTTTCACACATGGTATGTATTTTTTGTCATGCATATTTCTGGTTGGTGACAGCTCTATCTGGTCACTTGTTTTCTGGATTTGCATTTCAAGAGTGTTTTTGTTATTTTTCCTTTACTCTATTTGCCCTGCATATGCATGTTTTTGTTGTGCCAGTATAGAATTGTATTTATAACATATTGTGACTTTAAATAACAGGTAAAAAGCTGTTTTCTTTAATAATGTGAATACTGTCACCTGCTATGTGTACTTTTAGATCAGTAACCTGTTTGGAAATTAGAGTAGAAGTTATTGTAACCTCTGTGGGATACAACTGACTGTATCTGCATAACATCATTGTTATTTCTGACTGTTAGCTGGAGAATGTAGCATCTTAGTAGTTACTTGTTTCTGTAGCACACCACTGATTACTGAGTTTAGTGCAGACTGTTAAACTGTGTGTAGCGGCTAAGAAGTGACTTGTGTTTCTGTAGCATACCACTGTTGTTCCTGACTTTTAGTGGAGAATGCTAAATAGCATGTAGCAGCTTAGTAGTTCCTATTTTTGTCTTCATAACCTTTATAACAATATATTATAGTGTAGTGTATGTTATCATAGCTTGGTATCAACTGCAGTTACCTTTTTGTTTTTTTTGTTTTTTTTTCCCTCGGCTATCCTTGCATTTTGTGTTCTTCATACAATTGTGCTGTTTCTTACAAGGTATGCTGCTCCACCCCTGCATTCTCTATCTTAGTTACTTGGTAATCAGAGTGTTTTAAAACTTCAGACCTAATATTTACCTCCTTTTCCTTTTTACTTCCAGTCCCCTCAGCAAGTTACACCCTGTGTCTTCGCCAACCTCCAATCAACCCAAGGCTGTCTCGTTGCCCTGCACTGTGAGACCCTGCATAGGTGGAACACTAAAGTGCTTTCAGCTACAGTAGTGTATGTTGGAGTTGTATTTAATCTGTCCTCCAAACTGAAGACTGTTTCCCCTTTCACTGTACGCATGCACACTACTGCCCCCCCCCCATTTCTCTCTTCCTATAGTACTCCTAGGTCAATTACTTAAAACTACTTTCTCTTGGAAAAAGTTTACCTATGTACCTGCAGCCCATACTTCTTTTGTTTTTCCCTGCAGAAGTGGTGGTCCTTTCCACCACTCTGTACTAGATTAGTAGTATAACATTTGTAGTTATTAGGTAAATACTGCACCACATTGACCTGCAATTAACTTAGCTTGGTTTTCCTGTTTTCTTTTTAGCAGCTGGCTTAGTCCAGTTTTTCTGACTCTCAGCCTTGCATTACTTTGTGTCTATTCCTTCCCCCACCTTGAACCTACACACCTCCCCTCCCACTCCTGCTAAATTTTAGAGGTATCAAAAAGCCTGATGTAGAAAGGCACCATCTTTTGACTTAGCTTTTTTGCCTTGCTTCATAGGAATCCCCAGTACTGTGCTTGCATGCAAGTAGCCCACTGCGTTCTAGGTGGCTCCATACTATTAGTGCATCCAAGTTCCCCACCTGCCCACTAGATGGCTCCATACTATTAGCTTTAGGGTCTCTAAGTCCCTTTACCTCTTTTTCATCGAATCCCCCTAACACAGTTCTTAGTCATCTCTGTTATTGTTCTCTCTCATACTGTGGTCCCAGTATAACCATAGACATATTTCCTTATATCACTCTGCTATAATCCCACTTCTTTTTTAAGCCTCTTACCTTCTTATATATCTCAACACACTTACCTTCAGACTTCAGCACTCCACTGATTGTTCTCCTCGAACTTTTTCTTCTTTTGGCTCTACCCGCTCCGTACGCCCTGTGGGCTCACTCCGCTCCCCTACCCTGCCCCCAATTCCCACCCATCCCCAGGTGTCCTACACTTATCACCTTGCCACTCCCCCTCATCTGACACCACTCCCACTCATCAGAATCAATCAGCATTAACCAATCACTCACAGGACCCAGCCCTGATGCTCCAACTCTCTCCAGTCTCTCATTATATGCTAATTATAAACACCCCAACTCTATTTTAAAAAAGCATTACTCAAATACCCCTACAATGCCTTCACATACTTTTAATAAATCTTCAAACTCTAATCCTATTTACTGCCTAATACCCCCACTTATAATTCTCTATCTTCTCACAGCCTATGAATACCAACACCTCCCTGGCACCCACTACCCTAGAACCAAAACCAGTACTACTAATCAGACACATAATTCTAATCAACCACTACCTCACCTCTCAAACTCTTCTAATGCAAAAACTCAACATCCCATTTGTGCTTCATATATTAATCCTAGAACTAAATACTACCACAAACTCTTATTAAAACTCCAGAAACTTGCTATTAGATTACTACCTAACCTCATAGTGGATGGTGACATCCACCCTAACCCAGGCCAAACCCCACCTGTTACTATCAGCCCCACAATTAACACCCATACTAGCCTACGCAACTCAAATAATGCCCCCAACTCACTCCTAGTGTGTCACCTAAACATTAGAAGTATAAACAAGAAAATTCACTACTTACATGCCCTCCTAGATGTCCACTCCCCTGATATACTATGCCTTACCGAGACCTGGCTCAAGCCTACCACCATTGATAATGAGATTATACCCCCAGGGTACAATATATTAATACTTGATTGCATCTCTAAGAAAGGAGGTGGATAGCCATCTTGTATAAATCCATTCTGGAAGTATCCAAAACTAGTACCTCAAATGCCTTGTTTACTAACAATGCAGAAATACTCATCACAAAGGTCCAACTCAACAAATGCAAATCTATAAACATGGCATGTATCTATATTCTTCCAGGTGACAACACAAATACCTTGGAGGATATCCTCCAATGGCTCTCCACTAACTGCCCCCAGGAAACTATTATTCTTGAGGATGTTAATATCGACTGGAATACTTGCTCTTCAGACTTCCCCTCCACCCATATAAATTTGTATGGCTTCTCCCAGATGATATCTTTCCCAACCAGAATCAATAAGTCTAACAAAAAAGAAAGTATCCTAGACTGGATATTAATAAACAACCTACCCCAGATAAATAAAACAGGCACCCTACCTGAGGACTTTAGTGATAACTTCCTGACCTATATAATCAGGAAAAGAAATTACATCCCTCAACAATCTTCCTTTAAAACCATTAGAAGTTGTAAGAACTTTATTCAGACTAAATTTCAGAATGAACTTAACACATGTGACTGGACCAACCTATGGCTACTCCCACTAGATGAAGCGATGTGACTGGTCCAACCTATGGCGACTCCCACTCGATGAAGCAATGCGACTGGTCCAACCTATGGCTACTCCCACTAGATGAAGTGATGCGACTGGTCCAACCTATGGCTACTCCCACTAGATGAAGCGATGTGACTGATCCATCCTATGGCTATTCCCACTAGATGAAGTGGTCTCATACTTTAACTCTACATTTCTTGCTATCCTGGATAACCACGCTCCCCCATGCACTATCAGAACCAATAACAAAGTAACATCATGGCTGACCAATGATACAAGACAAAAAATTATTAGAAGAAACAAAGCGTAGACCTTCTGGAGAACCACTAAATCCCCAAAAGACCACCTTATATATAAACAGCTGAGAAATGATACAAAGAAGTCTATTTTTCTAGACAAAAATAATTACTACTGTAATCTGCAACAAAAGCACCAAAATCAACCACAAAAATTCTGGTCAGGCATAAACAAACTTCTCCACCCAGGCCAATTAACTACCCCTACCACCTTAACTACCCACCAACAACCTCCTAAAATTATTGCTAACACCTTTAACACTTTCTTTACAGAAACCGTGCAATCCCTAGCCAGTAAGCTATCTCCCTATACCCTAAGTACCACCAACTCCACACCTGATAATAAGATCCCCTTTAAGCTTGATCCAGTACCAACATCTTTTATTAAGTCCTTACTTAAAAAAACAAAACCCACCACGCTTTCAGTAGACCTACCACCTGCAGAATATCTCCAAAAAGCCGCTAATGAAATAGCATACCCCATATCAATTTTAATCAATAGAACTATCCACAAAGCCTATATTCCTCACATCTGGAAAATCTCCCATATTGTTCTTCTTCATAAAGGGGGAGATTCCACTGAACTTTCAAATTATAGGCCTATAGCCATTCTGTCTCCCTTGGCTAAAATAATGGAAACATGCATCCACAAGCAATTTCTTGCCTATCTGAATCAAAACACTATCCTAGCCCCCTCCCAGCATGGATTTAGACCTTGCCATCATACAACCTCAGCCCTTCTGTCCTTCTCCCATACAATAAATCAAAACCGTAATGACAACAAGCTCTCCTCAGCCCTCTTCCTTGACCTATCCAAGGCATTTGATATGGTAAATCACCAGCTACTCTTAAACACATTAAAATCACTCTCCATAGATAACCTAGCAATTACCTGGTTTCATTCTTACCTAAGTGACAGACAACAAGCTGTACTATAGAAAAATAACCTATTGTCCCTTTTACCAGTCACCCTTGGAGTCCCACAGGGATCTATATTAGGTCCCCTCCTATTCTCCATATTCATTAATGACCTGTACAAAGTCATCCCTGATGCAACTTCTATTCATTATATGCAGATGACTCAACCCTAATCTGCTCTGCCACCTCCCCCACAGATTTACAATCCTTGTCACAAATCACTTTCAACAAAGTAGAGAACTGTTTCATTGGTTGCCAACTACTATTAAACCCAAATAAAAGCAAACTATTACTCTTCTCTCCCACTTGTAAGGTCCCCTCACCACCTCTCACCATAATATCTAACAATGCCACCATAATTTCCCCAGAACCTAGTACTAAACTACTGGGAGTGATCATCGACAACAACCTCAAGTCTGATGCTCACACAGACAAAACTATTAAAACAGTTAATAAAAAATGAGGCTCTTTATACAGGATTAAACCATTCCTTATCCCATCTGCTAGAACTGTTATTGCCCGTACAAATTTGCTATCAAACCTTCTTTATGCCTCACCCATCTTCATAAACCTAAGCAAATCAAACCTTAATAAATTAACTAGGTGCTACAATAACATTGCCAGAGTTGCCACAGGATCAGCTTATAGAACCTATCACTGCCTTAACCTTCAATTGTTAGACTGGCTTGAACTACCCTATCAACTGCAATATAACCTACTAATAGTTGTTCACAAAATCCTCTACCAACCAGACAGTACACCCATACTGAAAAATATTATTACCCCCTACAGTAAACTAAAATCCCTTCGTTCTTCCAAAAAATTGATAGTGCAAACTGTTAAAATCAACATTGCAGCTGGTGAATCACTATTCTCCAACTCTGCTGGTAAAAACTGGAACCTACTTCCTGCTGACTCACCACTGACCCCTCCTTATCCCAATTCAAAAAATCCCTTAGGAAATACCTAAAAATGCAGTGGCTTTATCCTGTACAAACCCTGACTAACCCCCACTCAAACATAATTCATAAATGAGAACCTCATTACAGGAATAAAACAGACTCTCTGTTTAAAATTCTGTGTATCACCCACCTACTGGAAAGATTTAAAGTTGTATGATAACCACCTTTAATATATGTTTTCCTTTTTAAGATGAAATCTTTAACTATTGCTTTCTTAGCTACTTGCTTCCAACCTTTGCTGTGTGTATGTGAGAAAAACGTGTACCTGTGTGTACATATCATTAAACAAATCTCAGTTTTGTGATAACTCGCTGTAATAATTTCACTGTATTTACACTTGTTTTTGTACATTTGGAGCTTTTCTCCCCGGGCCTCAGGGATGTCGGGAGGCATACGCACTGTACTGATTTCAGTACAACTTCTTAGAAGAGGGGGTAGCATTTTTAAAAAAAAAAGTATGTATTTTTAAAGGTTGTTGGCTCCTTTAAGGGAGATACGAGCCAGTCAGAAGTGAGCTCACGTCATGTCCAGCTGGCTACGAGCAGGAAATGTGCAGTAGTGAGCAACTTAAAGAAGACAATCGCAAATGGATTATCGCGAGCGGGAAATATCAAGATGGAAGGCAATTGAGTGTCACAAACTGATTATCAGGTAAGAGAGGTGGGGGTGGGGGTGTAAATGTCCCCACAGAATACAGCTGCTGGCTATAGGTGTTTAGACTCAAACCCTGTACCTTTGCTTCAGGGTAAGAAGAGCCTAAAGTCCTTCACCACCACCATTTCTGAACTTTGTTCAGATTTGTTTTTCTAATGGTTGTTAGCTATGGTGAGAAGTGAGAACTGAGAACTGAAGTTGTATTTCCCCCATTATTGTTTTTGTTGTTTGTCCAGGTTTTTTGTGCTAAGGTGTGAAGTGAGAACTGTATTTGTATTCCCTCATTATTGGCTTTGTTTGTCCAGGTTTTTTTGTGCTAAGAGGCTGAGAGCTATCCAAATGATAGCCATTAAGTTTGTCTTCCTGTTTTTCAAACTGCTGATTTAGCATAGTGGTATGTTTCACTGACTGTAATGCATATGGTTCTGGGTTCAAGACATGCATGGTGATAATGCAGCATTTTATTCTAGCAACTTTCCAAAATTATACAAGCAGTGTTTAAAATGTGTCCCTGGTTTTTGGGCTTTTGTCCCCCCCAATAAATGTTGGCTTTTTCCAGATTTCTTGTGCTGCAAAGTTCAGAGATACAGTTGAGTGTTGACATTTTACAAGGAGTTGAGAGCTGCAGGGGAACTAAAGTTTAGTGCTGCTTATGTTGAGTCTGCTCATACTGTTAATAGCACAACAGGTAGTGTACTTGCTTTTGATGCAGAAGGCTGTGGGTTCTTCTCCCACAGTAAGTAGATGCATTGCTGATACTGTACTGTGTTGTAAAGGGGGGAAGATGCTGTAGTACGTTTTGGCGAAGATATTTAGTAGTAACTATGAACTATGAACTATGAACCTGTTATCAGTTTGCCATCCATTCCCTATTGCGATATTACTAGCGTATCATTGTTTTTAATGCAACATAGGCAATTTATTCCTCAAGGGCAACAGGCACTTTATTTGTAGATGAAACCATGAAATATAAAGTTGTTTGCTAGCAGCAGCCTCTTCATTAGTTACAGATTTCTTTAATGTGGAATTATGTAGATGGCTTTTACTAGTTCAGAGATTGTGCATATTTACTGATACTGGTGGACTGTAGAAGTTTGAGTAGACTTTTATGATGGAAATGTTATGAATTGGGCTGTTTTGTCATTATTGGTGCATGCATTTTGTTTCATTGCTTACTGGAAAAATGTTCAAACCAATACATTTAAAACACTGTCTAACAACTATACTGTATCGTACAAGGAATATAATTTAATACAATCAGGAAGGTATATCAAAGAGCATGTGCATGTTTCATGTGCAAGGGGCTTATGATTTGAAAACAGCCCAAAGTTAATCTTTATCTGCCACTGGCAAAATGTATTTTCTTTGAATGTGGGTTTTAATGCTGTTTCAATGAATGTGAGTTTCAACGGCAGAGAAGTTTTAATGCTAAGTCTAGTTTCATTGTGAGACTGCATTGCTTTGTTTAGCAGATATTTATTGGTGTTCATGCTGTAAAATGCAAAATAAAACTTTTCTGGCAAATCATTTAGGAATGAAGTCACTAAATAATGACCGACATTAAGTTTCAGACAACACAATCTTCAGAAAAATGCATGCTAAAGCAAGACCTGATATTTTATCAACTGTCTTAAGTTTATACAAGATCAATTTTTAGTACTGTATATATATTTGGCCTTGTCTAGATTTCCTGCATTAGGAGGTTGAGAGGTATGTGCATATAAATTGCTTTATAGAATTAGGAATATCCAAACCTCTCAACTGTCCCCAATTTTGGCTCAAAATGTTGCTCTCCCCCTAATAATCTCTCTGCAAAATAGCAATTTTGGAAGAAAACGTAGAGAGTTTACTTTTATAAATAACTGTAATGATCAGAGTTATACATTACTTTTATTTCAGAAATGCATGTAGATTCTCTAATTTTGTCAGCTGCTCAAGTTAACTGTGCTCATATTAAAATGGTGTCCCTTCTTTGACAGGTTTCCAGCTGTATCACATTTTTGGTCCGTTTTTTATAAAATTGCGGTTTTCTGGCAAATTAGTGGCAAATCATTAAAGAATGAAGTTAGAAAATAATGGCAGACATTTGAGTTTCAGATTTCATACCTTTCAGAAAATTCATACTAATGCAAGACCTACTACTATTCTATTATCTTTCTAAGTTTATAAGAGCAATATTTAAAAAAAATGTCCTTATTTTTGGGCCTTTGCCTCAGTTTTATTTATGAGTTTGTTGCTCTAAGATGTTGAGGTGTTTGTGTGTGTGTGTGTGTGTGTGTGTGTGTGTGTGTGTGTGTGTGTGTGTGTGTGTGTGTGTGTGTGAGGTAGGTAGGTAGCATACCTCTCAACTGTCCAAATTTTGCAGAATGTCCAGATTTTTGCCCCATATTTTTTGTCTGTTCTTCATAAATTTTGAGATTTTCTGGAAAATCATTGAAGGCTGAAGTTGCTAAATAATGACAGACATTTGAGTTTCAGACTTCATGTCCTTTAGAAAAATTCATACTAGCACAAATCCTCTTATTCTAGCAACTTTCTCATACTAGCACATATCCTGTTATTCTAGCAACTTTCTAAGTTCATGAGAGCATTTTAATATCTGTCCCTGTTTATTTTAGGCTTTGTCCATATTTCTTGCACTAAGAGGTAGGTAGGGGTGTGTGTGTGTGAATGAAACACCCTAGTTAGGGGTAGCAGGTGGTTAGTAGTTTATTCAAGTTCAAAACCTGTACCTTAGTTACAGAAAACAAAAGCATGAATCTCTACCCCACTACCATGCTGCATTTTTTCAAGAACTGACTTTTCAGGTTCATTTTCAATCAAGGAACAAAGTTTGAGTGAATCTATATTATACTGAAGAGGCATTATTGCAAATGCCTCATTGACACACTTAAAAGAGAAAAGACCGTTAGGAGAATGGAGAAAGGCCTGGCTGGGGGGGGGGGTGGGGGAGAGAGCTGTAGAGTAATGAAATTAAAAATCTACAAACTGCCGGGCCCTCTCCTCTCCTCTGTGTCCATCTGATCCAGTCGGACTTAACAATTAAAAATAAAATAAAAAAAAAAAAATAAAATAATCTGAATTTCATTCATCAAGGAATTATATTTATATTTCATTATTAAATTCAACAAAAACCCATTTAACCACACATAACCCAATGAGTAACATGAGTACCCCTTCCTCATTATTTATTTTATAATTTTTTTTGTCCTCAGGTAGTTAGGTTGTAGTTAGGTTAGGTAGGAGGCTATCTGGTATGAGGCTATCTGCCCTAAGCCTATAAGCCTAGCCAGTTTGCCGCAGATGAGTTCCCTGTGCCTCTGTCCAGCAGAGCCATTGAAGTGATCCCTGAGGTAAACTTTCTGCTTCCCATTCACTCGTCAAAGTTTCTCTTGAAGAAGGTTAGCGAGGAGCTCTGCTTAATGTAGATTGGAATCTTGTTCCAAAGCATGGGAAGTCTCTGGGACAGGAATCTATCCCTCCAGCACTTCCTATTTATTGTTGTGGTGAGGTTTAGATCCCTGGAGCATGTGGCTTGAAAGGATATGTTTTTTTTAGGTGAAGCATGTCCATCAATTCTGGGTTGGACATGGCCTTGTATGTCAGGCAGAGATTACCTCTGAGTAGGCAATATGCAACCGAGTACATCTGGAGTTTCTTCAGTCGAGATGCATAGGGCATCTGCTTGAGGCCAGTGATCCTCTTGGTGAGGTACTTCTGTGGTCTTTCTAGTTGTTGCAGGTGTCTTGTAAGATACATCCCAAATAGGGCATTGTACTCTATGATGGGTCTGATGAGTGATGCGTAGAGGGGCCCAATTTCCTCTTTCAATCTGGATGAAAACCTTTTTGTGATTACGTGGGCCACATAGAAGGATTTTCTAACCACTTTGGCAATATTATTATCAAAGGAGAGGTTACTATCTACTTGGGTCTCAAAGATGAGAGAGTTCCTTGTAAAATAAATTGCCATAAGTTCTAATATTATAATTTTCGTGTAAACTTTTAAACTTTTTTCATCCGTTTTTTCAAACAAGGACAAAACAGGATTCAAGTGTGGTTAAATGGGTTGTTCCTTGTCAAATGTCGCTGTTGGAAGTCTTTCTTCTGATTTTTGAACAGTGCATCTAAATTTATTCCCTGAACAAATAGTTTAACATTCAGAAGAAGTTTCATTAAATTAAATTAAATTAAATTTACCAGAGGGGACAAAGTTAAAACCCTTCTCAAAAAACTATGGCGCATGTCAGACACAGGTATTTCCTTCATATTTATCCAAAGGAAGTGGGAACCCCTGAGGGGGGGAAGGGGGAGAGGTAATCAACAAGGTGAATGCAATAGATAATGAGTATATCAGGTACTGTTTGGATCACCAGCAAGAATCATTTTAAAATGTTCAGTGATACACGTACACCTGTGCATCTGCTGGTAGGTAGATTACAAGTCATTATACATCCAGGGTTCAAGAATGCTATAAATGTGAATTACTTATCAAACAGCAAAACTAGCATTTGGCCTTAAAGTTTATATAACTTTCTATTACATCAGTGATTTGTGTGCTCTTCTGCTTTAAATTTGTCAGATACGCTTCAAGTTTATTGGTGACGTCACTTTATGTAGATTTTTTAAATGTTTGAGAGAAACTTAAATGCTATTCTGATAAAGTCTGTTAACAAATATTTGAACAGAAGTGCTAAACAATAAACATATTGTGTACATTTAGCAAGTCTTTTTGTGAATGTTATATCGACCATTAATGCATTTTTCATTTTCATTTTTTATTGAGTGTAGAGCTTCATTTTTTCCCTTAAGAAATACAACCCAAATGGAAACTACCTGAAATCCTAACATATATATCTGAAATGCACTGAAAATCACCAGCAGTGAAACTAAACAAAATGACTACTGTAACACATTATCCCAGCTTAATCAAAAAAAAAAAAACTCAAAAACAATCATCTACACCTGAATTAAATTCTTTGAACATACGGAGGCCTGGAGAAAATGCTCCAGACGCATGTCTTTAGAATCTGAAGTAAACCTAGTAAAAATAAAATTAAAGTAGAAATGGAACATACAGAGAATGAAAACGATGCATTAAATAATGAAGCCTCATGGAATAAAGATGGGGTTAGCTTGTGTCTCTGAAGCCGTTCCATCTGTTTTCATTTATTAGACAGAAATAAAGAAACTTACTGAATCCTGTAAAGTTTTCAGTTTATTTGATGTTTTCAGGCTGTGAGTTCCAACAGACAGGAATATATTGGAGAAAGATGTTTAACAAGTGGCAAGAGTGAAGGGATGCCTATTCAGCTAAAGAAAGTTGGAGTTCTGGAGGGAGTAGGAGGGGTTTGTAATACAAAATTTGTGGATAAGAGGAAGATAGCAGGTGGTAGTCATAATCTGGAGGTGTGCATTTTCATAGCAGTTATTCACAGCTTATT
>NC_056746.1:80620998-80748993 GCF_019279795.1 Protopterus annectens
CTGTAAGTACAGGGTTGTAGTTTACAGGTCTGGAGTGTGACACCACCATAGCCAAACCCAGCTACCATATAGGGCCATTGAATCTGGAAGTGCTATTATTGGAAAGTTTGGTGTTATCAAACTGCTTTACAGCATATATGATGTTTTGTTTTAGAGGAATGGTTTTATATTTCCTTGCCATGGTAAATAAAACTTTAAGTTGTTTCTGCTTGAGTGTTGTTATTTGTATTTAAGCAATAAACTTAAAGGCCAAGCATTAATCATTTCTTTAAGCATGCTTTTTTCAATATTTTTACTTCATTTTATAAATAAATCTTCATATAATATAAACTACTGAGGGTTTTGAGGTGATGAGGTGTGCCATAGTATGTGGGTTAGGTGTGAATTAGGCATCAGGATTATGCAAATTTAACTGTTGCTGTCTCTGTGCTGTCTTTTCTGTGCAGAAGGATATTTGAGATATATTAGGCTTGTTCACATTCCTGAGACCAGCTTGGATCAACTTCAGTCAGCCCAGCTTGTTCGCTTCTAGTTAAGTGACTCAGTTGACGTACTCCTGTATTACTGCGATTCAAAGAGGTAAGAATAACTAAGCCGCATTTGCATACAGAAAATGAAATGAGCCTAAATTTATATGAATAATTTTAAGACTTTTGTATTTAGTTGTACTTACTTGAGATAGGCAGCAAGATGTTTAGGAAAATGCAAAATTTATCAAGCAAGATAAAAAACAACAGTAGAGTTATAAATGATTGGGAAGCAGTTCAAACTGATTTTGTAGAATAGTTATTACTAAGAGAATTGTGTCTTTCATTGATCTGGCAGTCAGATGCAGTTGATTCATGCAAATATTAATGAGTAGCGTTTATAAATGAGAATAAATGACAGTAGCATTGAAAGTGTACAAGAAAGTAATAGTAATGGGAACGCAAAAGAGGAATGTTTGGAATTCCTTTTTACAGCATTTACAGATTAGCCACACAGAATACAGGTACATCATTTGGAGTGAGTGAAGTCTTAAGTTCTGAATTTTCATCAATATATTGTGTTGTCGGGATACATGTTACTTTAGTTTGGGATTTCTGACTATTACTCATGAAAGAAAAATGCAAGAAAAATGCAGAAACCTGGTAGAGAAGGTATACAACTCTGTTACAATGGCATAATAAGAGAATGAAACGATAAATGTGTGCATTTGTTGATGATTCTGTACAAGTTAATACATCACAATTTTACCGGACGGAGCATGTGTGCTGTGTCACTGTAAATGTGTTTGTACTCAGAGCTTTGATTTTGTTTTTAATGAAAGCTGGCATGCATTCATTGCTCTGCTGTTTTTCCAGTAAGTGAATCAAGCTTTAAAATATTACTTTTACATGTTATTTTAGGTAAATAAATGACAAAGGATCCAGACAGAGAAAAGGCAATTTTAGCCATGAGGATAACTGCATCCATCTTGGATATATCGCAAAAGCCTTTTTGGAAAAGAGGGCTGTAAAAAACTATGACAGAAGGCAATGGCCTGGAACTAGACTGTACGCTAATATATTGTACAAAGAGGAACAGTGATATGGTAGGATGTGCCAGACCAAATGTACGGCAGAATGTACTTGCCCATAACACTGCTGGGGGGTGGCTCTAGCACTTATTTCTTTAACATCTGATGAGGGATACTTCCTCTCCATTTGGGGGATTACTGAAATAGATAATGATGGCATAGGCATAATCAGAGGTGGTGTGGACAGTGGACATTACCCACATCTGCAGCATCAATAGACATCTGCTCAAGAAGGTTGGTATGACTACTGTAACATATTTACACAAAGAAATGAGTGCTTAGATAAAATGATGACATGTAATACATGGCAGTTAGTATTAACAGATAAACTCCGCACTTGTGTCTAATGACACTGAATGGAGGGTGCATGTTAAGTATCCTCCCCACCTCATTAGACAGCATACAGTAGTCTATGCCAGTTTCTGAGTAGTAATGTATTCAGTTAATTCTTTACATGGCCAGCAGCAGAAACAAGCAGTCCTACTAGGCCAGTAAATTTAGAAGATAGCAGCAGAATGGTTGATGGTGGTAAGATAGTTATGAGAGCCTTCAGAAGGTGGCACACAATCGCCATGTTTAATGGCAGGATATAACACTCCAAAACATGTTAGTAACTCTGCAGGAAGTGATACTGGATCACAGAATCAAGTACTTGGTGACAGCACTCTACAGGTTATAGAGAGAGAGAGAAAACCCAAGCAGCTTACACCCAGGAAATAACAAGGCAAGTAGCATGAGAAAATATGTTTGCTAATTGAAAAGTGGATAGAAAAGTTATGATAATGCCTCTTATGCTGAATTTGCACACAATGCACAGATGACTCAAAATATGACTGCGAATCACAAACAGGTGGGATAAGGACTTATTAGCATGTAAGGTTTTACATCATTTCTCATTCCCATCTCATTATTAGTTCATTTGCTTAAGTTTATTCTTGGCCATTGTGCATTAGTGTACATAGTGTGTATGAACTGCATCTTCTCTGAACCTATATGCAACTAGCACTCATTGCTTTTATGTGTTCATGTAATAGCTAGAAATACCACCCAGTAACTCTTATGAAGAAGTCAGAATATGAGAATCTTAAAGAGTAAAGTGGTCATGGCAGGAGCTGTTAGACAGTTACTTTTATGTAGTGCAATGCAGTGGTGTTCAGTTTTGCTTGAAAGATGGATGAAGTATTTGGCTTTCTGCAGACTGTAACCGAGTAATATTGCATGAAGAGCAGGGGTATGTGATTGACATACCATATTCTAGTTTGGGAAACAGGACATTTATCTGGTTTCAAGACTAACAGGTGTGAGAGTTTGTAATGAAAGGAGAGGTGGAGAGGTACTGCTCAAAACAGAGGCCTAAGTACCTTTGTTTTTGTTTTTTTTTTCAGAAAGCTTTGTATAGATATAGATTTATTCATTTATTTTATTTATTTATTTGTTTGTGTGTGTGTTAAATGGGATTTCCAGCTGTGCAGGGCCCATTTACAGCTGAGGTCCTGGGATAGAATCAACATAGAATAAGTGCACAAATGAAAGTTAAACAGTTTATAGAAAGTGCATGGCCTCATTAGGTTTACATAACTCATTATGTATTAAAATGCTCATATCTAAGCAAAATGCAGAGACAGGAAGATTATAATAATTTAGGAAACATACAAATATTGCACAGAACATCCTCTACCTGCAATACATAAGAATGTGTAACTAAATATTAAACATTCATTGTAGATGATAAAATCTATTTTATGGAGTTTACACAAATGACTTAAAAACTTGACAAGCAGTGGCAATCTGCTTGTTATATAAGTTAAGTGGAATTATTGATTTAGAGAATATGATGGGTGGAATGAGTCAGTTTCACATCAGAATTAAAGTTATTACACAGTAATATATGGGTGTTATGCCTTGTTGGTTAATTAACCTGGAGTACTGTTTAAGTTGATAAACCAGTCAAGGCAAAAATAACAATAATCTGTATGCAGGAAACGTTGTAGTTAGTGTCTAAACACACTGTGAATGATTACAGCACTTTATATATAGTAAGTAATATTATTAGATGATAGAAACAAAGTTCCTAATTTTTGTTATAATCCTGTTTGAAATCTTTTCACAGCTATTTACTTTTCCACTACAGTTCTTTTATGACAAAATAATTACATTGCCAATGCCTAGAAGCACTTTAAAAATAAATCTATATAAAAATAAAAAATGCAGTATGACAGACTGTCACTTAGATAATATCAATAAAAAAATCCATAAACTGCTGATGCAAATGTTTCTGTAATAAAAAAGTGATTTAATTTGCATTTATTTGTTTATTTGAAACAATATCATATCATGGTTGTGATGATTAAATAGCTTTTATTGTTTTGATGCATTATTCAGTTGTTATGCAACTCCACTCGTTCTGGACCATTAACCCTATTTGTGTTCCATTTGTTTTGTCATTAACACCACAGCATCACTTGTTGACCCATGCAGAGCATCCATGTAGCACATGGTGTGAAGATAATGCCTTGAAAAACATATTTGTTTCCACCTTGTAAAAAATTAAAAGCAGATACCGAGGATGGACCGCATGACAGCCTTGTGCTTTCTGGATGTAAAGTGAGTCATCTGCAATACTAACTTGTCCCCTGGACAGTCTGTGCTTAAACAATCCTGCATTGTCTGTCGAATTCATTGCAGACGTGGATATCTTCAGCTATCCCTATATGTGTTTGAAGTGTTCATGTATAACTCATTTACACTGGCTACTAGACTTAGAAGTGCCTGCACACACTCGGCTGCCCAAGTGGATCTTCAGTGCAGGCTCTTGTATACAGTGAGTTTGAGGTCTCCCAGTTGCTCACATGAATCATAGATGGCACTCAGTTCATGTGTCTCATGTGTCAGAAAAGCATCTTTCCTCAACTGTTCTATAGTACATGAGTGCACATATCTTCCCCTGCAAGCAATACAATCAAATATCATCATGTTTTGAGTGGCAAGAGATGCAAGTACCATCTGCACCCTAAGTACATGTGAAATGGGCTCACTACCAGCATTTAAAGCAAAGAAGTAAATGCAGTCGCTCTAAGGTTTCACAGATCTCGGAGTGCATGTCCCAGGCAGGTATGTCTCTAGCCTTGAGCTACCCTTACCTAGAATGATGCCACAGTATAAACAAAAAATGATTGATTTCAATAATTGGCTTAGTTTTTGGTGTCATTCCAATAGAATCCAGTTTCTGTCATCCTGGGAAGCCATGGTTGACAAACCTCACTGTTTTGCCAGAGAAGGTTTGCACCTGGCACCTCTAGGCTTTTGGCTGTTGGCAAAGGCTGTTGCCTCCACCATACTGCCTTTTGTAGGCAAGGTCTCGAAAACAAACTTACCTACGTGAAATTTGCCAGTCATAACAAAATAAGGGTCATGCTGCTAAATGTTAGGAGCGTAAACCAAAAAATGCACACCCTGGAAGCACTTCTATCACTGGAAGATGTTTGTGCAGTCACAGAAACCTGTTTCAAGGCCTCAGAGAGTACCCCAGCCTTGCAAGCTTACAATGCCTTCCACACCTTCAGGCCACAAAATTAACATGTGAGAACCAAAGGAGGTGGTGTTTCTATCTATATTAGAAATAAATTTACCTTCCATCTAGTTAGACTGGACAACTCCATGGAGTTACTACAAGTTCAGGTTATGGTGGGTAACACCTCCATTCAAGTTGTTGTTATTGTTGTTGTTGTGTCTTTCGGCTTTTCCCGGTTAGGGGTCACCACAGCGGAACTCCGGTCCACTAATGATTGGCAGTAGATTTTTACATGCCGAGCTGCCAGCTCTGATGCACACCCTTCAACGAAGGTATGCCCATTCACGCATGTCTCCACACAGAAGACGCTCTAGCTGAGAATCGAACAGGACAACGTCTTACTGTGAGGCGACAACGCTACCGCAGCACCACCACCGCAGTAACACCCCCATTCAAGTCATAGCCAGTTATAAAACCTCTTCCATGTATCACGACGTGCATGAAACCTACTTGACCAAACTGGAGGCAATCCAAATATTACTGAACATTCTGGTTATAGGGGATTTAAATTATCCCACCATCAACTGGGAAGCCTGTGCTAGCCTTAACTCATTGCCGCAAAGCTTCCTTGACTTTGTTAACTTAAATGCCCTGAAACAAATTGTTCATACTCCAACAAGAGGAACAAAATACTAGATATGGTCATCACTAACACATCAAACAGATGCACTCCCACAACTGTCAGACCCTCAATAGTTAATCTGACCACAAATCAGTCACCTTCTAGCTGGCACTAACACCAGAACTCACAATAGGTGAAATCAGATTAAAAAACTCCACCAAGGCAAACTATACCCTCCTAGGTGAAGGTATAAATGCATTCCAAGCCCCACCCACAGATGGAAGTGGTAACTACACCAAAGCTTACACTAAAGCCCTATACAATCACTTGCATAAGTGTATAGACTTGACTGTACCAGAAAGAACCAAAGCCAGAGCTCCAAGTAAAACTAAGTCACCATGGTGGACATCCAGCATCAACAAACTTTACAATAAATGCAAAAAGTTGCTGTCCAAGAAAACAAAGATGAGGCCTGAAAAATGGAATAGCACCCTCCTCAGCCTCAACAGGCAAATAACACAACTTATCAAATCCCCTAAGGGCTTCTTTGAGAAAAACTTAGCAATCACAGCCAAGGATAACCATAAGGCCTTTTACAGCTACATACATAGCCTAAAAAGTAGGACCCAAGCATGTGCAGAACTAGTGACTAACGGTATCATGCACACTGACTCCACAGAGATAGCAAACCTGCTAGCGGATAAGGTTGGTGAAAATTTCACTGCCTTATCCCCTCCAGACTTATCACAAACCTTCCACAAACTCCCTCCCTCCCTCACCCTACATATCTGTAAGAGCGGGTCATCAAAACGTTGTCCAAGGCAAAAAATCACAGCTTCGATGGGACCAGATAGCATCCCAGGCTGTCTTCTAAACAGGCTAAAACATGAGCTAGCATCATCATTAAGTACCCTTTCCAAACATAGCCTAACCATAGGCTCGGTTCTGGCAGAATGGAGAACAGCAACAGTTATTCTACTCCACAAAGGTGGCTTATTAACAGACCCGGGTAATTACAGACCCATAAGCTAGACCAGCCTCATCTGTTAGGCCATATCATTATGGACCTCATAAATAAAGACATAGGTAACCTCCAGACCCTGGATCCTACCCAATTCAGCTTCATCAAGGGCAGATGCTGCCTGTTAAATCTTGTGGATTTCTTCAAAAATGTGACCAGGGCCACTGACGAGGATAAATCTGTGCACAGAGCATACTCCAACTTGGCAAAGGCTTTCAACACAGTCCCATGCTCAGGCATTACCAATAAACTTAGCAAACCAAATGTAAACCCCTTCATTGTAAGATGGGTTGCCAACTACCTCAAAGACTGGACAAACTGTCAAAGTGGGTGATTCCACATCAACCAGCAGACCTGTTACCAGCAGAGTGCCACAGAGGTCAGTGCTGGATCCCCTACTGTTTGGGATGTACTTCTTAGAATTTCTGGTCAAAACTAAGGGGTTGTGGCTGACCAAGTTTGCAGATGACTGGAAACTTGGTGCAATTATTGAATCCCTAAATGATGTTAGTATACTCCAGGAGGGTCTTACGCAGACTAGTGACTGGTGTCTTAGTCACAGTCTCAAACTGAATGCAAAAAAAAAAAAAATGCATCATCATTCCCTTCAGCACAAACAATGCCCCTTCACACTATCAAATCAATAGCAATACCCTATGTACCTACAAAGTGGTAAGGGACCTGGGATCACAAGTTGACTGCAACCTTAACTTCGCCCACCATTTGTCTGCTGTAGTAAGGAAAGCTTTCTACGTAGCACACTTGATTAGTACGCCTCAAGAGCAAATGAGGTTATAACCCCTTATACTCAGCACTATTCTGGCTCATAGTTCAGTATAATGCCCCATTCAGCATGTACCATACAAAGCATCTGCAGCAAATGGAGAGACCTCAGGGGGTTCTAATAAAGATCAAGGGACTCCAGCATGTGCCTTACATGGACTGACTAAAGTCCTTGTCACTATACTCTGTATAATATAGACTTCAGAGGGGAAACTTATACCTGGCCTAAAAAGCAATCTCAGACCAAAATCTAATCAATTTGCTGCATCTCCATAAATGTCAATAATAATTTTGATGATAATCATCAAACGAGACTAGGGCTACCCATTCCAGGGACCAAAATTTGGCCTGCAATTTAAATAGGACATGCTGGAGGAACAGATTTATCTTCCAGCGACTGCCACATCTTTGGGATAGGTGACCAATTTATGTGAAACAGTGCTCCTCTATGACACTGTTCAATTGGAACCTGGACAAGTGGATTGGACACCGTAAATATTTACCAGGGATAGCACCCACAACCCTGCTGGACATGGGCAGTCATTACTAAATGCAGTCTTGGGTACTGACTTGCATTTCTATGGTATTACATTGGGATGAAATGGCTAGGCTTCAAATGACCTCCTGTTCAATAGCCTAGAGATCTCCTATGATCCTATGAGCATTCAAGTGTCACAGGCACATTCAGCAGCTGTTTTGTGTAAGAGCTGCTAAAGTGTATAGGTGACTGTTTACGTCACACTGCTAATTATGCAAGTGATATGTTAACTCTTTGATAATTCTGTATATCAAATATCGCCTACATCATTATGCAGAAGTTGAAAACAATTTAGCTGATCTGATCCATCATTCAAAATGCACATCTACCATACCTACTTCAGGGCATGATTTGTATCCATTCCTAGCTGTACAGCATGAAGAGGTAACACCTGCCTTAGTGGACAACCAGTGTTCACTAAGATGGCCATATATTCAAGTGTTAAATACATTTACTGATGCTTATAGGATCATAGCAGGTTCCTAGGCTAACAACCCCAGGGCCCTTACATATCTAGCCAAGTTCAGCCCATGTTCTCAGGGGTGTCTGGTTCAAGCAGACACTAAAATCGGCACCTATTGACCCTGTCCAAGAGGGCCACAGCTGGAATCCCCGGGGTGATTTTCTGTACCCATCCAATCATCTAAATTACACTTAAATAGGGCCAATGAGGGGCTTTGTTTAACATGAATAGGAAGCTTGTTTCAAATGTGGAGCAACCTCTGTGAAGACAAATCAGTCTCTCCAGCATGTTCTGCTGATGTCACATACCAGGTTAAGGTCCTATGAGTGAGTGACCAGTGTGTTATTTGACTTGTGAATGTGCAGCACTTCCATTAAAGTTGGGTCAGAAATAGCTCTATATGCAAGGCACAGGTTGCCTCTGAGCAGTCTGGATGGCACAGAGTAAAGTGACAATGATTTAAGTCTATCCACATAAGACAGAGTTTGAAGACCCTGAATTTTCTTTGTAAGGAATCTTTGTGGTCTCTCCAATTGCTGCAGGTGTTTGGAAAGGAACATACCGAAAGGAGTGTTGTACCCTATTATTGACCTGACGAGGGAAGAGTACAGGGGGGTTATAACCTCTGTTCTTTCTGGAGGAAATGCCCTTACTTATGAGATGTGCAATATAAAATGCCCTTCTTACCACTGTGGAGACATGGTGATCAAAGTTAAGGTTGCTGTCAACCTGTGTTCCCAGATCTCTCACCACTGATTCTGTGCTTAGGGTATTGCTGTTGATGTGGTAGTTTGCAGGAACATCGCCCTTGCTGAAGGGGATCATAATGCATTTTTTTGCATTAAATTTAGGACCATGACTTAGACACCTGTCATTAGTCTGCATAAGACCTTCTTGCAGGATGTTGACATCACTAGGGGTTTCATTGACCACTTCCAGTTGGCAGTCATCAGCAAACTTTGTTAGCCCCAGGCATTTAGTTTTAGCCTGTACTTAGGTGAAGTAGATTCTGAACAGTAGGGATCCCAGAACTGATGCCTGTGGAACACCACTGGTTACAGGTCTGCTGGAGGAGGTGGAGTCCCCTATTTTGACCGTATGAGTTCAATCAGTGGACCAGTTTGCAACCCACCTGACAATATATGGCTTGATACCCAGCTGGGTGAGTTTTTCAATTATGCCTGAGTGGGGGATTGTGTCAAAGGCTTGGATAAGTCTAGGTAGGCAGTATGCACAGATTTTCCCTCTTCTAGGGTTTTAGTGATGGTCTCGAAGACATCCACCATGTTTAACAGGCTGATTTCCCCTTAACAAAGCCAAACTGGGCGGGGTCAAGCACTTGGAGATTTCCTCTGCCTTTATTAATAAGGTCCATGATGATTTGTTCCATGGAATTGCAGATAAGGCCGGTCACACTAATGGGTCTATAGTTCCCAGGGTCTATGGGATGCACCCCCTTTGTGCAAAGGGATGATGGTGGCTGTTTTCCATTCTGCTGAGAAGAAGCCAGTGCTTAGGCTGTGATTGAAAAGCGTGCTCAATGGTGATGCTAATTCCTATTTTAACCCATGTAGAACACAGCTCGAGATGTTGTCTGGTCCCATAGAGGCTGTGTTTTTGGCCTTGGAGAGGGCATTTAAGACTTGCTTCTCAGAGATACTAGGTGGGGGACAGGTGTTAGGGCTGCTTTGGAGTATATGTGGCAGTGACAGGGGAGTGATGTTTTCACTGAACCTGTCAGCAGGTCTGCTATATCCACAGGTTCTTTATATGCAGTACCATTAACTATGAGTTTGGCTCAAATCTGGGCCTTACCTTTGAGGTTACTGATGTAACTAAAGAATGCCTTGTGGTTATTCTTAGTTAGAGAAGCTAATTTGGATTCATAGTTAGCTTTGGAGGGCTTCACTAGGAGTCTTATTTGCTTGTTAAAGTTCATGAGGGAGTGTTTCCAGTTTTGAGATGATTCTTTCCTATTCGTAGACAGCAATTTCTTTCTCCTATTGTATAGCCTATTAATGGCAGTTGTCCACCAGGTAGATTTATTTTTCCTTGAAGATCTTGCTTTCGTTGTATTGGGCATGGCAGAGTCAATACAATTATACAGGTGTTGGTGTATAACTCAGCATAGGTGTCTGTTCTGTCTGTGGGGGAGGAGCTATGAAGCTATTTATGCTGTCATGTAAGAGGTTGCAATTGGCCTTGGGGAAGTCTTTTTAGTCTAGTTGTTGCTGGGGGGGGGGGGTATTGTGTTATAGTTGCTTCTAGTGGGACTGATTTGTGGTCAGATCTCACCAGGGATGGCCACACACTGGGAGTGGTGCAGTGGTCCCCCATGCTGGTGAGCACCAGGTGCAGGATGTTTGTTCCCCTTGTGGGTGTGTCAACCAGCTGGTCCAGGGCATTAGAATTAACAAAGTCCAGGAACTTTTGGGGAAGTGAGTTACAACATGTATAATTTACCCAGTCTATGGACGGGTAATTAAAGTCACCAAAAACAGGGTGCTTGGTTTTATCTTGATTGACTCAAGTATATCCAGTAGGCTGTGGGGATATCCTGATTCAAGGAGGGGCTCCTATGGCTGGCAATGACCTTATATAAGCACACTCAGTTACATTAATATATAAGGATTACAGTCGCAAACAGTTGTCCTAGTAGATACAAGATACATTCCACTATGCATTTGTATTCCTGTAGTATCCAAAATATGCATCCATTAATAACACAACATAATCCCCAGCTTTTAAATACAAAAGATACATACTTTTCTTTAGTTACCTATCTCTAGGTACCACAGTGAAGTAAACAATGGCACAACCTACATAGGCACAATCAGTCTTAGTGGACAAAGTATGCAATGCATATAAGGCAGCTCTGGGGCACAGAGGGATAAAGAGCCATGACTAAAAATCAGATGATCAGAGGCTTGGACACTGATAGGAGATGGCTGGAGAAAATGGGAATGAGTGGCCACTGCCAGCTTCTTCATCCTGGAGGAGGAAGGTGGCTTGGGTTACCACACATATGACAACTAGTGACAGCACTAGGCATTACTGAGTGGAGATGATTTATGCCTCATCTGGGGAGACTGGGAAATCAGGATCATAAGAAGCACAGATGGGAAATAAGGGCGTTCCCAATGGAGAAAGAGGGAGAGCAAGAGCATCATCTCCAAGACCAAAAAAAAATGACTCGCTGCCTGCCACCTGACTCTTGCCAGGGAATGGAGGGATGATATTTCTGGGTAGGAATAAATGGACCATAGGGCTATTGACAGGCCTGGGAGTACCCATCTCTAATGCCACTGGAACAAATCGGCTGATTCAGTGATAGTAGTGGATCAACTGGGCATAGTTTACCCCCCTCAACCCCCTGGTCAACTCTCAAGAAATACCATGAGGCATAGCTCTCCAGCCATCACTAGGGAACAGATCCAAAACGTACTCTCCAAGGCCAAAAACACTGCATTGATGGGCCCAGATAGTATCCCTGGATGCCCCCTAAATACCATGAAGCATAACCTAGTAGGACCACTGAAGTCACTATTTATTTATTTATTTATTTATTTGCTTTTGTTTACTGGGAAGGTCTGACTGGGAACTGAAATGCCCATTCCAAAACAGGAAATACATGTTTACAAGACATTGTGAGTAAAATCAAAAATACCATATTAACACACTTGTATAGTATCCATAGTGCACAGAGTTAGGATTGCTTATTTCAAACTGTTGGTGTAGTACACTTGTATAGCTTTTTAGTTGACTATTTAACCATAGCCTCCAGTCGGGCTTTAAGCCACTTGAATGGAGAACTGCAACAGCCATTCCTCTGCCTAAGGACAGACCTTCTACAGACCCTGAAAACTACAGCCCCATTATCCTGACTAGTCTCATCTGCAAAGCCATGGAAAAGTTATCACGGACATGATAAACAATGACATTGGATCCAACCCAGTTTGTTTTTTTCAAGGGAAGATCATGCCAAATTTCTTCAAGAAGGTCCTCAAGGTAACGAAGGAGGGAAAAATGGTTCACATGGCCTACCTTACTTGGCCAAGGTATTTGGTACAATACTCCACTCAGGCATTGTAAACAAACTCATAAAATTAGGCTCAAACCCCTGTATTACACACTGGATAGCCAGCTGGATTTCAGATAGGACACAGGAAGTTACGATAGGAGAGTCCACCTTCAGAAAGACACCAGTAACCAGTGGAGTCCCTCAGGCCTCAGTGCTGGGTTTTCTGCTGTTTTTGCATCTACTTCTTGAAAGTCAAGGCCGTCAAGGATATCCTACTGGCAAAGTTTGAAAATGATTGCAAACTGGGAGCAATCATAGAATCCCCCCAAGACACTTATATCATCCAGGAAGGACTAATACAGAGAAATAACTTTTGCCACAAACAGTTTAAAACTCAGTGCTAAGAAATGCATAATAGTACCCTTTGAGAAGTCAGCTACACAGGAAAGTACTTCAGTGGTAGAACATTCCTATCAGCAGACTCAGTAGTCAGAGATTTGGGGATGTATGTAGACAGTAAATTGCCTTTTGATCAACGTGTCTAAGGTAGTAAGGAAATAATTTTATGTTGCTCAACGTCTAAGCAAAGGCATGGCATGTAGTTCTAAGGAAGCACATGTTCCACTGTACTTAGCCCTCATCAGATCCATCACTGAGTACACAATCCCCTTCATTATGTGTCTGACCATGCACACAAAACAACTGGAACATCCACAGAGGTTCCTTGCAAAAAGAATACAGGACATTAACAACATGTCCTGTGCAGATCAGCTCAAAGCCCTATCCCTATGCTCTGTCTTCTATAATGTGTTGAGGGGTTCTCCACGTTTGGCATACAAAGTATCCCAGGATCCTGCTCTGATGGATCTCTTGCATGTTTGCAAAACAAATATCATCAGACCTACCTGATTCAGGGACATAAACCTTGTGACACAAATAGGACATGTTGGAGGGACAGGTATATGTCTCAGATAATACCCTTTCTAAGGAACAAGCGTCCCATCCATGTAAAGCAGCGTTCTTCCCTGACCCTATTCAAGTATAACCTGGACCAGTGGATAGAAAATCAGAAATTCACCACTTGTCTATCATCTACAGGTCTAATGGAGAGAGGCAACCTTTAAATCTTTGACCACACATGCCCTAGCTTACACGTACCACTTGCTGGATACATTTAGGTTGCATGTCTAGGCTTAAAAAGGCCTTTGTGGTCATTTGCCTAATATATACCTATAAACCTATGAATAAATATATTCATTTTCAGCTGCTTATTGTAAACGAATTGCATCTACTATCTGCTTCTCCTTAGTATAAGATATGCACTCACACTTAGTGGTACAGTTTGTAGCAGACATTACCACATTCAGTTTCACAGTCTGCAAATGACATCTTCGATCAGAGCTGTCCATCATGCAAAACAATTTGGTGCTGTCAAATATCCATAAAGTTTATTTTCTTCTTTCCCCTTTTAACTCCTTTCCTCTGAAGTTTTCATGTAGGTAAATCTGAAATATTACTACTAATTAATAAGTAACTTGTGTATATAGCAGCAGAATAAAAGATTTTAGTATAAAATGTCATTCTGATATCAAGTATAAGAATTCCTGCCATATTTAAGATAAGAAATGTTTTATTACAATAACATGAAATTCTGTTTGATAAAACTGTATTAAAGTACTACTTGCAGCACTTTATTAGTCAAAATGAATGTGTGAGTCTTCCCCTTAATTGTGTTTCCTGTATTCCCTACTTTTTCTGGACCTGTGGATAAATAATCTTCAAAGCGAACCTAAGAGTGAATCATTTGATATAATCACCCATAAAAGCATGATCCAGTCTATGGGTGTTTCACTTTTCTCATCTAACATTCTTCGTTTTGTCTCTTTATCTCAACTCACATTCTTATTTTTTACCTCCTTGTTCTCTCTTTGTTTCTGCCCGTTTACTCTCCATCAAGACTTTAACTTCCTTGGATTGCTGCAGCTAATGGCATTGTCTGTCAGGACACAGAAGACCATCCTAGCGAGTCGTAGCAATTACATGTTTGGGGAGAGGTTGTCTGGCAGCCATAAGTCCATGATGGCTTCATGTGCAATACTCCAGGCAAATCTGTCACTGCATACACACACACACACACACACACACACACACACACACACACACACACACACACACACACACACACACACATACACACACACACACACACACACACACACACACACACACACACACACACACACACACACACACACACACACACACACACACACACACACACACACACACACACACACACACACACACACACACACACACACACACACACACACACACACACACACACACACACACACACACACACACACACACACACACACACACACACACACACACACACACACACACACACACACACACACACACACACACACACACACACACACACACACACACACACACACACACACACACACACACACACACACACACACACACACACACACACACACACACACACACAAATGGTCAGATATTGCTGAAAGCAATATTATGGGTAGCACACCCTGTAATATGCCACGTCTACATTCTCCAGCACAAGATGGCAGTGGTGTGATGGCTCCTTATTCCCTTGTCCTAAACTAGAATTGCAGACACTCTTTCAGTCCTCCTTATTTTCCAGGTGCAGCTTCTTCAGTACCTGTATCATTAGTCAAGGCCTTACTGGTGGCTTAATCACAATTCATCCCTTGATGTTAACAGAAAGAGTGATGTTTACAATTCACTAAGGGAATTTAAGCTAGTAATATAGTCACTCTCTTCTCCATATTATAGAGCCTTAATGCTCCCTGTAGTCAGCCCTGCACTTTTGGGCTTACCCTCTGTAATAAACACCCAGTCTAAAAAAATAGAATCCACAATAAGTACAGCATATAACATTCATATAATGGGGCAAGTAACAGATTAAATATATTGAGCTGCTCCTGAGAAGCACTAGTGAAATATAAATGTCTCTATACATTTTGTTATTTATTTGTTTAACATTTGTTAACCGGGAAAGTCCGACTTGGAATAAAGTCAATTTTCAGTGGAGGCCCGGGGAGAAATGCTCCAGATGCATGTCTTTGAAGTCATCTCAGGCTCATCTTACTGTGTTTGTATACAGAATCCAAATATAGCTTAGTTTCCATAAAATCCCAGAAAATGTTTATGCATTCTGCATCATGATACCTACGGGGTCTTCTTCTTCATGTAGTCTGAGGCATGAAATCCACAGCAACTGCTCATTTCAAGGCATAGAACATATTAGAAAATTGCTTCATTCTTGGAGCACATACAGTATTACTTATGTAGAAAACAATGCAGACATACCATCATAGACTTGATAAAATCTGTGATTTAATAAAATGCTTAAAAAGACAAAACAAACGTAGAGAATGTAGGATAAGCACTTTCGGTAAAACCTTCTTCAGTTATTTTATTGATGGCAGCCATGAAGGCAAAACTTTTAAACAGTGTTCAACCAATCATGCTGTTCAGGGGTGGTTCCTCTTCCATGGCTAATGGAGCCAGATCCCTCTGGTGGTAGTCCTCCAAAGTTACAAGTAGGAGGAATAAGTTCTGCTTATTCCCTCTTCCTGTTTCTACTTTTTATATTTATGTTCTGTTCTTTCAGAATGGGTTTTAGAGGTACCATTCCATTAAGGCCTGGTGGTTCATCTGCTCTCAATTCCATAATCCACTTGGTCTCTTCCAATTCTGTTCTGTTTCTCATGTCACCTCCCCTTAGGTTTTCGTTTAGCTTCATTAGAGCCATAAATTTGAAACTGATTTTCTTCTGCCCTAATATGCTGATGCAGGGCATTTGTAGCTACTTGATTTCTTATGTCTGATAAATGGCGTAAAATCTGTTCCTTAAAAGCCCTGTTTGTTTTACCTACATAGTAGGAAAAACATGTCTCGCAGGTGGCTAAATATGCAATGTTCTTGCTGGTACATGTGGCATAACCTTGAAAGAAATAACCCTTCTTGGTGACATGGTGTTCAAATATATTATGTGTCCATATAAAAGGGCAAGCTTTGCAAAAACCACATTTCCAGGTACTGTTACGTTGGCTCCTTGTACTATATCTGCTAAGAGTAAGGCCATTGTGTTGACAGAATAAGCGCTTCAGATTGTTCTTGTTCTGAAATGCAAAGCTAGGTTTATCCCCCACTATGTTTCGTAATTTCTCATCTGAAGTTAGGACTAGCCAAAACTTCCTAATAGTATTACAAATGACTCCATTATCCATGCTGTAAGTCAGTGTGCACCTCAAATTGGCTGAAGCATCTATTATCTTGTGGTTGTCTGGTTTCTTCATGTCTCCTATTAGAATATAGGGGATACCCCTTCTGAGTTGCATGACTTCTTCTCTACTCATTCTGGTATCTTCTTCCTTGTATCTTCTTCTCTTAAGGGTGCTCACAAGAGTTTGTTTTTCTTTTAAGAAGATGTCATTCCTAGAATATAATTTGGGGATATGTGTGACCTGATTTCTCACTAAATTCCGAAAGATGTGCCTTGGGTGCATGCTGGACTGATGTAGCAAATTGTTTCGCCATGTAGGTTTCCTGAACATCATGGTCTCTATCCCTTTACCCAGGATCAGCCAAAGTTTCACATCAAGGAACTCTATCTCCCTTTTGGAGAATTTTAAGTCAAATCTGAAAAAACTGGTTGTGTGAGAGAGAGAAACGTGACAAATTCCTGTAGACTAGTGGCATCTCCTTTCCATAGGAGGAAGACATCATCCATAAATCTCATGTAGAAAATTATCTGATCTTTCCATACGTTGTATACATCTAGATGCCATTCTTTCTCCCATTGTGACAAGACTATATTCAAATAGCTGTTGGCACATGGGGTGCCCATGGCAACCCCCCATTTTTGCCAATAGTGAGTGTTACCATATAGGAAGATGTTGTTCTCCAATACTAGTTCTAACAGAGTACAAAGGAGATTAACATCCAAAACTTCACTGCCAGCAAATCTCCTGATGGCTTCAATTCCATAATTATTCGGTATGACCATAAAAAGACTTTGCACATCCACTGTGACTAAGAATAATCCTTCTTCCTGGGTTCTCATTTCCATTTTCTCAAACAAGAGACCTAAGAAGTGTGCTCTGTCCTTCAGAACTGTGGTGGCCTTTGATATGAGATTCTTTAATTCAGCTTCCAAGAACACTGATAGCAGCTCAGTCAGCCAGCCTCTTCCCAAAACAATGGGCCACATAGGTGGATCCTCTATGTTCTTATGTATTTTTGGCAGTCCACTAATGGTTGGTGTTACAGGATGGGTTATATTGAAATAGTCGTAAAGCTCCTTCGTAATACTCCTAGTCATAAAGAGATCATATAGTGTGTCACGCACACCATTAATCAGTCTCATCAGAGCTATCTTGTTTAATATTTGATAGGTTCCTCTATCACTTAATAAGTCTCTCATTTTGGTGCTATAGAACTCAGAATCCATTACCACTATTGCACCTCCCTTGTCTGATGGTTTTTGGCTCAAAAGGCTACACACAGATTCCCATGGACAAGTCTATATGAAAACAAGTACAGAAAGGCCAAAGGGGGTCATACCTTTTGTCACTCATCCCTCTTTAGTACAGATGATGAACAGGCAGGATAGTTTGTTTATCTGCTTTATTACATAGAAATACATCTGGAAGGATAGCAACATTACAAAATATAAATGAACTGATAGATAGACTATACAGACATACATGCTTACATCTCAATAGCTTACTACAAAATGGCAGTCAGGCTCACACGTGCTCAGTATTTATACACTTGTAAAAGCCCCTAGAAAGCTTCTTTAAGCTGTACACACACTCTGATCTACATCCTCCCTCTTAATGAATTGTCCTCAATGAAATGACATTGGAATAAGACATGCAATAATACAGACATTAGAAACAAGCACGGCGTTCGTGTCCAAGTTGCCATGTATCTGTAACATAGTCTGGAAATGTGACCTGATCTAGTAACATAGTAATCAGAACTGAGTTTAGCAACAGAAACAGTCTTTGGTGAGCAACTCGCATCAGGAACTTCGGGATTCATCTCAGGAACAGGGATATTTACTGGAATGTCCTCTGGAAATGGAATGCTGGATAACTCACTCTGAGATAAATAGTCTTTCTCACAGGCTAGGTGCTGTGGTACATGCTCAGACACCGGAATTAAATGTTTTTAATTCCACCTAAACTCTACTCCTTGTGATTCCACAATGTACAATTTTGGCTCTGGGCAAATACTTTTCACGACTCCAATTTGAGTATTATCTTTGCATGTTTGCATTCTCACTGTCTCTCCTTCACGTAATGGATTGAGTGGTTTGCTGGACTTGCTCATAGGTTCATAGGTAGGTACTAGACTATCGGCCCTGGGGCCTATACAAGCCCAGCCAAAAAGGTACCCTGGCTTTTGCCACCCAAGAAAATTATTTTCCTGTGCCACTGTCGAGCAGAGCCACAGAGGTGATCCCCGGGGTGAATTTCCTATTTCCCATCCAATCATCAAGATTTTTCTTGAAGAGTGCCAATGAGGAGCTTTGTTTGATATAGATAGGTAGTTTATTCCAGAGTATGGGAAGTCTCTGGGACAGGAATCTATCCCTCCGGCATGTTCTGTTTATTGTGGTGACAAGGTTTAGGTCCCTAGAGCGTGTAGCTCAGAGGGATTGGGATTTCTTTAAGTGGAGCATGTCCAACAGCTATGGGTTTGACATAACTTTGTATGTTAGGCAGAGATCACCTCTGAGTAGGCGATATGCGATGGAGTAAAGCTGGAGTTTTTTGAGACGGTTTGCATAGGGCATCTGTTTGAGGCCAGTAATCCTCTTTGTGAGGTATTTCTGCAGTCTTTCCAGTTGTTGTAGATGTCTTGTGAGGTACATACCAAAAGGGGTGTTGTACTCTATAATGGGTCTAATGAGTGATGAGTAGAGGGGAACAATGACCTCTTTTTTCTGGATGAGAAACCTTTTGTGATGAGGTGTGCCACATAGAAGGATTTTCTGACTACTGTGGTGATATGATTATCAAAGGAGAGACTACTGTCCACCTGTGTCCCAAGGTCTCTTATCACACTTTCAGTGTTAAGTATACTATTGCCTATGTTTTAGTTCATGGGTATAGAGTTTTTACCAAAGGGGATGACAATGCACTTTTTGGCATTGAGCTTGAGGCCATGGCTTTGACACCAGTCATCTGTCTCAGTGAGGCCCTTTTGTAGGATGTCCACATCGTTAGGAGTTTCGATTATGGCTCCTAATTTGCAGTCATCTGCAAACTTCATTAGCCAAAGACCTTCTGTGTTAGCCTGTACTTCAGAGAAGTAGATACCAAACAGGAGAGGACCCAGGACTGTACCCTGTGGTACTCCACTTGTCACTGGTTTGAAGTTGGATTTGGAGTCTGCTACTTTCACAGTGTGGGTTCTGTCAGTGAGCCAGTTGGCAACCCATCTTGTGACATAGGGATTTATACCTAGTTTAGTGAGTTTATCTATAATTCCAGAGTGGGGGATGGTGTTGAAAGCCTTGGCAAGATCTAGATAGGCTGTGTGAACCACCTTACCCTTGTCTATGGCTTTGGTGACTGCTTCAAAGAAGTCTATCAGGTTTAGGAGACATGATCTGCCTTTTACAAACCCGAACTGGGTGGGGTCCAGAGTTTGGAGATTACCAATGTCTTTGTTTATAAGTTCCATGATGATACATTCCATGGCCTTGCAGACCTGGCTCGTCAGGTTAATGGGGCGGTAGTTCCCGGGGTCCGTGTTGGCTGCCCCCCTTGTGGAGTGGAATAACCGTCACTGTGCGCCATTCAGCAGGCACAAAGCCTGAGGCGAGGCTATGACTCAACATGGTACTTAGGTGGGGTGCCAGTTCGTTCTGTAGTTCATGTAGAACGCAGCCTGGGATGTTGTCTGGTCCCATGGATGCTGTGTTCTTGGCTTTGGAGAGTGTGGTTTTTACCTGTGCAGCTGTGATTACAGGAAGTTTTCATTTTTCTGGTATAGAGATGGGCTCTTTAGGGGGTGAGGGGGGGGTAAAGTTAGCACTGAACCTATCTGCCAGGATATTGGCAATATCAGTTGGGTCTGTATATTTAGTGCCATTGTGCAGTAACTCAGATCAGATCTGAGTGCTGCCACTGAGATTCTTGAAATAGCTATAGAATGCTTTGTGGTTGTCTTTAGAATCAGTGGTGTTTTGTTTTCATAACTAGCTTTGGAGGATTTTATCAGGGATCACAGCTTCTTACTGAGGGTGACCAGGGAGCTCCTCCACTCGTGAGATTTTACTCTCTTTTGCAACAGTTTCTTCTTTTTGTTGTACAGTTTGTTTATGGCAGGGGACCACCAGATTGGCTTCATTTTTTTTGGAGGATAGCGTCTTGGTTCTGTTTGGGATAGCACGATCCATGCACTCATGTAAGTGCTTATAAAGTGCAATTGTGTAGGATTCAGTAGTCGTAACTGTATTGTCCATCTGCATGGGTGTCATGACGTTCACCACTTCTGTCTTAAGAAGCATGAAGTTGGCTTTGGTGAAATTTTTTACCATGGTTTCCTTAATGGGGGGTGGGGGCAGGATGTGGCTATCTAGGGTAATTAGCTTATGGTCAGATCGGACCAATGAGGCGTTGACTTCAGGTGTGGAACACCGGTCACGCATGTTGGTAATGACTAGATCTAGGATATTGTTTCCCCTGGTGGGGGTGTGGATAAGTTGATCCAGGGCATTGGAGTTTATGAATTCCAGAAAGCGTTGAGCGAAGGAGTTGGTACATGAGCAGTTTTCCCAGTTAATGGTGGGGTAGTTGAAATCACCAATTATTAGGGTGTTTGGTTGAACCCTAATATTTTCCAGTATGTCAAGAAAAGAGGAGTGGGAATCCTGGGGCATGGTGGGTGATCTATAGCAAGCTACAATTTGGATTGCAGTTTTGCCCAGAGTTAGTTGCACTTGCATAACCTCGGCTGCATTATGCTGAGCAACTAGCCTCGAGGTGTGGATATCCTTAATAAATATGGACACACCTCCACCTTTGGTGTTCCGGTCCAGGTTACATGGCCAAAAAGTGTGGTATGAGTTATAGCCTGGTAGTGCAGGGGTGCTCTCTGGAGCCTTGAACCAGGTCTCAGTCACTGCACAAATATTGAAGTTCTCCATTTTAAGGAGTGCCTCGAGTGAGTGCATTTTGAGATTTAGACTTCTAGCATTGAGTAGCATCAGCCTCAGTTTTTGCTTGCCTGTCATAAGACTTCTGGGACAGGCATTTCTTTAACCAGGTGGGCTTTCACTGATCTGTTATTTTTAGCACTTGGAATCAACAAACTACTGTTGATTGGTAATGTAGTTCTGGTTTCTGTCGACAGAAGTTTCTGGGCTGTTGAACTAAGATGTTTATCAGGAGGAATATCTCTGAGATTCAAGAGATTCAGAAAAACATCACTATTATCTCATTTGGACTTTTCTAGTAACTGTTTTGCACTTTGAACTGCAAGTTCTGCCAAACCATTTGACTGCAGGTACGCAGAACTACTTGTAACATGGATAAAGTCACACTTTTTGGCAAATTTTTTGAACTGCTGGCTAGTAAACTGTGTACCATTGTCAGAGATAATACACGGACTACAATGGACTGCAAAATGATGCTTCATCTTAGTAGTGACAGTACTGGATGCTAGATTGGGAAGTAGGTCAATCTCAAACTGACTGGAATAAGAGTTTACTAACACCAAGTAATGTTGACCATTCCAATTGAAAATGCCAGTGGCTACTGTCAACCAAGGTAGCTCAGGAATCTGGTTTAGTTGAAGCGGTTCCTTCTCTTGATGTGTCTTTATACTATTACATACAGAACAAGATGAAAGTGATCTCTCAATATGTTGTGACATAGGAGGCCAAAATACTAGCCCTCTTGCCCTCCTTTTAGTAGAAACAGTTCCTGGGTGGCCACGATGCAAGATAGCAATATACTCTGGTTGCAAGGACTTTGGAACAATGACTTTTGGACCTTTCATGACGATACCATTGTCAGACAAAATCTCATCTCTGCAAAGACAATACGTTTGCACTTCTTGAGGTAAACTAGATTGCTCTGATGGCCCTCCTTGATTAAGTGATTGAGCTTCTGTAAAACAAGATCTGAGCCTGTCTGATTTCTAAGCTCAACAAGACATGTGCAAGAAAAATTTCTTACTTCCATGACCTCAAAATCAAGTTTCTCATTCTCATGCCGTTCAGTGCTATTTCTGGGTGATATGGATAATGTATCAGCAAGATAAAAAAGTTTGCCTTTTGTGTAGACAAGATTGAAGTTGTATTTCCACAAACTCAACATCATACATTGCAATCTGGCTGGAGCTGTATCCATAGGCTTTCTCAAAATAGTGACTAGAGGTTGATGATCTGTTTCGATGTAGATAGTTCGACCATAAATATAATCATGGAACTTTGAACATGTAAACATAAATGCCAAAAGCTCTTTCTCTATCTCAGCATACTGCATTTCAGTTTGGGTTAGCGATATGGACAGATAGGCAACAGGTTGACCCTCTTGAAGAATGACTGCACCAAGACCAAATTTTGAAGCATCACAAGAAAGAGTAACTGGTTTGTGAAGATGATAATGTCTGAGAGTTGGTGGACTGACAATTCTCTGTTTCAGGACTTCAGATGCTCTTTGGTTGTGTTCCAACCATGACCAGGATAAATCTCTACATGTCATCCCTCTAAGCAGTGCTGCTAGATGGCTTAAATATGGAATGACCTTGCCTAGATAGTTAATCATGCCAAGAAAACATTGAAGGGTTTGAACATTTTCTGGAGCTGGCATCTCAAGAATAGCTGTTTGCTTGGAAGGGTCTGGTCATAAGCCTGAACTAGTAAATAAATGACCAACATAAGTAACTTCACGTAACCTGAACTTGCACTTATGAGGATTCAGCTTATGTTTCACTTGACATGCTCTTTCCAGAATTTTCTTGAGGTTTCTATCATGCTCATCTTCACCATTGCCTCTTATTAAAAGATCATCTACTATAATAGCACAGGGGTACCAGAAAAAACTTTTCTCCATCGCAAGCTGAAAGACTTCACTGGCAGAATTTATCCCAAATGGCATTCTCAAAAATCTGTACCTGCCAATAGGAGTACTGACCGTAGTTTGCAATGAGGATTTCTTGTCAAGCAGAATTTCCCAAAATGAACTCTTTGCATCCAAGACAGAAAAAAACACTGGCATTTGGTATCAGAGCTGCAACTTCTTTGACTGTACCTATTGGATGATGAGGTCTTTCAAATCTCGTGGATCAATACATATTCTCATATCATCTGATCTTTTCTTATGAGCTACCACCATGGAACACAGTAGGTTCATCAACTGGACAAATTACACCTTGTTGCACCATTTTGTCTAACTCGGCTTTAACTCTGTTCTGCATAGCTACTGGAATTTTCTGGGCTGGCCTAAAAACTGGGCTGACATCTGGGTCTAACTTCATGGAGTACACAACTGGAAGCTTGCCTAATTTGTCTTCGAAAAGATCAGCATAGGTAGAAAAAATATACTAGGGGAAATTAGGACTGTGGTCATTTAAGCTAACATAACTTCCTTATAATAATGACTGTACGTGCCTTTCGACGACATAAAATAGCAAGTCATAGCTTCTCCCAGCAGAGCCACATGAAAGTACTACTGAACCCTCGGTTTGAATCTCTTCGCCACCATAAGCAACAAGCTTCGCACACTTTGCCAAATCAAGCTTCTCACCAGCACATACTCTAGCAAATAACATAACATTGCACTTTGAACCTGTGTCAACTTTGATCTCTATGGATTTTCCATTTATCCGAACAGTACAAAATACTTCATTCTTTGCCAATAAATCTGCTGCATTGCCTGTTTCATGAAGCACTGACACACCATCAACATTAAAAGTAGAGTCACAGCTTTCTAACTGATCAAATTGTTTCTTTGAATGTTCCCATTTAATAAAAGAATGTGTGCCTTTTGATATACAAAACCTTTTGAAATAATTCCAGTTATTGCATTTGTGACATTACTGACCAAAAGCAAAACATTTTTCCATTTTAGGCTCATGACTTCCACCACAGTTATGACAGTTAGCTATGAAACTGGGTATAGGCACATGCTTTCAGTTTGCTGACTCACTTTTATGCTTCACTGAGACTGTGTGTATTCTGGAATTTGCTAGAAAGCTATGGGATTTACCAGTGAGTGTTGCAGGGGTTACTGTTGCTGCCATGTGCTTGGGCTTGTTTCTTTTAACCACGTGCTGCATACTATCAACATTGGCTTTAGAAATTACTGCAAGTATGCATCTCTCATTTGTAAGCATATTTGTGTGCTTTTCTGTAAGCTCATATATCTGACAAATTTCAATGGCCTTATTCAAAGTTAAATCACTGTCATGAAGCAAAATCTTTCTCACAGCATCATCCTTAACACTACACACGTCTGTCTTTTGTCATCTCATCCCTTAAATCACCTAATATGCACATTTTAGCTTTGTTTCTCAAATCAGTTATATATGCTGCAAAAGTTTCACCAGGCTTTTGATCCCTTGTATAAAATGTGTCTTTCCATTGTAACATTTGTTTGGGGATTACACATTTCTCTAAATTTACATTTTAAGCACTCAGGGTCTTCTCTTGACTTAGCTGGTACAACTATATGACAGTTTTCCCCCCTCTCCTGCAAAGACAGTAGGTGCATACACAAATGAACACTCCCTTTCTATGGCTTCTGAACCAGCTAAATTAAGCAGAATAAATGCTTTTATACAGTCATCTTTATCAGAAAATGCAGCCTGTATGAAAATATCATACTCTTGCTCAAACACCCTCCAATTCTCTCCTATATTATTGTCAAACACAAGTGGACCAGGTTCTCAAAATCCATCTGCCATGCCAACAAATGATTACCAGACACAATGAAAAATATGGCGCTTGTAATTATACATGAACAATCTGCTATATGTGTCTATTATAATATTCAAATGCACAATAAACTCTTCAAAATACCATACTTTGCAAAATATGCTTTGAAATGGCTGTATTTTGTGAAATCCCTGTACTGTAATACTACACAAACATGCAAACACTTCATACACCTCAAATAAATTTGATTAATGCAAAAAAGTAGTATCGAAAAAATTAGGTTGTTTCCCTTGTTTTATTCATTTTATGCAATTCAGACTTTATTTCAAACATTTACCATAGTTATTTTGAATGGTTATGTTAATACATCATAGTTCTGTTACTTAGAAATTCGTTTAGGAATGCGTCATTTCATATTTTGCGAATAAGAAATAGTTTGAGCAAGTTTTAATACCTGAAATTCGTTTCTGACCTGTTTTGCATGTTACACATGCAGTAGGGATGATTCACTCCTGTATATTCCTCCAATCTTAACTGAGTGCCTCTCGGTCTCAGCTGACGAATCTGGATCCCATTCTGGCATTATGTCACTCATCCCTCTTTAATATAGATGATGAACAGTTGGAGTAGTTCGTTTATCTGCTTTATTGCATAGAAACACATCAGGAAGGATAGCAGCATTACAAAATATAAATGAACTGATTAACTGACAGACTACACAGACATACATGCTTACATCTCAACAGCTTACTACAAAATGGCAGTCAGGCTCGCACGTGCTCAGTATTTATGCACTTGTGCTAGCCCCTAGAAAGCTTCTTAAAGCTGTACACACACTGATCTACATCTTTCATGCCTCAAAAGGGACAGATTCCCATGAAGGGGTCTATAAGAGACTATGTATATAGAAAGACTTGCCAGTATGCCATGATAAGTAATATTTTTGAGGCCACTGATCATTTTAGTTATGAATTTCTGAGTGATATGTTTAGAGAAATAAATGACAAAAGGACCATTATATTCAATATTGGGTCTGATAAGATAAGAGTTGCTGTTGTGTCTTTCAGCTTTTCCCGGTTAGGGGTCGCCACAGCGGAACTCCGGTCCGCTAATTATTGGCAAGAGTAAAGGGGAATTAATACTACTTTGAATCTGGAGGAAATTATATGAATTAGAGAGAAGGCTTTTTGAACTACTGCAGAGATACAATAATAAAAAGGTAAGGAATTATCAACAGTAGTAAATAGATCTCATTACATTGTCTTATTGGAACAGTGTGTCACTGGTGTAGTATATGGTAATGTAAAAACAGAAATCTGTAATATGATTCTGCTGTGTGAGACCCAACTTTACAGCACATTCAGTGGTGTAGAAGAGAGACAAAAAATATAAAAATGTTTATGAACTTACAAATTTCATATGGCAGCAGCTACTAAATAAGATGCCAATTAAAGCTTTAATGATATATAAAAGAAAAAAGAAAATAAATTGCACAGTGCTTACAAGAAATGTCGGTACATGTTTTTTTTTTTTAATACAAAAGGATATGGGGTTGTCAAAACTGAACAAAAAGTCACTTAAAAAGACAGATTGAATAGCAACACCCAATTTACACACATCTACAAACTTAGATAACCATGGGCCAGGAGTGGAAGCCTGAAGGTCTGAGAAATTGATGCTTGTCGGATTACTTTAGTCAAGATTCTAAAACATCACTAGGCCATAAGCAAATCACCTTTATAGCATAATATCCTTCCTGAGCTGAGATGGACCACTTCTTTTAAATTAGTCCACTGTTCGCTATTCTCTGATGAACTGTTTGTCTTCTTGGGATGTGTCTAGCCAAATGCTGTGCATAACCATCAAAAAGAATTCTATAAACCCATCAAACAGAGGTAAATACACTGAGCATGTGGTCTGTATTTATCGGAGAAATGTCCTATAGAATTTCACTTCACAGGAGTAATGCCTATTCTCATATGCAGTAAGGCTGTAAGAACATAATTCTAAAATATAGGTATATGGTCATTCTTTTGAAGATTATGACTGAATTTCAGAAGCACTGATGCTAAGTGCACCACATGCTTTTTTGTAACATTCAGGATTGAGTCAACCATTTTAAATTCTAGTCCTTCATCTCCTGTTTTACGGCAGGCTTCACGGAGGACTGCTTCTGCTCCTAAGTCACTTTCAACAAATGCTGCATTTTTATTCATTCATTCATTCATTCATTTAGAGCAATTCATCCTGCTATCATATGCTTTCAGCCATGTCATGCAGCCCTTTCGCAATGTTCTGCAACCAGCAACCAGGCACTTGTCTAGCTTACTCTCCATGGACAAGGACCTTACTATGTCATGAACATCTGGTGCAAGTTTTTGGTAGAGAAGAAACCTGGTGACCTACTACAGTGACACAATGCTATTACGAGAGTGAAGGAAGCTTTTTTTGATTTTTCCCTACTCATAGCCCTACTACACCTCCAGGGTGTATTGACTTGTCAGCAGATAAACTGATGGTGTGTTCCTACACTTGTAGTTCTAAAGCTGTAGCCCCTTTTCTGTTCTGAAACATGTAGTCCTTAGCAAAGGATCCCACTCCCTCCCCCAGGAATAGATGAGCTATCAAAACATTGCTCACTCCCCAGCTGACTCCTCCAGGGCCGAGTCTGTTAATCAGATCAATGTTACCTTGATGGCAGTCAAAGGAAGAATTTTTAAAAAATTTCTCTTACCTCTCAAATTCTTAATGCAAGAAATCTGGACAAAGCCATTACTAATGGGGGCACAAAGGCCCGAAAATAGGGTCAATTTTTAAATATTACTCATAAACTTAGAAAGATAATATAATAACAAATTTTGCTTTAGCATGAATTTTCTAAAGAGTATTAAGTTTGAAATGCAAATGCTTGCCATTAATTTCTGACTTCAATCATTTGCCAGAAAACCATTTCATGAGGATTAAACCAAAAATATGAGGGAAAAATCTGGACATTCAAAGAAAATGTAGACAGTTGAGAGGTATTTTCTCTTGTTAATTTTATTAAGAGGTAAGGCAGAACATAAAAAATCATTGGTGGGGCAGCCACATGCAGTCATACATGTAGCTATGAATGGCTTGCCAGGGAGACAGTTCATGAGTCAGTAAGAAGTGTGGGGACTATCACATTTAGATGCAGAGATGTAGGACAGCAAGTGTCATTTATGGAAGAGTTACTGATATAAGGCACTGTCTACAAAGAAAGGATTAAAATGCACTATGTCTGGCTGAGTGACTGGACTCATGGGAAAGGAATGGGTGATGGAAGGAACTCATGCCAGAAATGACAAGCTTGTTGAAAGCTAGACTCACAATGTGCATCCAAATGAATCAAGATGGAGGAGGAAGGGGAGGGGCTACATGAATTAGACATTCTATAAAGGAATCAGTGGGGACCAGGGAGCAAAAATGTGAGCAAATCAAGGGAACCAAGGCAAAGAAGAGAAAGGGATAGGAATTAAAGCAGTGGAGTTTTTTGTTGAGCTCAGTTTAGGTACATCTTAAAGCAGTTGCAGCAAAGCAGGAATATTAATATACCCTTGAAATATAAATTGATGCATGTCATGAATTTGAAAGTCTTTACAATGCTGCTTGATTTTTGTATCTTTACCTCTATAAGGTCCTTGGAATGCATGCTTTTAAGTTTTCATTAGTAAATTGTACTTCATCTGTGTATTCATTTCCAGCTGTACTCATATTATCCTACTGAGATTTTATAGCTGGCTGAGCCTGAAACAGATCTGCATGGACAACGCTTTATCACAGTCAAAAAAGTTAACAAACTAACTAACTAGCTAACTAAGGTTCCTTATGATTCCATGTGTCTTGGGGAATTAGATTCTTTTTTATTGTAGTTTTGATTTGTTTTTCTTCCAGAGAAGTGATGTAAATAATGTAGAATAGATGTATTATTTGCAATGATATATGTTCTTTTCATGTAAATACCTTTTTCACTTATTTGTTGATTGAATAAGCCAGCTGAACACACCTGTTCTTTTAAGGGGTGACATAGTGGAACTTTCTTTTTGAGTGACTTGTTGGCTCAATTTTGACAACCCCATAGCCTTTTGGATTCAAGACAAACATGCATCAAAGTTACTTCTTTTTCAAATACTGTACAATGAATTTCCTTTATACTTTTCTACATCATTAAAAATGTAATTGACATCTTATTTAGTGGTAGCTTCCATATGAAATCTGTCAGTTCATACACATTTGCATATTTTTTTGTTTCTGTTTTGCAGAATATTTTTGTTCTAAAGGTAGTTCTTGCCAAAGATCACACTAATTGCCAGCACTTCTGAAAGGAACATGCCAGTCTTCAAGTCCATCACCCAGAACATCCGCAGATTTATTATCCTTTACCCTATGAGAGAACACCACTGTAACACTATTGTAAAAGCTGACTTCCCATCCCCCAAAGAATCATCTTCTTACTTGCATCCATGATTTTTAAACTCAGACTCTCAAAAAATCAGTGTCCATACAGCCTTGGATTTCTTTCCTCTTCTGCCCTCACCCTTTTTGTACCATGCATCAGACTGTGCACCTCATCTCTGACATAATCCACAGAATGTGGTAGTATTTTTCCCCTCACCCAGCTTTAGGAAAGATCTAAATGCATACGTCTTTAAACAAGCCAAATGTAAATGTTTCAACAAAGTGTATGTCCCTTAGATATAAAAGGCTCAGACCTCTGCTTTATTCTCTTTGCATTATTGAACTCTCTCTCTTACACTTTCTGACTCCATTGTTGTATAGATCCCTCTCTCCATCTCTGATTATTGTCACTGAAAATCAATTATGCATGACTCAGAAATCCTCTGTACCTCCAAGCAGCGTGTTAAATGGAATTTTTATATTATTTGTATTCACCTGTAAATATGTTTTTAATTATTTTTGCATATAATTTTACACATGCACTGAGTCTGAAAATTGTCGAAATTGTTCAGTGTTCCACCTCATTCAGCAAATACACATACATACATAAACACATAAATCTTCTTTAACCATCTTGTAACAAGACTTTCTATCCTTTATTGGGATTCAGTAACATGCCTAATGCAGCCATGAAAGGGCTAATGCAATGACGCTGAGTAGTGCAACATGGTTCTAAAGTTATTCCTGATTAAGAAGGTGATATCTAGTGCCTTGAATATTAGCTAATTAGGAAATCAGCCCATGTAAATTAATTGTTGGTAACTAGAGGATTGTACCATGGCATGGTTTCAGAAATCACAAACAGCATTAGTGCATATGTTACATGCACACGAATATGCATGGAAAACAGTGCATTAGATCATAGGATCATAGGAGGTTACTAGGCTATTGGCCCTAAGGCCTCACTAAGCGTAGCCATGTTATACTCTTGTTCCTTTATGGACCAAGATATATAGTCTATGTTTTCATGTAAATCTAAGGTCAGCATCAGCTGTTGCTGTCTAAGAGGGACATAGGTGAAACCCCTGGTGTAAATTTACAATTTCCCCATCCAATTGTCCAGGTTACACTTAGACAGGGTCATTGAGTGGCTCTGTTTTACATGAATTCGGAGTTTGTTCCAGAGGAGTGGCAACATCTGGGAGACATATCTGTTTCTTCAGCATGTCCTGCTACTATTGTAAGCTAGGTTAAGATCCCTCGAGTGGCTGAATCGTGTCCCACTGCATTTGCAGATGTGCAGCAGCTTCAATAAGGCAAGTTCTGGGACTGTGCTGTAGGCCAGACACAAGTCGCCTCTAAGCAGTCTATACAATACTGTGTAAAGTGATAGGGCATTCAGTCTGTCCGTATAGGTCATGTGTTGCAGGCCCTGAATTTTCTTGGTGAGAAACCTCTGAGGTCTCTACAGTTGCTACAGATATCTTGTGAGGTACATACATTGGGGAGCACTGTACTCTATTATTGGTCTGATGACAGCCAAGTACAGGAGAGTTATAACCTCCTTAGCTTTGGATGCTATACCCTTGCTTATGAGGTGTGCAGTGTAGAAGGCCTTCCTTACTGCTGGGACACCTGATGATCAAAATTAATGCTGCTATCAACTTGCATACCTAAATCTGTCATCACTGGGTTTGACCTCAGGGGGATATTATTAATGTTGCAATTAGCAGGGGTTTCTCCTTTGCCAAAGGGGATGATAATTCATTCTGTTGTGTTTAGTTTAAAAATGTGACTTTGACACCAATCATTTGTCTGTGTAAGCCTATTTTATACTATGTTATCATCTATGGGGAATTCAATGATTGCACACAGTTTGCAGTCATCAGCAAACTAGGTAAGCCATAGGCTATCTATTTTCGCCTGGACTTCTGAAAAATAGATAACAACCAGTAGAGGGACTAGCACAGATCCCTGTGGAACACCACTGGTAACAAGTCTGCTACCAGAGTTGGCTTCCCCAATTTTGACTACATGTGTTCTGTTTGTGAGCCTGTTGGCAACCCATCTAGTGACATAAGGTTTAATCCCAAGCTGGGTGAGTTTCTCAATGACGCCTAAGTGAGAGATTGTATCAAAAGCCTTGGCTAGGTTGAGATGGGCAGTGTGAACTGTTTTGCCTTCATCCAATGCATTGGTGACATTCTTAAAGAAGTCCACCAGGTTTAGCAGGCAAGATCTGCCCTTAGCAAAGCCACACTGGGTTGGGTCAAGAGCTTGAAGGTCACCTTTATCCTTGTTGATAAGATCCATAATGATTCTCTCCACAGCCTTATAGATAAGGCTGGTTAGGCTTATAGGTCTATAGTTCCCAGGGTCGGCTGAGTGATCCCCTTTGTGCAAGGGGAATATGGCTACTATTTTCCACTCAGCAAGGACAAAGCCAGTGCTTAGACTGAGATTGAAGAGCGTGTTCAGCAGTACTGTTATGGGGTGTGATTGGTGAGGACATGGGGATGAAGTTTTCACCAAACCTATCCGCTAACAGGTTGGCAATGTCCTCAGGTTCAGTATAAGTGGTACTATCCACAGCTAGTTCAGCACAAAGCTGGGTCTTCCCTTTTAGATTTTGGACATAGATAAAGAATGCTTTGTGATTTACCTTAGCTAGGAATGTTAATTTAGTTTTGCAATTAGCTTTAGCAGACTTTACAAGATGTCTAATCTGCTTGTTTATGCTTTGGAGGGAGTTTGTCCTTTGCTTGGACCATTCCCTCTTGTTTTTTGACAGCAATTTCTCTTACTGTATGACCTATTTGTGTTGAATGTCCATCAGGGTGGCTTATTTTTTTCTTGAGGACATTGAGTTAATCTACTCTGGTATGGCTAAGTATATACATTTATATAGGTGTTTATACAGGACATTTATGTACACCTCAGTAAAGGGGTCATTGCTGTCAGTGTTGGCAGGGGTCTTAAACTATCGATTCTATTGCTCAGCAGGCTATAATTTGTTTAGGAGATATTTTTTAACCTTTTTACTCCTGAGGGTGGGTCAAAATGATGATCATACTTTACCAGGGAGGGCCCCACACATGGGGTGATGCAGTGATCTCCCATGTTGGTGACACTATTTCAAGGAAGTTCGAGGCCCTTGTAGGGGTGCTGATGATCTGCTCCAGAGTATCTGTGTTAACAAAATCCAGGAACCTTTGGGTGACCGCGTTTGTGCTCATATGTGTTACCCAACTGATGGAAGGATAGTTATAGTTACACATGACCAGGGTGCTTGGCTGTACTGAGAGTGACTCAAGTAGGTCCAGGTAGGCTGTGTGGTTTTTGTAGTTCATGGTGGGGGACCTATAGCTAACAATGACAGTTAGTTGGACTTGGAATAACTCTAGGGAGTTGTACTGTGAAAGCAGTCTAGAGGTGTATATGTCTTCAATGACAATGTTGTTTTTTTCACATTCGTTGTGTGGTCTGAACATGTGGAAGGCAATGTAGCCCTGTATGGCCAAGATAATCTAAGGCCTTGAACCATGTTTTTGTGACTGCACAGAAATCAGCATCTTCCAGGGTGAGAAGAGCTTCAAGTGAGTGCAGTTTCTGATTTAGACTGCTACTATTAAGCAGCATAACACTGAGTTTGCTTCTAGAAGATATTTTTACTTTGGGAATTTTGTCCTTATGACATTTCCTGAAAAAGGCACTATGGAGTGGCAAGTACCTTTCCCAGCAACCTAATGCGTAGAGGCGACAGGTGAAGGCCATCTCTGGCAAAGCAGCATGGTCTGTCAACCATATCATCCCAGGCTGTTTGATACTGGATCCTCCTGGACTGACACTAGAAGGTAAGTCAATTGTTGAAGCCAATCATTTTTTGATTGTATTGTGGCATCATCCTGGGAGTGGGAAGAATGCTACTTAGGGCTAGGGACATACCTGCTTGGGGCACTTAATCTGAAAGCTCTATCATGTCTCTCTTCATATACGTCATTCACTCCAACATGGACTGTGGCAGAGTCATAACAGTATTTGTTGATAGACTTGAGTGTGTGCATGATTTGGCAGATCCTGGCACTATACAGGCAGCCGACCGTGACCTTCCCCTAGTCAAGCCTAGTGAGGGGACATCTGTGTGTCTCACTATGGAGTCGCCTATGACCAAGATATTTGGTTTAGAATGTTTTGCCTTAGGGGCTTATTTGGTGAGACACTGATGTGTGTGTGTGTGTGTGTGTGTGTGTGTGTGTGTGTGTGTGTGTGTGTGTGTGTGTGTGTGTGTGTGTGTGTGTGTGTGTGTGTGTGTGTGTGTGTGTGTGTGTGTGTGTGTGTGTGTGTGTGTGTGTGTGTTATTATGTGTAGTGGGTGCTATTGGGACCAATATTGTTTGCAGAAGTTTGTGCCTGGGAGATCTTTACTCTTTTGTTATATTTCTATTAAGTACCTCCACATATGTGGGTTTATGTGTTGTGGGTTTGGTATCTGTAGGAGGTGGAGTGTGGGTGCTGACAACCTTCCACTATGCCAGGTGTATTCTGTAATAAGTGGTGGAGGGTGGGCTAGCTGAATTAGGTTTTGTTGTAGAACTAGTAAGGTCAGCTACTCTATGGGAGGTTTAAGGGTAGAAACCTGTGCCTCAAAAAGCTCAACTTGGTTGTTCTCTGGACAGCAGTGCACAACTGTGTTGCACCCCGAGAAGCAGGGAAGCTTAGGAGGGTTCCCCAGAAGTTATCTAGGGAAATTTTGACTTTTTAAGTGTTTGTGTCTATATACAGCAGTGCTATTCCCCCATTGCAGGGTGTACAGCTACACACAAACACTGTGTTTAAATATCAGATAAGTAAAACAGTTTTAAACAATGCAACCAATAGAAAAGCTCAAGACTGAGCCTTGTTCCAACAATTGCCAACTCAGATGGGTCCTTGACTACACTCTTCTGCCACAAGGGTGAAGAAGGTCCCTCTTAATGTAAGATGGCTGGCTTTAGTGCTCAGAAAATGCTCTAAGTTCTTCAAGTCTGAGTCTAGCCTATGCTATAAATTTGTAAATAGGCAGCGGGGAAAACACAGTCACACACAATAAAAACACTTTAACGTAGGTAGCAAAACAGCTGCAAATAGTTTAAAAAAAGTGCAAAGAAGGTTATTAAAATAACTTATTTTTCAATAAAATTCACAGGATGACTTGGATTTTGTTCAAAATCCTGGCGCACAAGAATTGCCTGAGCCATAATACGTTGATCTCACAGATACCCTCAAGAGTTTTACCCATTTAAACTGGGAAGAAATGGGAGCATAAGAAAGCAAGAAAGAGGAAAGACCAAGCAGAGGAACCAACGAAAGACAGAGAATGAAAGTGTGGGAGTGGACAGGGAGAGGAAAGGTGTATCGTTTTGCGGGGGAGAGTGCCCCTTTCCTATATTTTTCAGGAAGAGTATATGGGGAAGAATGCAAGCTGAAAGAGGGGAAGGAAACAAGTACAGAGATAGAAGTAGGGTCTATCAAGCAAACACAAGCACAGAGACCAACAAAGGAGGTGCAAACACAAATGAGGGAAAAGATGGATAGAGACAAAATGACAGACAATGATTCGGAGGACTGGATTGTAAACAGAGGGGGAGGTGACACACAAGGAATGGGTCACAATGACTGGCAGTATGGATGCTCTGTTTTTGTGATGCCTTTGGCAGGACCTAAGCAGATGTCTGTCTTCTCTGTGACTGCCCTCCCTGCAAAATAAGAATTGCCATGCACCAGCGTGACTCTGCTCATCACACAAAGACGTTCACTAGGTGATTAATGCAGGTCTCAAGCCACTAGTCTCCAAACTTGGTCATCATCTCCTGTCAGTTAACATAATAGGATCTACCAGCAGTGTCATTAAAGGGTGTAACACCTCCTTTTTGTGATTGACCAACAGAGGCCACCAGGGAATCCTCCAGGTCACTCCCTGCTGCATGACTTATATCACATAATGGAGAGGCAGGCCTGGAGGCAGATAGAGACTCAGCAGGAGAAGGAGGACAATGTGATGCGGGGGGTGGACCTACCATATCACAGATGTGGTTGACACGACACAAAATATCAACAAAAATGCAGAAAATGAAAACAGCAAATACAAAATAAATTGTAAATGGGATAGCAGAAAAAAAAAAGAGAAAATAAATTAGTATTTTTGTCTTTTCCTTTGCAATGACACCAGGAGGCATAATGATGTACAGGTATACAATATGATACAGTCCTAATAATGTGCAGACAATGTTCAGGTACATATTATCAACAGCCTCAATGAGCTATGGTGACACTAGTGTCTGTAATGTGCTGTGCCATGGTAGAGACTGTAGAAGGTGTGTGTGTGTGTGTGTGTGTGTGTGTGTGTGTGTGTGTGTGTGTGTGTGTGTGTGTGTGTGTGTGTGTGTGTGTGTGTGTGTGTGTGTGTGTGTGTGTGTGTGTGTGTGTGTGTGTGTGTGTGTGTGTGCCCTAGTAGGTAGAGTGAGACCTAAAATACATTGCCTAAATGCACTGGTCTATTAGTGTTCCAAGGGGAGTTGCAGTAAACCCAAATGTGCTGTTTCATTTTCAGCAATTACTTTGGGAGAGGATGTTCACATTACCTATGTAGCATTTATGGGCTGTTTTGCAACAATTCTGCACTCTAATGCTTTATGCCTGAGTTGGTTTTGATGAAAGTGGATCACCACACATACCTCTGTAGGAAGCCCTACATGGGTAATACTACCAGATCTCACTGACATCCTAACAAATGTGATGCTGTAGGCTACAACCTATTGTTATGCTGCACACATACTGTGGAGGAGGGTCATACATCAGTTGTGTCCACTCATTGGTCAGACATAATGAAGCTGAGAATAGCTGTGTCTATCACTGGTAGGTGTGGAGGAGGGTCATACATCAGCTGTGTCCACTCATTGGTCAGACATACTGAAGCTGAGAGTAGCTGTGTCTATCATTGGTAGGTGTCTGAAGTATGATGACAGGCAGTTGTACTGTTGGACACTGTAAAGCTTCAATAGCTCTGGAGACAGACAAAGCAAAGGGAAACACTCTTTTTCCCACCCACACTTTGGGTGAAGACAGTATATGTGCTGCTGTGGACCCTATACATCCAGAACACATGACATGCTCCAGATATGTTTATACTTGGTCTTCTTTACAGGTTAATGCTCTCTGTCATGTGTGGGTATAGTGTATAGAACCATATCATACTCAATGCCACTGAAAGGTGGACACCTGAACAAGTGACTTGTGGTTCAATATAGGTCATAATGAGTCACTGTCCATGGCAACCGTGGGCATTTTTGTGGAGTGCTAAGATATGAGTAGATCAAACATTACATCCAAAAAGGCAGATTCTTTTTTCTAAGGAAGCACAGACGAACTTACTAAATATGATTATTTTTACCTTGATAGCTCAACTTAGAAGATTTCTCAAAATGCGTTAAATTACTGAATTATAAAAATAAGAAACTTACAAATAATAATTTCCATATTTATTTCTACATGCAAAACACCATTCTTCACAAGTAGTATAAAAGTGACTAAAATGTTTACAGAGAAATTGTAATAAAGACACTAGCGTGTCCAACCAGTTATAAATAAGAATACTAATTGTTAATCTCTTTAGATCCAAATAACTCATTTTCCTCCGACATGGTCTGAGAATCCTGCTGCCATTTTTATGATCTTCGGCAAATCTAAACTTCCCATCCATCCAAACCTCAGTTAGCCAGATATCATAACATATTTCAGTTGTCACATCTTGTGCAACTTTTCTCACTTCGTTTGTCATATCACAGTTAAAATGTCCAGTTATAATAATATCATACATTTGACCTACCTCATATTGCTTTAAATTTTAATATTTGTTGGTGCATAAATCACAATCAGCCTTGTAATGATGTCTTTTTCTTTCTAATGTTCCTAATATTTCATTGAAAATTTCAATATCTGAATTTGTTTGCCAGAACCCAAATACCCAAATATTCTTCATATCAAAAAGTCCATATAATCAATCCACAACCCCTTTCTCCCATTTTTGCACATGAGGTTGGGGTGTCCATATTAGATTATTCTGCATATCTTTTCGAATTGTTCCCTTAGCAACACTATCAAAAACACATACTAGCAAAATAAATTGCACTTGCACTAGTCTAGTGCAGCAGACCTTCTGCAATTGCCCTTAAAAGTATTCACATCAATAGCTAGCAAATACTTATGCTAGCATTTACTGTTATCATTCCTTACTTGGCTATATATAGAATTATTTCAGAATTCTTTTCTAGATGTTTATGTCCTGTAAACACACCTTCTTTCTCATTTTCAGTGTCTTTACCACTTCTACTCTTTGATAACTAACTATGGGCTGAATTCATGAAGGTACCATGATGTGTACACAGAGGAGTACATGCTGTGGTACGATTCTTCAATTCAGTGACCACCCTTTCACAGTGCTGTACAGTCTTTCAACAAGAAGACATGCAGCATCACAAAAAGTGATGAATGATATGAGGCAATCCTGGGTGGCAGTCCTATGCTAAATAGCTATGTGCTCAAGCCCCAGAACTGCCACCAAGAAGGCATCTACACAGCCAAGTGATTCAAGAAACTGCCCAGTCATGTCAATCAGTGCAGCCATTCCCATCATATTATGGTAGTAAACGGGGCCCAAAGGCCAAGTTCAACCACTGAACATGAACACTGTGCGGGAGAACCAATAGGTAAAATGTCTTAGATTTAAAGTGCCATAATGGTACTGCTAACAAAATGTGGATTGAGAGGGGTGGAGGCAATACAATAGACACTTGTACAGTATCAGGTCTATATCATATGAGCGAATCGCACAAATTGCAAACGCTCATAATATCGAACGTACCGGACCTCAAGTGCTTTTTCTGAGATTGCAGTACAGTGAAGAATGTGATATTTGGTCTTTCCTCACTGTAGTGTGATCTCGGAATATATATTTAGTAGGGGGTGTGGGGGGCACAGCCCCCCACAATAGGAAGTTTGAGGTCCGGTACATTCGATATTATGAGCGTTTGCAATTTGTGTGATTTGCTCATATGCTACAGACCCACAGTATCTACTTACTGGTACAAATGTTACTATGGAGCTGGTCGTAGGGCAATACACTATACACCAGAGATTCATCTATAAAATGCCGTATCACCACCAATATTATTATGTGGACAGGGGGATGGTAAATTACTCCAAACACCAGGGAATTCTACTTAAAGTGCCTTAAGGTACAGGCAGCATAATGAGGATTGTGAGGAAAACCACCGACACCATGGCTTACACTCTAAGGTGCCATAATGGCACCAATGATATACAAGGATCTGGGGGTGGCAGAGCCACCAGATATAAGGGAATACATTTTAAAGTGCCATAATGGCTCCAATGATAGTACAAGGATTGGGTGGGTGGGTGGACACATACCTTTCAACTGTACAGATTTTTGCAGAATGTCCAGAGTTTTGCCTCATATTTTTGGTGTGTTTTTCAGAAAATTGTGGTTTTCTTGCAAATTAGCGGTAAATTGTTCAAGACTGAAGTTAGAAAATGATGACAGACATTTGAGTTTCAAACTTCATACCCTTCAGAAAATGCATGCTAATGCAAAACATGTTATTCTATCAACTTTCTAAGTTTGTAAGAGCAATATTTAAAAAGTGTCCCTATTTTTGGGCCTTTGTCCCACTTTTATTTATGGCTTTGTCCATATTTCTTGTTCTAAGAGGTTGAGAGGTATTAGTGTGCAGAGCCACCAGATATAAGGGAATATATTTTAAACTGCCATAATGGCACCAATGATAGTACAAGGATCTGGGGGTGGGCAGAGCCACCAGATGTAAGGGAATACATTTTAAAGTGACATAATGGCACCAACTCTAGTATAAGGATCAGAGGGTGGGGGGATATACTAGACCACCACAGATGACACTTTAAAGTGCTGTAATGGTATTGACATCATAATGGAGATCAGTGGGTGGGGGATACACTAGACCACCAGGAATTACTCTTTAAAATGCCATAACATCATGTATCGGGGGGGGGGCACTAGACCACCAAGACCTAATACATATATGCTGGAATGGCACTGAAGTATTATGAGGTGTAGTGGGAGAAGAGCTTTTCCAGAACGAGTCATACAGCTCATGCTAGGAACTTTAATGCATTTGTGGGAATATCTATTTCAGCATTAATGTGTTCATTCTCATCAGACATATCACTTTGAAAATGACTAATATCAGACAAAATATTTCCACTTTCAGAAATTACAGTAGTACTTTCAATCTTTTCTTGTATCACAGGGTAGGTAAACCAAAAACTTTCTAATACTATTACACTTTCTGCAGAATATTTTACTTTTCTTAATTGCATGTACTTTCTGCCCACATTATGAACATCTTCTTTTTACACATCACCAAAAATAAATAAATAAATGCAAACATACTTGTATAAATAAATAAATAAAAACACACAGGCAGGGCTTGGGCTGCCCCCAATCTCAAGCAGTTTAGAGCATCTTTTTTATAAGTGTCTCGTTTGATAAATGCTGTATAATTCTATTTACCACATCTGACAAGAAACAGACCTCTCAGTCCCCTGTCTGTAAATGACTACCATCCAGAATGTCTCTTATGCCTTAAAAAAATATTGCATTTTTGTAAAAAGTTCATGTGTACATGTTTTTTGTTACTTGTACAGACCTCATTTGTTCATGAAGTTTCTTTCTACTATGTAGGATAATCAGATCATAACAGCCCTAGAACTTTTTTAGGCCTAACTATTCATGTTCCAATTTTCCCAATTATCAATGCCCATGGACTGCAATGTTTGGTATATGCCTGTGCCTTAGGGCATCCATAAGGGCCACAGGTGACATGCCAGGGTGAATTTGCAATGTTCCATCCATTGGTCCAAACTGCAATTGAATAGGCTGAGGAAAGAGCCGTGTTTCACATGAATCGGGAGTCTGTCTCAGAGAAGGGATAATCTCTGAGTTACATACCTGTTCCTCCAACATGTTTTGTTTCTGTCCCAGAAGAGGTCTAGATCCTTAGAGCAAGTAATTCTAGTGCTGTTTGTTTTGTGAACATGTATCAGATCCTTCAGGGCTTGATTGCAAAATGCCTTGTAGGTTGGACATAGCTCACCCCTCAGTAGTCTGTAGGAGATTGAGTACAGAGACAGGGCTTTGAGGTGGCCTGCATAGGACATGTTATTTACACCATGTATTTTTAGTGAGAACCTTTTGGACTACTCCAGCTGTAGCAAATACTTGGTCAGGTACACACCAAAGGGTGCATTGCACTCCATTATTAGTCTAATGAGAGAGGTGCATAATGGGATTATGGTCTTAATTCTGGATATGCCATTACTTATAAATTTTTCCATGTGGTAGGATTTGCACAGCACAATGGACACAAGGAGGTCAAAGTCTAGGTTACTGTGAACCTGAGTTCCCAAGTCCATTACCACTGGATCTACTCTTAGGGGAGTGTTATCAAAACTGTAATTTCCATGGGTGGTTGTTTTCCAAAAGGGTACTATTAAGGATTTTTTGTTTTGCATCGGGTTGTAAGCTGTGATTCTGACATCAATTATTTGTGTGTGTCATACACTCCTGGAAGATATCTACATCTTTTGGGGATTCAGTACATTGCACCCAGCTGCAATCATCAGCAAATTTGGTCATCTAAAGACCCTGTACATTTGCTTTGACATCAGAGAAGTATATTGCATTTTGTTTTCTTTTAGTTTTGTGTTCTTTTTGGAGTTTTAAGAGGTCTTGGTTAGGGTCAGTTCAAAAAGAATTATTTTGCAGATAGTGAATAAAATCCAGCTAGTTAGTGGGAAGAGCTGAGAAATAGCATTCTTCAATTAACTACAAGTATTTAGTGGCCTTTTTAGCTGTAGTGCTGTGTAACTTGCTGTTGTTTGCCTATGTATTGCTGATCCCTGTCTGCATTTGATTTTTCCCATCCATCTGCCCTGCTACTGCTGTGCTTTTAAACTTGGTGACTTTTGAGTTGCCCATCCCTACTGTAAATCTGACTTTGACACTCCTCCCAGTTTTATCCCATCAGCTCATTCTACTGAGCACAGAGAGATGAACTGTGAAGGCCACCGCCCCTTAGTCTCTTAAACTTGAGTTATCTTCTGTTTGCCACCCTCCTACTTACTAAAAAATGCACAATTGCACTTTATTCAGCTTCTTTTACTATATTTGTGCTTATTCCTCCTTTATTTAGCTTTTTGTTGCATGTTGTTGAAGTGTTTAGTTGCATTTAATCTGCTACATTTATTACTGATTGTTAGTAGACTGATTGTTTTGCAGCTCTTATTTTAAGCTTCTTAGTTCTGATTTAAACACTTGGGCTCCAAACTAGTTATCTTACATCAGGAAGGTTTGTGGTCTACATTCCTGAGAAGGAAAGGTAGCTTGCACCATTCTGAGTTGTGCATTTCTGGTTGAAGATTATTCTGTTTGTTACTCTAAAAGTGTCTTCGTTCTGGTTTAGGAACTTCGGCTCCAAACCAGTTATTTTACATTAGAAAATGTTGCGGTCTACTCTCTTGTGGCAGAGGAGGAAAACTTGTACCCTTCTGGGCTGTGGATTGCTGGTGTAAGACTTACTGTGTCTTTGTTTGATTGGCTAGAGGGCTAGCGTGTTTAAAATTTGAATCTCTGAGCCTGAGACATCGGGCGACATTTGCGACCATGCTACATGAAAAGAATAGTGTTGCTGGTTTCTGCTAAACTCTACAAAAGCTAAGACTTACATTACCACAGTCATTATTTTGGCACTTGTTTTTCACTGCATTAATTGACTATTTCTGTGTTAAACTCCCTTGGTTCCACGTTAGTGAGAGAACATTGGATCTAAGTCATTTTCTGTCTCGGGGTTAGGTAAAGGGAAGAAAAGTGTGCTGTTTTTGTGTTAGGTCACAGGGCCTTCTTTGTGTTTTTTTTTTTCCGAATCTCCACTAATTAAGTGTCACAGTTCCACAACACTTGGCTCATAACCTACAAGCTCAGAGGGTTTGGCAATGTTTGACAACCATGAACTTGAGAATAAAAGTTGTTGGTTTCTGTTAATCTCTACAAAAGATAAGACCTACATTACCATATTAACTGTTTCAGCACTTGTTTATCACATTGTTTTTGTCACAGCTGCATTAAGTGAGTGCTTCTGTGTTGAATATCTGCACATTTTGATTTTTTTACAGTCTTTAGTTAGAACTGTCTTGATTCCACTTTAGTGAGAGTTGAGGGGCACTGAGTCATTTCCTGCCACTGCACTGTGTAAAGAAAAGAAGAGCAGACTGTTTCTGATTGGACACAGGGCATTGTTTGTTTCTGATTGGACACAGGGCATTGTTTGTGTTTTTTATCACATGTCCTCTGCTATTTAAGTGCCACAGTTGAACAACACTTGGCTCGTAACTTACAAGCAAGCTAAGACTTATATTACTTTATCCACTGTGTTGACACTTGTTTTTCACATTGTTTTTGTCACAGCTGCATTAATTGAGTGTTTCTGTGCTGAATATCTGAACATTTTGACCTTTTTTTACAGTCTTTAGTTAGAACTGCTGCGCTGTGCAAAGCAGCACCTAGCAGTGATTTATATAGTCGCCAATATCTCATGGAGTAATTCCTCCTTGTATTCTGTATAGATGCTGATCTCTCACAGTGTAAGTTTCCCTTACTGTCTAGACAGACTTTTTTTAAAACTAGAGCATCTAGTTTGCACATAACTGTGCATTGCTCAAGTCCTTGTTTTATTCACATATTCAGCATTACATTTTCCCTTACTCCTCCCTAGTGAATCAGCAGCCAATGATATTGCACTTCCTGACTCTTTTTAATTTCTCCAAATATTTTGGGTTTCTAATACCATGATGAAAATGGACCCCATTCTAAGTCAAAGTATGATTAAAGTTCATGAAATTAGTATCATTTCAGTCTTTGATGTCAGCCAAATGTGCTGTTTGCAGCACCCACAATGTGCCCAGTAATGACTCCATCTGCAGTTTGTATGGAGTAACATATATTGGTAACATATCTAAGTACGACTGTAGATTCTTTTTTATAAGACCCATTGCTCCTACAACTAATGGGATGGTCTGGGTATCTTTCTTCCACATTGCTCTCATTTCTGCCTGCCAATTCTGGTATTTTATGACTTTGTGTGTCTCTCTGTATGCAAGACACTGTAGTCACTGGGTGTAGCAGCTTTAATGCTCAGTGCTACTTTTGTCTTCTTTTCATGGACCAATATATCTGTTTTTCTTGCATCTATCTTTTGAACTGTTGCTAATGGGTGATCCCATGTGATGTAGACCTTATAATTTTCTATGATGCTTTGTGGCTCATGTTTCCAGTGTTTTTCAGCTACTTCGATATTATAATGATTGCACAATCCCAAGTACAACAGTCTTGCCACATTATTATGTCTTTCAGTATACAATCCTTCTGCCATTAGTATGCCACAACCAGCAACAAGGTGTGCGACTGTTTCCAATTCTGTTTTACAAAACCTACATTTGTCTATTTCTCCCACATGTTCAATGGACTTTGTAAACCAACGTGTATGTAGTCCACTATCTTGGGCCGCCAATGTTAACCTTTCTTCTTTTGGTTTAAAATCACCTCTCCTTAACCATTCCTGTGTTTGATCCTGATCAACATGAGGTTGTTTCAGGAATTTTCTACACTTGCAACTATATTTATTCATTTTCCACATTTTTTGCCTTCTCGTCTGATCCTTCACCTATATTCTTTCTTTTGTTTTTTAGCACATTCAGTTGCTGCCTGATTTTTCTCTTCTTCTGGTTTGATTTCCATTCCTGCTTCATGCCGATATGCTTATACTAGACTAAGCAGGGAAGTCATCTTAGACTTACTCTCCTCATGTTTCAAAACTTTCATTATGTTTGGTCTTGTGAGGTCAGCAGATATGTATGCAGTCCCACAATTGCAGATCTATTCATGTAATCAGTTTCAAAAAGGCCCATATCTCCTTCGAAATGGGGACTATATAATCTTGGTATGCACTGATTTTTATAAATCATTTAATGAGCATGAAGCCTCTGTGTGGACATTATGATAGAGATGGATATTCTTGACACATTCTAACAATTGCCTCATGTACACTTACAATTCACTTATTCTTAATAAAACTAATTAAGAATACAAGAGGTGTAAATACACTTTAATGCTGGAGGCAAAACTCTCTCATACAACCAAAACTAATCCTACAGAGGTTGTCAGTGACTTGCACCATGCCTACTGCACAGGGTAAAGATACTACACATAAAACTACTTATGCGGAGGCACAAAACACTAAGAGTCTAAGACCTCCTGCATAGCACAGTCCCAAAAAGCGTCCTGAGCCATCACATAAACTCTCTGTTAAAACACTACCCGCAACTACACATAGTAACACTGTATAATGCCCCTACTGCTAAACCCTTAAGGCAAGCCAAATTTCCTGGTCATTGATGATTTATAATGAGGCATGCCAATGTTCCCCTCAACAGACTAAGCAAGGAGAGAGTCATGGTTATCTGCCATTCAGGGGCCAGGATCCATCAAGTCACATAGGCACTCACTTCATTGAACCCCAGGTACCAGTATGACTCTGTCATAGCCATTGTGGGTGTTAATGACCCGAGACATACCTCCCTTGACTATATAAAGTGAGACATAATCGAGCTCACTGATTGTGTGTCTCAGGCAGGTACAAGCCTAGCACTGAGCAGCATACTACCTTCTCCAAAGATGCCACATTATCAACAGAAAATTATTGATTTTAGCAATTGGATTAGCTTCTGGTGTTAATCCAAGGAGGTACAATGTTTGGTGGCCTGGGAGGATGTGGGTGACCGACCATGCTGCTTTCCCAGGTACGGTCTGCACTTATCCCCTCTAGGCTTTCAGATATTGGCAAAGTCCTTTTCCAACCCCTACTAGTGCCTTTTTTTAGGTCATGACAAACTGATAAACTTCCCCACTTAACTGAACCTATGAAGGAATATCTGAAGGTGGTACTGCTCAATGCTAGAGGTCTTAACAAGGAACTCCACTCCCTGCAAGCCTTCCTCTCCCTAGAGAGTGTAGACATCTGTGCAGTAAAAGTGACAGTTTAAAGTCATAGAGACTAACCCAGAAATGCAAGGTTATAATACCTTTCACACCTTTAGACCAGCTTCTGCACAGGAGGGAACTAAATGTGGAGGGCTCTCAGTCTGTATTAAAACCAACCTCACATCCAGACTAGTTAAAATGTATGACCCACTGGAACCTATACATGTGCAGCTCACCATAAACTGCGTCTCGTATCATATCCTTGCAATCTATAGGTCCCCTCCATGTCCAGAAAATCCATACTACCTACCTCAATGTATTAGATTCCCTCACCATTCATCTCATAGCCATTTGGCTGTCCAGTGGGTGACATATGGATATATGCCTACATTTGTGAATCTATGACACCTGAGTGAGGCATTTGTGTCAAATGTCTTTGCCAGGTCAAGGTAGGCAGTATGAACCTTTTTGCCCTTGTCCATGGCTCTAGTGACCTTCTTGAAGAATTTCACCAGGTTATTCTGTTTACTGTACCAATATCAGAAGTTGTACCTATAACTCAAGTACTTATACTATGGTCAGTACTAGCAGTGGCAAGGAAAGTTGTAACAAAGAACTGGAAAACTGAATCTTCTCTTTCATTTAATAATGAATTTATTTAGCCAAGTCATTATGTGATAAATAAATCTCTACCATAAAGTTGAGAACAAACAATTCAACACATAAATTAATGCTTGGGAAAAACTACATCTATTACTGGAGAAATATTAGATGATTTCCGATTTGTATATAAATGTATAATTTGTTATGGACTTTGTACATAGTTTATTATAGTTATGACTGTAAATATAGTTAGGTTATTGATCTTGTTAACATAAAAAAAAAATTTGAAAAACAAAAAAGTTCACCAGGTTTAGTAGGCATGACCTGCTCTTGAGAAAACTGAACTGAGATGGGTCTAGTGTTTGAAGATTTCTTATGTCTTTGTCAGGGTCATGATAGTTCTTTCCATGGCCTTGCATATATGGCTAGTCAAACATATGGATCTGTAGTTCTCTAGGTCTGTTTATAGTCCACCTTTGTTTAGAGGGATGACAATTCCAGTCCTTCATTCCTTAGGGACAAAGCCTGTCTGGATCCTGTGGTTGAGTAGAGATTATAGTGGACCTGGAAAGTCATATTTCAAGCTATTTAGGAAGCATTCTGTGATATTGTCAGGACCCACTGATGCAATGCTTTTAGCTCTGGAGAGTGCAGTGAGGACCTGTTCTTTAGTGATAGTTGGGACAGAAATGGTAGAGGGTATATCCTGAGGGGTATCTGGGAGTGATGGGGGGGGGGGGTAAATTAGAGCTAAATTTTTTGACCAGCAAATTTGCTATAGTCAAAGGTGTTCCCATGCCATGCAGAAATCTCTTTTTGATCATACATTACCAAACACTTTTCCACCTTCTAAAAAATATTTTTTGAGAAGCAAAAAAATATTCCACAAAAAATATTAAGAGCCTGTATGAATTAAGGATCTTACATCATGTGCTTTATGTGCTTTAAAGCTAAGTAGCACACTCAGCTTGTCCCAAGCCTTATTTAATTGGAAATATTTGGGGGTATCTTTATTTAGCTGGAGTGCTTGTTACACTTGCGTGCTGTTTTCTGCCTGACTATTGCTGATCTCTGTCTGCATTTGATTTTTGAATTGAAGTTTTTCATTTAAGGTTTGGTTACTTCTATTTTTTATCTTTTTCTTCCATTGCATTTGCTTTGTTTTAAGTTTTTTGTTCTTTTGGAGTTTTAAGATGTCTTGTATAGGGTCAGTTAGAAGAGTTAGAAACAAATTGTCATAGATTTATATATATATATATATATATATATATATATATATATATATATATATATATATAAAGAGAGAGAGTTTGCTGTCCAGAACTGTTAAACAGCTTCACATGCGCACACACAGACACGCATGCCCCCCATGCAAACATGTACACACATTCATGCATGTACGCACATATACACACTAACACACACACACACACACACACACACACATTCTGCTACTATTTCTCTGTTGAACCTCATTAGAGCTAATTCTTATACTGACTGCAGGGGGTGAACATAATGTTTTTGCCAAGTTATTTTTTGCATGCAGCCATGTTAAATTACACAACTGAATGATTTTTTGAATAATTCGGCAGTGTAAATGGCTAACTGCAAGTATCTCTGGGACAGAGCACATGATTTACATTAGCCACTCCTTCAGATTGTCTCCTTTCCATTTAACATGGGCAGAGGGACTGTATTCTATGCTGATGTATTCCCCTCATGGAAAAGCACCACTGGAGTATGGTCTCTGAATCAGAAAGGCATACCATGAGGGGCTTATCACTCATGGTAACTATCTAAAATCCAGCCCTATACTTAAGGGCAAGTGTGCTCCCTGTTGTGCCTGAGGAAGGCAGAGGGTTACAAAAGTCAAACACATCTGTAGCCAGCACACTAAATTCTTGGGTTGATGACGTCTTGGTACTTTACTTGCTGGATAAGATGCAGAACTGTTTTCAAAATGGCCTCAAACCATGAGCAGTTAAGTTGGAATATATGTCAGGGAGAATCATGGATTATATATTTAAATGATTATATAACGAATGGCCAACACGTTAAATGATCGACATAAAAAGCATTGACCAAACATGGCAACAATTATATCAACAACACAAATTAGTGATAACCGATACACAGAAAAAGGAAACAATTTCCTTTTCCATTGTGCTATTTATCAGCCTACTGCACATTCAGACAAAATTTATATGAAGCGTAGCCATGTTACAAAGAGCATTTTTTTTTAAGTTAAGGTGTACAGTTAGGGTTAGGAGCAGGGGCAGGGTTAGGGCAAGGGTTATCAAGCATTACTAAGAAGGACCAGGAGTCTGTAACTCTTCCGTCATTATCTAACTCCCATTCTAACCTCGGAAACTCATACATCTGCATGCATGCCCTAACACAACACCACTTATCTTTGTTGACCAACCCAGAAATCGCCCAATCTGCCTTTCACAAAGTGCCTTTTGCACAACACGCACTACAGTTCATGTCAATTACGCACACAAGTGTTGATCAATTGAACTATAAGGACTTATTTTGTAGGGTTACCTGCATTCAAGGAGTATTAATTTCCAGGAATGACTGTTTCAGTCAACATGCTTTTTACAAAAAGAACAACTTTTTCTAACTATTTCTTCTTTTCCATACTAATAGGGTGTAAATCTACTTTTTTAAGTAAAGTAATATAATGAATGAATTAGTTTTATGCTATATATTTCTAGAGTAAGTACATATCTATGGGCTTATACACTGCGTCAGTCCACAAGAACTCATAGCTCCTTCCTCTGACTTAATTGAAAGGGCACTTTCCTCAGATTCTTTCATTTCTTCTTCCTCTTAATGAACTTTTCCATCTCTCTGATTTCATATTTTATATATTAACTTGTTTTGTTTGCTGTATGACTCCAAATAAGCATAACTCATTTGCAGTGGAAGTTCATGGAGAAAATGTCTATAGTAAAATTAAATCATAAAAAAAATGTCCAGGAATCATAGGATCATAGGAGGTCAATACACAAATGGCCCTGGAGTCCTTACAAGCCTAGCCAAGAGTTTATCCCCAGAAAGAAACCTCAGTCAGCACCTGTTACCCCTGTCAATGAGGGACACAGGCGGAATCCCTGGTACAAATTTATGGTATCCCATCCACCCATCAAGGTTGCACTTGAAGAAGGTCAGCAAGGTACGCTGTTTGACATGTATGGGAAGTCTATTCCAGAGATGGGGCAGCCTCTGGGAGACAAACCTGTCTCTCCAGCAGTTTTTTTGATGTTGCATAACAGATTCAGGCCTTTTGAGCAGGTAATGCATGAGGAGTTAGACTTATGTATATGGAGCATCTCTAGTAGGACAGGGTCCAAGATTGCATTGTAGGCGAGACACATATCACCTCTGAGCAATCTGTAGAATACCGAGTAGAGTAATAGTGATTTGAACCTGTCTGCACAGGACAGGTGTAGGAGGCCATGGATTCTCTTTGTGAGGTATTTCTGTGGCCTTTCCAGTCAGTGCAGATATTTGGAGAGGTACATACCAAATGGAGCATTATACTCAATTAATGGTCTAATGAGGGATAAGTATAGAGAGGTAATAACCTCTTTTTTCTGGATGCAATCCCTTTACTTATGAGATGAACCAAGTGAAAGGCTTTTCTGACTACTGCTATTACATGGTGGTTGAATGTGAGATTGTTATCAACCTGAATATCCAGGTCCCTCACCACAGGTTGTGTGTTTAGGGGGTTGTCGTAGATGTGATAATCGGTAGGGGCTGTGTTTCTGCTGAATGGTATGATACATGTTTTTGCATTTAGCTTAAAGCCCTGACTTTGGCACAAGTCATTAGTTGCTGTGAGACCCTCTTGCAATATGTTAGCATCATTTGGGAAGTCAATGACAGCACCCAACGTACAGTCATCTGCAAACATGGTCAGCCATAGGCCTTTTGTCTTTGCTTGGACCTCTGAGAAGTAGATGTCAAACAGTAGGGGTCCTAGGACAGGTCCCTGGTGAACTCCACTAGTGACAGGTCTGCTATCGGAGGTGGAGGTGCCTATTTTGACCTTGAGGTTCCTGTCGGTGAGCTAGTTGACCACCCACCTGATGAGATAGGAATTTATGCCAAGTTGTGTTAGCTTTTCGATGATACCCGAGTGGGAGATTGTGTCAAAGGCTTTGGCCAAGTCAAGGTAAGCTGTATGTACTGACTTTCCCTCATCCAGGGCCTTGGTGACAGTTTCAAAGAAGTCAACCAGGTTCAACAGGCAAGATCTGCCCTTGACGAATCCGAACTAGGTGGGGTCAAATGCTTGGAGGTTGCCTATGTCCTTGTTTATGAGATCCATAATAATACCCTCCATGGCTTTACAGATCAGACTTGTCATGCTAATGGGGCAATAGTTTCCAGGGTCAGTAGCGGCACCACCTTTGTGCAAGGGGATGACAATGGCAGTTCTCCACTCTGCTGGAATGAAGCCTGTACTTAGGTTGTGGTTGAATAGGGTGCTTAATGGCAAAGCCAGTTCTTGCTGGAGATGGTGCAGAATACAGCCTGGGATACTATCAGGACCTATGGAAGCTATGTTCTTTGCCTTGGATAGGGCCTTTAGCACTTTATCTATGGAGATGTGAGATGCAGGACAGGTATCAGGGATGTCAAAAGGGCCTTTGGGGGCAGGGGGGTGAAGTTTGTGCTGAACCTATCTGCTAGCAGGTTGGCTAAGTCAACAGGATCAGTGTAAGTGATACTGTTAACTACTAAATTATAGGTTCGTTCATAGGTAGGTACTAGGCTATCTGCCCGAAGGCATTTATAAGCCATAACTACTAAATTATAGGTTTGTTCATAGGTAGGTACTAGACTATCTGCCCGAAGGCATTTATAAGCCTAGCCAGAATGTGTTGGCTTTCGCCACCCCCTTAGATTAGTTCCCTGTGCCTCTGTCCAGCAGAGTCACTGAAATTATCCCTGGGGTAAACTTTGTTTCCCATCCACTCGTCAAGGTTTCTTTTGAAGAGTGTTAGTGAGGAGCTCTGCCTAATGTAGATTGGAATCTTGTTCCAAAGCATGGGAAGTCTCTGGGACAGGAATCTATCCCTCCAGCACGTCCTATTTATTGTTGTGGTGAGGTTTAGATCCCTAGAGCATGTGGCTTGAGGGGATAAGGTTTTCTTTAGGTAGAGCATGTCCATCAGTTCTGGGTTGGACATGGCCTTGTATGTCAGGCAGAGATCACCTCTGAGTAGGCGGTATGCAACCGAGTACAGCTGGAGTTTCTTCAGTCGAGCTGCATAGGGCATCTGTTTGAGGCCAGTGATCCTCTTGGTGAGGTACTTCTGTGGTCTTTCCAGCGGTTGCAGGTGTCTTGTAAGGTACATCCCAAATGGGGCATTGTACTCTATGATGGGTCTGATGAGTGATGAGTAGAGGGGTACAATGACCTCTTTTGATCTGGATGCAATCCCTTTTGTGATTAAGTGGGCCACATAGAAGGATTTTCTAACCACTTTGGCAATGTGATTATCAAAGGTGAGATTACTATCTACTTGGGTCCTCAGATCCCTTATTACGTCTTCCATATTTAGAGGACTACAATTATGTGGTAGTTTGTGGGTACTTTGCTTTTTCCAAAGGGGATGACTATGCACTTTTTGGCATTTAGCTTGAGGCCATGATTTTGACACCAGGTATCCGTCTCAGTGAGACCCCTTTTGGAGGATGTCTGTGTCAGCTGGATAGTCAATTATAGCCCCTAGTTTGCAGTCATCTGCAAACTTGGTCAGCCATAGTCCTCCTGTGCTTCCTTTACCTCTGAGAAGTATATGCCAAACAGGAGGGGTCCTAGGACTGAGCCCTGGGGAATGCCACTTGTAACTGGTTTAGAGTCGGACCTAGCTCCCACAACTCTCATCATGTGGGTTCTGTCCATGAGCCAGTTGGCAACCCATCTTGTGACGTAGGGGTTTATGTTCAGGCTGGTGAACTTGTCTATAATACCAGAATGGGGAATGGTGTTGAAGGCCTTTGCGAGGTCTAGGTAGGCTGTGTGGACCACCTTTCCCTCGTCTATAGCGTTGGTAACTGTTTCAAAAAAGTCCACCAGGTTTAGGAGGCATGATCTGCCCTTAACAAAGCTGAACTGGGTAGTGTCCAGTGTTTGGAGGTTCCCAATGTCTGTTAATGAATTCCATGAGGATGCACTCCATAGCCTTGCAGAAAAAGCTAGCCAGGCTTATAGGGCAATAGTTCCTGGGTTCTGTTGTGGCTCCACCTTTGTGGAGCAGAATAACCATTGCTGTGTGCCATTCTATGGGTACGTAGCCTGTGGAAAGGCTGAGTTTGAACAGTGTGTTTAGGTAAGGGGTTAGTTCAACTTTGAGCTCATGTAGGACGCAGCCTGGGTCACCATCCAGTCCCACTGATGTTGTGTTTTTGGCTTTGTAGAGGGCTGTTTTAACCTGAGTGTCTGTGATTTCAGGGACTCTACATTCTTCTGGTATGGTTATGGGCCCTTTTGGGGGTGAGAGGGGGGTGAAGTTTGCGCTGAACCTGTCTGCCAGGATGTTGGCGATATCGGTCGGTTCAGTGTATTTTGTGCCATTCTGCACTAACTCTGAGCAGATCTGAGCATTGCTACTTAGATTCTTGACGTAGCTAAAGAATGCCTTGTGGTTATCTTCAGAGTCCTTGGCAATTTTTCTTTCGAAGCTCACCTTGCATGATTTTATGAGGGATCATACTTTCTTGATGATACTGATCAGGGATGTCTTCTCTTCTTGGGATTTTACTCTTTTCTGTACTAGTTTCCTCCGATTGTATAGCTTGTTTATGGCAGGAGTCCACCAGACTGGTTTCCTTTCCTTGGAGGAGTGAGTCTTGGTTTTGCTTAGGATAGCACGATCCATGCATTCTTGTAGGTGCCTGTAGAATGCTTTAGTAAAGGATTTTGCAGCTTGGACAGAGTTATCCTTTAGCATGGAGGCTTTGAAACTTTCTACCTCGGTCTTAAGTAACGTGGTTTGCTTTTGAAAAGTTTTTCATGGTGGTTTCCTTGTCCGAGGGTGGGGGCGGAATGTGGATATCCAAAGTGATTTGCTTATGGTCAGATCTAACCAGCAAGGGGATGACCTCTGGTGTGGAATACTGGTCGCCCATGTTGGTGATGACCAGGTCCAATATGTTGTCACCTCTGGTGGGAGTGTTGACCAGTTGAACCAGGGCGTTTGAGTTTATAAATTCTAGGAAATGTTGGGCAAGGGAGTTAGTACTTGAGTAGTTCTACCAGTTAATGTTTGAGTAATTGAAATCACCCATTATTAGGGTGTTTGGTAGGACCTTTATGTTTCCCAATGTTTTCACAAACACAGAATGGGGGTCCTGGGACACGGTGGGTGATCTGTAGCAAGCTACAATTTGAATTGCAGTTTTGCCCGTTGTTTGTTGCACGTTGATGATCTCTGAAGCATTGTGCTTGTGCCACTAACCTGGAAGTGTGGGTATCCTTGATGAATATGGATATGCCCCCGCCTTTTGTATTTCGGTTTGGGTTCTGTGGCAGAAATGTATGGTATGAGTTGTAGCCTGGTAGTGCTGGGGTGCTCCCTGGAGCCTTAAACCAGGTTTCTGTTACTGCACATATATTGATTTTCTTCATACTGAGGAACAAACCTGGGCTTTGCTATGGAGGTTCCTGCCATAACTGAAGAAGGCTTTGTGGTTTCTCTTTGTTTCGGAGGCTAGTTTTGATTCATAACTGGCTTTGGAAGTTTTCACTAATGATCTAATTTGCTTGTTGAGGCTAAGGAGGAAGTTTTTCTCATTTGGAATTTGTTCCTTTTTACTCTTGCACAACAGTTTTTTTTCCTTTTGTTGTAAAGCCTGTTGATAGAGAATGTCCAGAAAACAGGTTTGTGTTTCCTTGAGGAGCAGGTTTTAGTTCTGATAGGTATGGCTGAGTCGATGCAGTTGTGCAGGTGTTTGAATTCTGCATTGGATGACTGTTAAGCATAGTTTTCTGCATTGTTGGAGGGGGGTTGAAGCTACAGATATTCTCCCTTAGGAGGTTGTATTCAGCTTTTGAGAAGATTTTTAGCTTGATTATGGTTGGGGTGGGGGGGTGGGTGGGAGAGAAACTTTGAACGAGACATTCCAATGATATGATCTCACCAGGGAAGAACATACTATGGGAGTGGTGCTGCGGTCACCCATGTTGGTGAGAACCAAGTGCAGAATGTTATCTCCCCTTGTGGGGGATGAGACAAGCTGGTCTAGTTCGTTAGAACTGATGAAGTCAAGGAATTGTTGAGTGAGTGCATTAGTACAGGAATAGTTCACCTAGTCTATGGTGGGGTAGTTGAAGTCACCAAGGATCAGGGTGTTAGGCTTTACCTTGATGGAGTCAAGTAGATCCAGGTAAGAGAAGTGGGTGTCCTGAGTCATAGAGGTGGGTCTATAGCTGGCTATAACTTGTATGGGTGGCTTGCCAACTGTCAGTTGCACCTGGAATAGTTCCAGTGCATCATGCTGGCAGACCAGTCTGGAGTTGTGCATGCCCTTAATGAAGGTAGAGTCTCCACCACTCTTAGTCTTCCTGACCTCATTTTGGGGACTAAATGTGTGGAATGAGGTAAAGGTGGGGGTGCTCTCCGCAGCCCTGAACCAAGTTTCCATGACTGTAGAGACATCGGCATCTTCCAGTGTGAGGAGAGCCTCCAGTGAGTGCATTTTCATATTAATGCTCGTAGGCTATTACACTGAAAGAATAGCAAAATAATGCTACATACTGAAATCAAAAAAGAAATACCAGCTGTACTATAAGTACTTAAAATAATCTTCTAGCCAGTAAGAAAGCTGTTTAAAATGTAAGTATTAACCCAGTAATTTTACAGCTATAAATGTAGTAAAACAATACAGTAGATTTGGAGTTGTCTAGAAACTGGAAGACATTGGTAGAAAACAGCTTTTATTTTGTGAGATGCAACAATTACCTCTATAAGCAATATCTACAATATATACACAAAATCTCATGTGAAAGTAGATAATCTTCATACCAGGCAAGGGATGGAAATTTGTTTAATATGGACTACAGTAGGAAGTAAAGGATTATATTAAGTAGGTAAAATAACTATAGAGAAAAAGGATGTGATACAGAGGAAGAGGAGGAAGAAAAGGGGTAAGAGCTATAAATTACTACAGAGATGAAGACAGTTAGTGAAAGACAGGATTGAAATGGGTGAGATGTATAAGTGACAAGGTTAAGACTGTTCTGGCTATGATAGAAACATAATGCTGCATGTATATGTTGTACTGCAAGGGACATATAAATGTGAGAATTATAAATTGAGAAAGAGATTTGCAGTTTTCTATTGCTGATGGAAATTAATTCAAGTCTCTTTGAAGGTACACAGAGTATCACTACCCCTTTTAACCCTTATTTGTCATCCCTAAATAAGCTATAGCATATAATCCTCATGTCACATGTCTGATTCTTACTGGAAATCCTCATGTCACATGTCTGATTCTCACTGGAAATCCTCATGTCACACTGATCACTGGAAATCCTCATGTCACATGTCTGATTCTCACTGGAAATCCTCATGTCACACTGATCACTGGAAATCCTCATGTCACATGTCTGATTCTCACTGGAAATCCTCATGTCACACTGATCACTGGAAATCCTCATGTCACATGTCTGATTATCACTGGAAATCCTCATGTCACATGTCTGTTACTCACTGGAAATCCTCATGTCATACTGATTCTCATTGAAAATCCTCATGTCACATGTCTGATTCTCACTGGAAATCCTCATGTCACATGTCTGTTACTCACTGGAAATCCTCATGTCATACCGATTCTCATTGGAAATCCTCATGTCACATGTCTGATTCTCACTGGAAATCCTCATGTCACATGTCTGTTACTCACTGGAAATCCTCATGTCATACCGATTCTCATTGGAAATCCTCATGTCACGTGTCTGATTCTCACTGGAAATCCTCATGTCACATGTTTGTTATTCACTGGAAATCCTCATGTCATACTGATTCTCATTGGAAATCCTCATGTCACATGTCTGATTATCACTGGAAATCCTCATGTCACATGTCTGATTCTCACTGGAAATGCTCATGTCACATGTCTGATTCTCACTGGAAATCCTCATGTCATACTGATTCTCACTGGAAATCCTCATGTCACATGTCTGATTCTCACTGGAAATGCTCATGTCACATGTCTGATTCTCACTGGAAATGCTCATGTCACATGTCTGTTACTCACTGGAAATCCTCATGTCATACTGATTCTCATTGGAAATCCTCATGTCACATGTCTGATTCTCACTGGAAATCCTCATGTCACATGTCTGATTCTCATTGGAAATCCTCATGTCACATGTCTGATTCTCATTGGAAATCCTCATGTCACATGTCTGATTCTCACTGGTTCATGTTTATGTGATAGCAATAATATCCACATTCCCTTCTCCATCATTGCCTGCAGCTTTCCTAACTTCCTTCCCCCTCCCAGATTTTTTTGTTGCAAAATAATGCAAGCCGTCTTTGCTCAAAATCACCTTCCTTTGTTCTTTTACTTTGCGTGTGTCTGTTTTCTTCTTCTTTCTAATGTCCAAGTATCTGCCACTGGTTTGCTTTAGTAATAGCCCTTCAGTCTCTCCTTCTTAGTTTAAAGGTATAGTTATGGAAATGTACATTTGTAGCAGAGTCTGACTACCACTGCCCCTTCAGGGGTAAACCACAGCATGATCTTGACATACTGCTGGTCCCGCTTTATCTTCCACATCCTCTTACCGTTTCCTATCCCCTTACCCTCGTTAACTTCTACAGCCAATTATTATACAACCTGATTCTCTTCCTCCTAGGTGTCCTGACTGCTGCAAAACCACATGTATGAAGTCCCTTCCAAAATGTATCAGTACCAAACTAGGTCACATTCTTTCAACTCTATCTCCAGAGCATTCGTTTCCCCTGGCAAGTTTTAAATATTTGTACATCATTAATTTGCAAATATACATTTATATAACAAGCCATGAAACAATAACTGAAATAATCTCAATCAGCTGATAGCTCAAGCTACTTACAACCATGATGTTCTTATGACTAAACTCAACTAACCTGGGAGTAAAATTACAGCACACCTCTAATACTTTCATATCTAGGACCTTTTGCCCCAGCTATATGATATCACAGTCTTATTACTCATGTGATACTTTATACAACTGAGCAAATATAAATGATGCACTGAATATGGACACCATTCTGTGTGTTGTTATCTTACTTTGGTTTTACCTCTTACATTTTTTTCTACCTCATTGGTTTACTTCTTTGTATTGTATAATGGATCCATGTGAGCCAGCTCACCTTCTTAAATAAATAAGCACATAAATAAATGCATAAATACATAAATACAATTCACTTTCAGCTCCTTTATGGAATTTGTTTATTGTCACCTCAGCTGTTTCCTCTGACAGGCATTTGGTACCTAATGACCTACATCATTCCTTATTGGTGCTCAGCTTAGCCACAACTTCACATTTATTTATTGATTTATGGATTGACTGATTGATTGATTGATTGATTGAGTGATTGATTGACTTGTTTATTTATTTATTTATCTGTCTGTGTATCTGTCTATCAATCTACCTATCCAATCATGGACTTATTTATTTATTCATTTATGTATGTATGTATGTTTTTCTTAACTGAGTGGATGGATTGGTCTTGACCTCTTTTATCTATGAATCAGGCTCAGAGGAGTAACAGAACAGATTACAAGCTGATACCAGATACAGGTTACAATTTGTTTATTTATTTTCTTCATTTCTTCACATTTCTTTACTAAGAACGTCTGACTGGGCCAAAACAAATCCATTTTAAGTGGAGCCTTGGGGAAAAGCGCTCCAGATACAGCGAGGTACATATAAGCATACAAGAATTAATATTCATAAAAAAGAAAAGCAGTTACATTAAAGACACTGGATTTTAGATAAGGAAACAGATTCTAGTGAGTATTATGAGAAGTTGATGTGAACAATGTGCATGGAAGAAGAAAAAAGACAATACATATAAAGAAAGTAGAGATAAAAGGGAATAGCAGGGTCTGAGGAGTGAAGCAGTAGGATTATAAGTCGGGGTAAATATAAAAAGATAGACAAATACATATGGAAGTGAGTGGGAAGAAAAAGCTGGTAGGAAATACCTACTCTTAAATGGATTCAACCAGATAAGAGCTAAGAAGTAGAATAAATAATGCTATAGTGAAAGCTGTAAGTTAAGCGTTTGGAAAGGAAGAGAAAAAAGATAGGTAGTTACAAGTTTCTAATGATTTAAAAACAAAACTACTCTTAATAGGCAAACATTCTTAGAACTGAGAAACACTGTAAAAAATAAATCAGACTAGATAAACAAAAATACTGTAGTGAAATTTAAACTATGCACAATACCAACCCACAAAAGTTCTTGGCCATTATAAATAGTGTTCTTCAAATGAGTAAATCACCAACTCCTCATCCAAACATAAACAACACCTCTATAAAAACAGCCACCCAATTCAATGAGTTCTTTATCAGCTCTATACTAAAGCTGTCAGCAGACCTACCCTCCTCAACCCCCACTATACTGTATAACCCATCAAATAATGCTAACTCCTTCAACCTGTACCAACTTATACCATCTGTAGACACCTAACCAAACTTAAACCCACCACCCTAGGGTGGCAGCATGCCAACAAATAGCCGCCAAAGCCATTTCCTATCCAATCTCTATAATCATTAACAGATCAGTCTCAGAACAAAAGGTGCCACTTATCTGGAAAATCTCATACATTGTACCAATACACAAAGGGAGAACCTCCACTGACCTAACAAACTACCACCCTATAGCTGTACTTTCCCCACTGGCTAAAATACTGGAAAAATGTATCCTTACCCAGATCCTAACACATCTCCTCTCCAGCAATTTTCTTGTCAAAACTCAACATCGATTCCACTCCAACCATAGTACCACCACTGCACACATCCATTTTAGTAACCTAGTAAATATGCAATGCAACAACAGGCAACTAGGGTCTGTAGTTTTCTTTGACTTATCAAAGGCATTTGGTACAGTCTCCCATACAAAACTTCTAACATCACTCTCAGAATTAAAACTAACTACCCCCACTCTACTATGGTTTCAAGACTACCTCTCCCAACACCAACAAGCTGTTCAGTGGAATAACTCCCTTTCCTCCCTACTTCCTGTAAAACTAGGAGTACCCCAAGGATCAATCCTAGGACCCCTACATTTTCACTATATTTATAAATAATCTTCACAAAGCCACCCCTCTAGCAAACCTGGTTCAATACGCTGATTACTCCACCTTAATCTGCTCTGCCCCAACCCTCCATCAACTTCACATCAAGACCCAAGAAGCCTTTACATCCATTGAAACCTGGCTAACAAACTCCCAGCTAATACTAAATCCTAAAAAGACCCAACTTATGCTCTTCTATTCTCCCAAAGCAGCAGTACCTACTCCCCCATTCTCTATTTCTGCATAATACTGAGGAAAGCTAGTAAATCTACATTATAAAGGAACAATAAAATGTAACCAGGTTTTTTTTTTATATTGGAACAGTCAATGCTTAAATGGGCTTACATGTTAAAGAGACTTTTTCACTTCCGTTATTTAAAACGTCACTTTTGAATGACTTGGTGGAAATTATGATAAATACTAACTACACTTACAAAGTATTGATGAGTCATTAACTTCATACTGAGAGATTGAGAAATGAAGAATTTAATACTGAGCAGAGAACATGAATGCAAATGTTTTGCAAGCATGTTGCCTTATGAGCTGTTTTTGACATGTCTTGTGATTATCTGATAATACCCTTATCTCCCCTGTCACACAAACCAAATTACTAGGAGTCATTACTGACAATAATATGAAATTTGACAAACACATAGCTCATACAATAACCAAAGTCAACAAAAAAACTAGGTACTCTTTACAGATGAAAAACTTCATAACCAGCAACAGAAAAGTTATCCTAGCTCATACCCATCTTCTCTTTACCTTACTATATTCTTCTGCTGTCCTTATTAATCTAAACAAGAGCAATTAAAATAAGCTGTCAGTATGCTACACAAAATAGCAAAATTCACCACAAACTCCTCCTACCGCACCCACCACTGTCAAGCCCTAAAACAGCTTTCCTGGCTATAACTCCCAAACACCTTAGCTCTAAACCAGCTTCTTCTAGCTCACCAAATACTGTATCACCCTGACAAAACGGTGACCGCAGCCTCCTTTGGATGCTAGGTTTATTTCTGTGGAAGACTAAGCAGCTCTAAAAATGCTGTTTATTTAAAAGTTCAACTATTTTCATATATTTATTGTGTAGGTTCAAGATAAATTTAGAAAGAATGTATATATGTATAAGCTTCTTAAGGAAGTGGTGAATTTTTGATTCTTATACATGTAATCAGAAAGCATTACAAACATTTGTCCACAAGAAACAGTTGTAGCAACAATAGAATACTAGATAGGTGTTTGTTGAGGGAAGCATGCCCCCCTGCACCCCCAATTTGAGATATCACTCCCACACACTCCAACACATATATAAAGCCTGAGCTTACTTGTTTTACCTCAGGGAAAACAGAAATCAATGGCATATTGCAATCTCAATCTTTAATACAAATGTCAGTATTTATGCATTAATAATTACACTTATGAGAGCTGTCGAGTACAAGCCTAAACGTAGTATGATAATGTCTGAAAGGATGATTTGTTAATGAATGAGCTAATACTGAGGAAAGCTAGTAAATCTACATTATAAAGGAACAATAAAATGTAACCAGGTTTTTTTTTATATTGGAACAGTCGATGCTTAAATGGGCTTACATGTTAAAGACACTTTTTCACTCCCGTTATTTAAAACGTCACTTTTGAATGACTTGGTGGAAATTATGATAAATACTAACTACACTTACAAAGTATTGATGAGTCATTAACTTCATACTGAGAGATTGAGAAATGAAGAATTTAATACTGAGCAGAGAACATGAATGCAAATGTTTTGCAAGCATGTTGCCTTATGAGCTGTTTTTGACATGTCTTGTGATTTCTAAACAACTAACGATTCAATACTGTCTCTGTATTTTAACCGTAACTATTCAATGAAATGAAGGGAACATGTTCGGCCTTTCTTATTAGACCAAACCTTTGAAATATAACATGGTTATAGTTAAAGCTCTGTTGGTTAACAGTAACATATTTTATAGCTGTGACAGTTTTAGCAACAATAGTATACTGTGAAAGAATATGAGATGAATTAGTGAAAGGACAGCAGCGTCAATCTTAAAATAACAATGACACATTAACTATAGTTAGAACTGGTTACAGTTTGCTGTGAAACTGTATATAATTTAAATTCAGACATGCCTAACTTTACTGTAAAGTGAGGAGACTAACTTGTTTTGGGTTTAGAATATCTGGCTTGAGTTAAATTGAATGGGTTAGAGTAATAGTAGGGGAAAATGTGCATACAAGATTCGTTGTTTGCCCACAGTGCTGGAAAGAGATGAGAGAGAAGGAGGACAGAATTAGCAGACTAACTGAAAAGGAGAGACAAATTAAGAAACAGAAAAAGAGAAAAGGGAGAGGTAGGCAGAGGTCCAGAAAACTGTATTAGTAATAAGTATATGGGCAGGACTCAGAAACAGAGGTCGTCACATAAAGTACATATCACAGTTGGGTCAGTTTACATGATAGTGTAAAAACAGACTCATTAACAACTTTAGCCATAATAAGAAATACTTTATTTTTGGCTAAATTGCATGATTCTGAATCATAGTTTTTGCACCGCTGATGATAAATGCACCTTGCAGCAGCTGTGCCCTCTGGAAGCCCAGGCACCACATCAGCAGAGAGAACCAATCCTGTCAGCCATCCACAACTTTGCTGAGCATTGAACCTTGCATATTTGCTGTGTCCTTGTAACAATTTCTATTGTTAAATCATGAAGGCTTACAGTCAGTCAATAATGGCAAACCTAAGAGTTTCCTACTTATTGTTTAGATGCTGCACATCGATGCAACACCAGCATTTCTATTAGCTTTTTAAATGAAATAAATATTTAAAATGATTCAGTGGTAATTTACCCCCCCCCCCCATTTTTTTGGCTTTGTCTAGAACTGTTGAGCAGCTCATTGAAAGGTGTGTGAGGCACTTCCCCAACCACATGCGCATATGAGCACGAACATACACACACACACACACACACACACACACACACACACACACACACACACACATGCACTCTTATGCACACATAGAGACACACACACACCCACATGCACACACATGCTTGCACAAATACACGCATATACACATTCATGCATATTGACACTCACACACGCACACACATACACACACACACACACACACACACACACACACACACACACACACACACAAATGCACACACACACGCACATACCTACTCTCACCACCTGACACTATCTCTCTGCTGAACCTCACGCACACACACACGCACATTCCTACTCTCACCACCTGACACTATCTCTCTGCTGAATCTCACTAAACATACCTGCAGGGCAGCTTATTCCATTAACTGCAATGGATGGACACAGCCTTTTTGCTAAGCTAATTTTCTCATCCGGCTGTGTTAATTTACACAATTCAATGATTCTTTGATTCACTTGGCAGTGTAAAGAGCTAACTGCAGGTATTTATATTGCAGAATGCATAGGTAGGTAACATTAACCCCTCCCCAGATTGCCTCATTTCCATTTAACATGGGCAGAGGGACTGTATTCTATGCTGATGTATTCCCCTCATGGAAAAGCAGTGCTGGAGTATGGTCTCTGAATCAGAAAGACATACCATGAGAGGATTATCACTATTGGTAACTTTCTGAATCCAAGCCTATAATTACCAGTAATAACTGCGTTTGGAGTAATGAGTATGTGTACTATTGGCTGTTGCATCTAGTTTTTTTTCTTTTTATAAATGCATGCAAACCCTAAATAAAGATTACTACTGTTTGATGTTTGGAATCACTGAAACTGTGTTGCAAGATTGTCATCAACTAAAGACTAAACTAGAAATATACATTTCCATAGTTCATAAACAACATCTTTAAGTGTTACTTATATGAAGGATGCATAAGTGGAATTGAAGGAGAAGGAAAAAAATGAAATGGTTAAAAGTTATGAGTGTTGTATCTTAGTTAATGAGATACAAATTAATAGGGAACTGTATTATGCTTAGTAAATCAGTTGCCATTCACATGTCTGGGGGACTGCAGGCAAACACCTACACAGGAAATCTTATAAGGTATATGACTGGAGCTGTTGGCTTCCACTTGAGTCTGATAAGAGCAGATGGTAATAATGAAATGAAGCTATATCTCACATTTTACATGTGTTGTGGTAATTAAGCAGACAGGAGAAACAGGCAATTTGTTTCATTTGAATTATAGCGGTTAACTCATACTTTTTTAATTTTAGTAATTCAGATTGAAGTATACAAGTAATTGAAAATACACATTGTTTGCTGTTCTTGAACTGATGTTGACAATGGCAAAATTAAAAATTAAAGTGGTAGTAAAAGATCAGGTTGTCTAATTAGGTAATCTTATTAGAACAGGAGCCATAGGGTTACATGGTAGAAGCAGAGATAATTTTTTGTTCATTTTATACTTTTAATATGTTATATTATTCACTCATTTGAGGTACTACTATTAAAACAAAAATGATTGCAATGCCTTTCCATTTGCTGCCATATGTTCCTGGATGTGGATGTTGGTAAGGTAGAAATCTGACAGAGAAAGGGGAGACCCCTGTTATAGACACACACTAAGTGAATGTGTATAAAAAAGAGAAAGAAGAGGGGGTACAATCCCCCACCATCCCTGTTCATCTCTTCATGTGTCACTATTCCAGCAAGCAGCATGTGTTGCATAGTCAGGTGTTTATCTAGCTATGCCAGTGAGACAAAGCTAGTTTAGTTAGTTAGAAGTTAGTTAGTTAATTAGGTAATTATTATTGTGATGTTCAGTTACATAAGTGGAAGAAAAAATATTGCAGAATATAAATCAGTGTATATTAAGATTAACTAAGGAAACATTAGACAGATTATTGTAAGTGACTCTGTTCTAATACAATTCAGCTAACTCTGTGCACTGCATTCTTGAAGCTTCAGTTTCTCCCAGTATGCAGAAAATACACCCACTGTCAGATGTTCTGTTTATTGTGCACTGTACATACTCATACCCGATATTCATAGGTTCATAGGTAGGTACTAGGCTATTGACCCTAGGGCCTATACAAGCCTAGCCAAAAAGGTACCCTGGCTTTCGCCACCCAAGAAAATTATTTTCCTGTGCCCCTGTCAAGCAGAACCACATAAGTGATCCCCAGGGTGAATTTCCTATTACCCATCCAATCATCAAGATTTTTCTTGAAGAGTGCTAATGAGGAGCTCTGTTTGACATAGATAGGTAGTCTGTTCCAAAGTATGGGAAGTCTCTGGGACAGGAATCTATCCCTCCAGCATATTCTGTTTATTGTGGTGACAAGGTTTAGGTCCCTAGAGCGTGTAGCTCAGAAGGATTGGGATTTCTTTAAGTGGAGCATGTCCAACAGGTCTGGGTTTGACATAGCTTTGTATGTTAGGCAGAGATCTCCTCTGAGCAAGCGATATGTGATGGAGTAAAGCTGGAGTTTTTTGAGTCAGTCTGCGTAAGGCATCTGTTTGAGGCCAGTAATCCTCTTTGTGAGGTATTTTTGCGGCCTTTCCAGTTGTTGTAGATGTCTTGTGAGGTACATACCAAAAGGGGCATTGTACTCTATAATGGGTCTAATGAGTGGTGAGTAGAGGGGAACAATTACCTCTTTTTTTCTGGATGAGAAACCTTTTGTGATGGGTGTGCCACATAGAAGGATTTCCTGACCACTGTGGCGATGTGAGTATCAAAGGAGAGACTACTCTCCACCTGTGTCTCAAGGTCTCTTATCACACTTTCGGTGTTAAGTAGACTACCACCTATGTGGTAGTTCATGGGTACAAAGTTTTACCAAAGGGGATGACAATGCACTTTTTGGCATTGAGCTTGAGACCATGGCTTTGACACCAGGCATTTGTCTCAGTGAGGCCCTTTTGTAGGATGTACACATTGTTAGGAGTTTCGATTATGGCTCCTAGTTTGCAGTCATCTGTGAATTTAGTTAGCCAAAGACCTTCTGTGTTAGCCTGTACTTCAGAGAAGTAGATACCAAACAGGAGAGGACCCAGGATGGAACCCTGTGGTACTCCACTTGTCACTGGTCTGAAGTCTGATTTGGAGTCTGCTACTTTCACAGAGTGGGTTCTGTCAGTAAGCCAGTTGGCAACTCATCTTGTGACATAGGGATTTATATCTAGTTTAGTGCATTTATCTACAATTCCAGAGTGGGTCATGCTGTCGAACGCCTTGGTGAGATCTAGATAGGCTGTGTAAACCACCTTACCCTCATCTATGGCTTTGGTAACTGCTTCAAAGAAGTCTTTCTGGCTTAGGAGACATGATCTGCCTTTTACAAACCGAACTGTGTGGGGTCCAGAGTTTAGAGATCTCTAATGTCTTTGTTTATGAGTTCCATGAAGATATGTTCCATGGCCTTGCAGACCAAGCTCATCAGGCTAATTGGGCAGTAGTTCCCGGGGTCTGTTGTGCCCCCCTCCCCCTTTGTGGAGTGGGATAACCATCGTGGTGCACCATTAAATAGGCACAAAGCCTGAGGTGAGGCTATGACTGAACATGGTACTTAGGTGGGGTGTCAGTTCATTCTGTAGTTCATGTAGAAGGCAGCCTGGGATGTTGTCAGGTCCCATGGATGCTGTGTTCTTGGCTTTGGAAGTGAGGTTTTTACCTGTGCAGCCATGATTACAGGAACTTTGCATTCTTCCAGTATAAAGATGGGCCATTTAGGGGGCGAGAGGGGGATAAAGTTAACACTAAACCTATCTGCCAGGATGTTGTCAATACCAGTTGGTACTGTATATTTAGTACCATTGTGCTGTAACTTAGAGCAGATCTGAGTGTTGCCATTGAGAATCTTGACATAGCTATAGAATGCTTTGTGGTTGTCTTTAGAATCAGTGGCAATTTTGTTTTCATAACTAGCTTTGGAGGATTTTATGAGGGATCTCAGCTTCTTACTGAGGCTGACCAGGGAGTTCCTCCAATCGTGGGATTTTACTCTTTTTTGCAACAGTTTCTTTCTTCTGTTGTAGAGTTTGTTTATGGCAGAAGACCATCAGATTGGCTTCCTTTTTTTGGAGGATAGCATCTTGTTTCTGTTAGGGATAGCACGATCCATGCACTTGAGTAAGTGCTTATAAAGTGCATTTGTGTATGATTCAGCAGTCGTACATCTATTGTCCATCTGCATGGGTGTTGTGAAGTTTTCCACTTCAGTCTTAAGAAGCATGAAGTTGGCTTTGGAGACATTTTTTATGGTTGTTTTCCTAATGGGGGGTGGGAGCGGGATGTGGATGTCTAGGGTAATTATCTTGTGGTCGGATCTGACCAACGAGGAGCTGACCTCTGGTGTGGAACACCGGTCACCCATGTTGGTGATGACCAGGTCTAGGATATTGCTGGTCCTGGTGTGGGTGTGAATAAGTTGATCCAAGGTATTGGAATTTATGATTTCCAGAAAACGTTGAGCAAAAGAGTTGGTACATGAGTAGTTTTCCTAGTTAATGATGGGGTAGTTGAAATCACCCATTATTAGGGTCTTGGGTTGTACCTTAATATTTTCCAGTGTATCAAGAAAAGAGGAGTGGGAATCCTGGAGCATGGTGGGGGGTCTGTAGCAAGCTACAATCTGGATTGCGGTTTTGCCCAGACTCAGTTGAACTTGGATAAACTCGGATGCATTATGCTAAGCAACTAGCTTGGAGGTGTGGATATCCTTAATGAATATGGACATGCCTCCACCTTTAGTATTTCGGTCCGGGTTTGGTGGCCGAAAAGTGTGGTATGACTTATAGCCTGGTAATGCAGGGGTGCTCTCTGGAGCTTTGAACCAGGTCTCTGTCACTACACAGATGTTGATGTTCTCCATTTTAAGGAGTGCCTCGAGTGAGTGCATTTTGAGGTTTAGACTTCTAGCACTGAGTAGCATTACCCTCAGATTTTGCTTGCTTGTACCTGTTACAGTGGAGGATCTATCATTTGAATCTTGCCTAAAAAGGCACTATAGGGGTGGCAAGAGCCTTTGCCAGTATATGGAATCCCAAGGGCGACAGATGCAGGCCATCTCTGGCAAAGCAGCGTGGTCTGTTGATCATGTCATCCCAGGCAGACAGATACTGGATTCCCTTAGAATGACACCAGAAGCTTAGCCAATTGTTGAAGTCAATCATTTTGTCCTTGTGCTGTGGTATCATTCTGGGTGATGGCAGGATGCTACTCAGGGCTAGGGTCATACCTGCCTGGGCTACAAGATCAGAGAGCTCCTCCATGTCTCTTTTCATGTAGTCCAGGGAGGTACGTCTCAGGTCATTCACACCAACATGGACAATGACAGAGTCATATTTGTACTTGTTGTGGAGTGACCTGAGTGCATGCATTATGTGGCAGATTCTGGCACCTGACATGCAGCTGACAGTAACTTTCTCTTTGTTTAGCCTGGTGAGTGGAACATCAGTATGCCTGACTATAGAGTCACCTATGACTAGAGTGTTGAGTACATTATGCCTTATGGGCTGTGGTTGAGTGGCACACTGAGTATGTGGGCAATGTGTCATTTGGGTTGTGTTGGGGGGTGGAGGTTGCTTGCATTCCTGCTTTGGAGGTCTCGGTTGTTTGGGCAGATTTTTACTGAGAACCTCCACAAATGTAGGTGTGTGTTTTGTGCTTCAGTGTGTGTGTTTTGGTGGTGTAGGTTTTGAGGGACTATGTGACGAGTGTGGTGTGGTGCAAGTGTTTACCTTCTCCTCTTGACTGTCTAGTCCAGTCTTTGGTGAAGAGAGCTTTGCTTCCAATTTGGCTATATAAGTGCATCTCTCACAGGTCGTAGTGTTGGGTGGTAGGAGGAGAGGGTCGTCTGTGTACATGAGGCAATTGCTGCATTGTCCCAAGATGTCCAGATTCATCAGGTAGACAGGAGAAAACACCAGGAGCTGACCTTTAGACATGGCTGGATAGGTGCTTATTTATTAAGTACTAAAAACTGTTTTCCTCTAGACAAGTGAGGAAAGTTGAGTTCTGTAGTAATTTGTAGCTTATTTAGTGCTTACAAGTTCTGAACAAGTGCTGAGCTCAAAGAAACAGATTTGAGTGCTAAAACTAAAAAGCTGGCTAGTTGCAAGGAAAAATTTGAAGAGCAGACTTTATGGCGCCAGGAATAGTTTAACCCTAGTTAAGTGTGGGAGGGGGGCTGAGGAGCTCACAAACAGCCCTGGACACAGCAAATCTGTATCTGGACAAGACCTGTCACAGGAAAGGGGGGGAGCAAACTTAGATAATTTTTTTTTTCAGTAAAGTGGAAATGGAGAAAGCTGGAACAGAAGTTAATTCAACGTTAAGAATCAGAGTGGGTTGGCCTTCACAAATGTTCTCTGTTAGATTGAATGAACTAATGACACTTGACTGGGAGGAGTGTCACAGATCAAATATACAGTATGGGCGGGCAACTGCAAAGCCACCAAGTATAACAACACCACAACACTAGTGAGGGTGCGTGGGAAAAATTACAGTTCCTAGCTGTAGCCACTAAATTAAAGTTTTAAACAGATCAAGGAGCAAGCAGACTCTAGAGAATGCTTTTAACTGTAAACAGACAATTATAGTAATGCACACTATTACAGTTCCTAGCTGTAGACCACAGAAACCTCAAAAAATCAAAAATGCACAGAAAAGCTCTGATAGAGCACTCACAAACAGAAAATACAACGTTCAGTATGAAAAAGCAGTTAACAGTTAAGTAATTCAGTAAACATGCAATTAGAGTAATGAAACAGTATCTAGCAATGAAAAATACAGTTAAAACAGTATAAAACAGTACATAAATGCAGTGAAACAATAAAAAAAGCTTTATAACAGTGCAAAATGTAGCAGATCAACTGTATAGCACAATTATAAGCATTTCAGAAGTGCAGTTCAGTGAAATAAGTGTAAGAAATAACTTATCCTGCTCTTGGAATCCTAAGGAATTTCCGCTTAGTTTCAGTAATGAAATACAATCCACAGCCTCATAAATTAACGCTTATACTAATCGTAGGATGAGCAGGTAAACAAATGATGTGACAGTTTCTTGTATCAACTAGTCTATTAGTCTAGCCTGCAAGGCATTATCCTGCTCATCTTGTCCCAGTATAATAATACCCATTATCAGACAATTTAGTATTTGAAGGGAAGATGCACCATGCTAACATACTGTGCAAAAGATGAAGCCATTCTTAAGTGCTTTCATTTGCATGACATTGTGAGAAGATAAACACAGGAAATAATTTACAGCTTGTGACGTGATATAAAACTATTCGATATACACAGATCATGGAATATAAGAGCACATAGACACTGTTATGGGTTAAACCATGCATATTAGAAGTATTTCTGAGTTCATGAGTAGTTGAGTTAGGCTAATTTAGTGCCACTGAAGTAACAGTACAATGGAACTGCAATCTAGTCAGCAGGAAACATAAAATCAGAGACAGAACAGCAATATTTAGTATCAGATACCACTGTACCGTATGAATAGTAGCATTTATACTGCAGTACATTCCAATCTGTTCCTGCTATTTCCTGACTGAAAGTAACTCAGCTTGGTAAAAAGCCAGGAAAAGAGAAACATTTTTCAGCAATGAAGAAAACCCCACCTGTAAGTCCACTAATAGTGCAACAGGACCAGTGCAGTTAACAAACAAAAATGTTCACCTCCAGTATAACAAATGCATCTAAAACTGAAAAGGCAGTTAAGAGCAATTTACAGATTTTGTACTTATTTTAGCCAAGTCATTTATGGTCTCAGGGAACCATTGTCTCATCTTAAATATTATAAACAAGAAAAACATTGGCTAAGAGAAGAAATGGTAAGAAACACAGGAAAGACTATTTATTATAATACTTTGTATGAATAATATACTGCATTCTAAATGATAACATGAAATTTACAAAAATACCTGTAATACCTGAACTTGTTGGTCAGACCAGTCAGTTCACAGTGTAGATGCCTTTGGCCCAAGTATTTCAATAAAGTTAACAGTTAATTCTTGATTACATGGGGAGAGGGTGATTATTTCCAGAAAAGAACCAAGGCATTTTAGTGATTGTGAGTGAAAGTGCATGAATAAATGAATAAATGTATTCATATTTCTGATTTTCAATATTGCTTGTTTTTTTCATCTTGAATATTAGTGGTGTCATTTGCAGAGGCAACCTGCTTCTCCTTTAACGTAATGGAAGCATCCACACTAAAAAGTTTTCATGTGAAAGTAAAGCAGCTGGTATCTTTATTACAGTCAAACACAAGTCCAGCACCATAAGCCCAAATCAGAAGTCAGTTATCAATGTCCTAATGTTCAAATAATACAATTCCGTCTCTCTCAGTATCACCAGTATGCCAGAGATGGATCCAGCAACAAACTGCAAGTTAAGGGAAGAGTTGCAGACACTCCCAGCTGCACCAATATGCTAGTAATTTACCCTTTGCAGTTTCTCTGACATGGAAGGTGTACCTACGCTTTCATTTATCTTTACTGCCATGTAATATATCCGGTTTAGCTGATTCATTGTGCAAACAGCACACATATTATTCATTTCCCAATGTGCAGGACTTGCAGCAAACCCAGGTGGACCAGATAAGAGGTATGTACACTGTGCAATCATACAATATGCGATTGTTACACTCAGTTTTAGTTACTATGAAGTAAAGCAATTCACTCACTCCATCTGGCTCAAGTGCCTAAGAAGTCTATCAGTTACTGGCAGCCTCAGTAAATATGCAAGAAGCAACTCATGCACCAATAAATCAATATGACATTTTTTAAACAAAATAAACATCTGTCTTCCATTGGTTCAGAACATAAAGCACCATCTTTCATTTGCCCTTTATTCCCAGTAATATTCAAGTTGGAAAATAAAAACTTTCAGAAAAACGGAAACAAAAAACACACGTGACTAAATGTAATAATTTATTTGTTAATTTATTCTAAAACAAATGTTATCTTGCTCAGGGTCATCGGGGCAGACAAAGTTTATCCCATCACTGAAGCAACGTAAGCCATAAACTTCATTTGGAGAGGATATCATGAGCACAGACCAGGTTATATACTGAGTACCCAGCTCCTGAAATATCAGAAGATTACTGTTACATCTAACCACATGTCTCTTGATGTGAAAAGGAAGTAGGGCTTCATGCAAAAAGCCACATGGACACAGAAGACATCCCAAGTAGGAACTAAATGGAATAACCAAGAGATGCACATATAGAGTGATGCGTGTGTGATGCTGGTAAACGTGTCATAGTACATCACAGATGACAGCATAATGATGAGACTGAGTATGAGGATGCAGGGGAGATGGGGTGAAGAATAAGTAAACACAGTGGCATTCTAAGGAAGCTGATTAGGTTATAGATGGTGTACTTCCTGCTTGAGTATGTGGTGGTGTTGTCTTCTTACCACTATTATCTCTAAATGCCAAAAGGCTCTTAGTATTTTTACCTCCATGTTTCAACACAGTTATTAAATGAATGGATGTCTAACATACTGTTTCCTGCTTAAGTATTTTAATATATACATAGATAAACACACACACATGCACACACACACACACACGCACACACACCCACACAAACACACACACACACACGCACACACACACACACACACACACACACACACACACACACACACACACACGCACACACACACTCTTAACATATTCTTAATTTTCTCTGGTAACTTTGACTTTTCATAAAACTAATACCATCTCTTTTCCAGTAGTACTTCATTATTTGCGCTGCCTTGGGCATTGAGAGATTTAAGTTGTATCATTCAGAACTTTTCACTGCTGGGAGTTTCGAATAATGCATGCACTTTCTGTTATGCAATGTCACATACCTGTGTATGCTTCCTCATATTGTTAAGCTTATTATGAATACTTTGATTATGCTTTTCCATAAAATACACTTTCTTTGTTTGTTTAGTCTCTTCCAGAGTACAGAATGTTCTCCTATCTTAGTTAATTTGTTATGTTGCTACAGATTCACTTCATAACACTGAAAGCTCAAAACTGAAAATAAGAAAACTTCATAGTATAGAAGACCAAAACACTGAAAACTCAAAACACTGAAAACTCAAAACACTGAAATTCAAAACACTGAAACTCAAAACACTGAAAACACAAATCATACATATACTGAGTTTAAGCAACATAAATCATAGCACTTTCCACCAAGTGTAAGCAGGAGGGCAAACCCCCCCCCCACTGCACCTCACATGTGGGGGGCTGTGCCCCCCACACCCCCTGCTACTTATATACATCAGCTCCAAGACTGTACTATGCACTTGGTGGAAAGTGTTATGATTTATGTTGTTTAAACTCAGTATATGTATGATTTGTGTTTTCAGTGTTTTGAATTTCAGTGTTTTGAGTTTCAGTGTTTTGAGTTTTCAAGATTTTGAAGTTTCACTGTTTTGGTTTCAGTGTTTTGATATTTCAGTGTTATGAAGTGAATTCGTTGCTACATATACTCTTACAGCCGAATTTAAAGTATTGCTTAACCAGTTTTATAGTGCTCGTAGCCTGACCTGTAATTAGATTGTAGCTTTGTATTCTGTGAGATTTTTCTTCTCTTTAAGTGTTTGTTAGCTAAGTTTATTACATTCTACTTTTGGATTTTGCTTCTTGTACCAACAGTCACGCAAATTTTAGATTATGATATTTATTATTGTTACTGGATAAATGTATTGTACACATAAGACTAGAATCAAATGATAAGGCTATACTTGATTTTATTACATATTTTGGGTGCTATTTATAAACACTATAATATGGACTACAATGCTGCACCAAAGTCACATGCAAGTCACAGACAGTAGTATACAGAGAGTTTATGCATTTTTACACCACTGTGTAAACATACAGAGTACACATGCAAATGGTCCTCCCTCTTGCTTTATGTGATTTGGAACCACAGCGCTATGCTGGCCTCAGTGCCGTCATCTATAAGTCTTCAGCTGTATACATTCAGACAGCATTGCATTTCTCAGTACAACAATCCCCCTCCCTGATGATGTGCTGCTCAGCATACTGATATGAGAAGCGTGTCAATGCCACAGTAAGAAGAAGAAGAAGAAGAAAAAAGAGATTAAAAAAAAAAACAAAATCCTATATATGGCCAGAAAACTCATCTGACAAAAGAGTTCTCACATTTTGCACACAACCCTGCTAACACAACCATAATTTCCCTTCTCCCAGACAGTAATGCTGCTGAACTGCCACCAATGAGAACTCCATCAGGATCAGATCATTTATTGTCATAACATGGTAATGTACCTAGCTGACTGCCACGTCTAATGAGTAAAACATTTTTTATGAGTCTCCCATCGCATGGTGGTGGAACATAAGAACTGGGAACAGCAACAAAGGATGGTATACAATACCTTACTATGTAGTTGCCATGTAACTATTTGATAAGATATATTATATCGCACTATCATGCTATTATTTGCTGAAAGCAGTAGCACTATCAGGCTACAAAGTGCTCTTCTGCATCAGGAATATCTGTGCACATAGTGCAGTGCTGTATATTATACACAACCTAATGCCATTTATAGAGGCCAATTGACTTCTGTATGCCATTCTTCATAGTCAAAAAACATGATTCTGAATCATGCCATCAGACACCAGAGGCCTCATGGGTAAGGCATTGGCTCCCTAAGCCAAGGATTGTGGATTTGAGTCATGGGAGATATAATTTTGATACAAGTAGAGCTGGGTTGGGGTTAGTATAATGGTTAAGGTGTTAACGTCACAGACATAAAGTACAGGGTTTGAGTCTCACTTTGGAAGGGAATTTAACTGCACTCAAGATAGTCCACTAGAGCAGCAAACCTAGTACTTAACTATGAACCAATAAAAGGCAATATACTTAGCAGGTTGTAGTAGTTTACCTGTCCACTATGGTTTTCAATAGTGGGGTCATAAAGAACAAATCTAAATGCATCATTGATGAACATTTACCTTCCGAAATTGCTAGGGCTTATTTTATATTTTCTTTACACAGTATTACTGCTTAGGTTGCTTCTCTTTATATTATACAGTGTGTTGTAGGTCTGCTTATCTCTTAATTGTCTGAAATACTGTATTTGGTAAGCTAATTGCAATGCATTATAAAATTCAATGTGCTCTTCTGTCCTGCTTATGACTGAAAAAAATACTTAGGGCTTGTCTACTTATTGTTATTATATTAACTAAATAGGTAAAACATATATTTTCCATAGTCTGTATTGCTTGTCTGATTTTTGCCAAGCTATGTTTTCTTTTTTTTTACTCATGAGTTTTTATTGTTTTTCTTGAATATTTAACAATTAATTACTTGTAAATTATGCAAAAGAAATAATAAATTGTAAATATTAACAGAAATAACTAAATATTTACATTATGTACCTTGGCTTGAGTATAAATTATGCAATAAACCAATCCAAGACAGTTATACATGTTGTTTAGACAAAAGTTTTTTTTTTTCCTTTTGTCTTCTTAATACCGTTCTTTCAGGAAGAGACTGAATCCATTCTCAATGTTTCAAGAAGATGAGTTACCTTCTTCCATGGATTGTTGCTCCATTTCTTAGGGGTAATCCTTGACTCTTTAACTTTGACTTCCATCAATGCAGTTTCGTTCACGGGGTTCAAAAATTTTTCAAAAGTTGGTTCAGAATTGGAATTCCATTTCCTAGAAATACATTTCCTAGCCACTGCTAGAATAGTCCATAATAAATATAAGTCTTTTCTATTCATTTCTGTTTTTTCATTAACATTCAGAAAGATTAATGATTTTGTTAATACAAAGGTGTCTGAAAATAAAGCTTGCAAAAAATTTCTAATGTCTTCCCAATATTTTTTAAGTTTAATGCAATCATGAAATATATGTTTTCAATCTGCTTTACATGTTTGTAGACATCTCCGGCAAATTATACTATTAGAAGAATCAAATTTGCTAAGTCTGTTTGGTGTATAGAATGATCTATGCAGAAATTTCCAAGTATATATTCTCCAGAATTGAGTATTAGATGTTAATTTAACAGAGTACAATAAATTGGTTTTGTTTTCTAAAGTTAGGTTAATTGAATGACCTTTAGTAATAAAATTCCAATAATTTTGCCTGAGTTTAACTTTATAATTTATTAGTAATTTGTATAGGTTTGAAATAGTATTTTTCCAATTATGGTTATCATATATGATTTCATTTAAAACTTTTGTAAAGTTTGGCTTATCTTTAAAAGGAGAACTACTAATTGTTCTGCACAAATCAGACATAAATAATATTATATTTTGAAGAAATAACCAGACTGGAGATAAATCATATGTATTAGCTATTTGTTGACTGTCAATTGGTTTTAAATCTTTAATGCAGTGTTGCCAGCAAATAATTTTTTTAGTTTCCCACGAAATGAAAACATTTTTAAATGACTTATTAAAGAAGCCCTTTGTAGAGCTAAAGAGAGTTAAAATATTCATCCAAATCCTTATGTCTGAATTGATCATAATACATGTTTTAAATATGTTAAAGATATAGTTTATAAAAGTTAGATTAGTAGGTTTTGTTATGTTACATTGAATACATATACATAAAATACGCCAAGGTATATTAGTATAACCATCTAACATAACATTTTTTATCAAGGAATTTTCATTCAAATGAATAATAGTAAGTATTTCTTTCCAGTTGGAAGAGTAGCTAGGATCTATCCATTTGATAACAATTCTAAAGATAGAAGCTCTAATGTAAGTTTCTACATTTGGAAAGTTAATTCCCCCTTGGTCCCAAGGTCTGATGTGATGTGTGATAGCTATTGTGTTTCTGTTAGGATACCAAAGGAATTTTAATAAAAGTGAGTTTATTTTTTTTAGTATAAGTTTGTCTGGAATCCTGGGAATAGCTTGCACTATGTAAAGAATGTTTGGTAATAATACCATTTTTATTAATTGTAATCTGTCTTCAAAGTACAGATTGATTTTGTTCCATTTTGTGATATGAATATTTAAGATGTTTATGATATTATTGTAGTTAATAATATTTCTTCTATGCTATTACATAAGATAATACCTAGGTAATTTAGAGTGTGTACTTGTTTGCCAATTATATGATTTTCATTGACTAAGATTTTATTCTTTTTATTCAACACTAGGTAATTAGATTTTGCTTTATTAAAATATAAACCTGAAACTGAGTAGAATTTTTCTACCTGAACAGTCAATTCTTCTAGACTCTTTTGAATAGGGCAGTATGAGAAGTGCATCGTCTGTGAAAAGCATGATTTTAGTATTATATTGTCCATGTATATCTATACCTTTTATTATGGGATTTAAGCGGATTGAAGAGGAAAATAGTTCAATAGCTAGTGCGAATAAAACTGGAGGCAGGGGGCATCCTTGTTTTGTACCTTTTGTAATTGCTATTGACACAGAAGTGATTTTTATAAATATTTTTTATCAGTGAAATAAAAGTTTGAGGGAATTTATAGAGTTCTAATATTTTAAATAAATATTCCCACTTTAATGAGTCAAAGGCTTTTTCTATATCTAGGGCAATTAGTAATGCTTCCTGATTACTTCCATTTAGGAAATCAATAACAGTTAGAATTCTTTGAATGTTATCATTAGTACGTCTGTCATGAATAAAACTTGTTTGATCTTCATTTATAATATGATATATGAATTTTTTGATTCTGTTGACCAGGATTGACTTAAATATTTTATAATCGTTACTGAGAAGAGAAATTGGTCTATAGGAGCTGCATAATGTGGAATTTTTATTCTCTTTTATGATGGGTGTGATTAAGGAGTAATGTCATGAGGGTGGTGTTGTATTGTGAGTTTGGATTTTAAGTACAGTTACATGAAGTAGTAAGATTATGGAAGTTGGAAATATTTTGTAAAGTTCTATTATAATGCCATCAATTCCTGGAGCTTTATTACCTTTGCTTTTCTTAATATTTTCTGTAATTTCTTTGTAATAGATTTGTTTCTGTTGTTCTAGTTTTAATGTTTCTGGGATTTTCTTAATATTAGGAAAATGTAATTCTAAATTTGAAATGTTACTATGGGAATTGATAGTTCCAAAGTGTTTTATATAGTGGTATTTGAAGGCATCAAGTATATCACTTATGTCTGAGACGTTTCTATTTTTTCCCTCATGAGTAATGTTGATAATGTTGTTTGCTTTGGATTGTTTTTTACCTCATGAAGCTAAGTTATACATATGTCTAGGTGATGTGGAATATGCATTTAATTTTAATTTTTCTAGAGCCAAATTAGTTTTGGGAGTTAAAATTTCATTATATTTTTTATTTAGTTCATCAATTGCCTTTTTATTATTAGACATATATGTTAGCTCATTATTTTTTGCCTTTATTAGCTGTTTCTGTATATTGTGTAGTTCCAATTCCCATTCTTTTGATTTATTTTTAAACCATGCAAGGGTTTTGTCATATATATATATATATATATATATATATATATATATATATATATATATAAAGCTTTAAAAGCATCCCATATCATAACTATGTTTATCTCTTTAGAATAATTACTATCTAAAAAGAATTGTAGTTCTGTTACTAACCAAGGTTTAAATTCTCTTAATTTTGTGATATAAGCTGGTATTCTTGTTATATGAGTTAGTTTTTTAAAATATGTTTGGAGTTTTCAAATGAGTGAGTTATGATCAGATAAAGTGCAGGGAATTACTGAAAATGTTATTATTTTAGTGTTCAACTCTTGTGAGACAAATAATTTATCTATTCTAGTTTTGGTTCTAAATCTAAAATCTTGATGGGAGAATAAAAGTGAGTTATCTTCTTTGAAAGTGAAAGTGTCAATTAAACTAAGGGTTTCACTCCATTTTTTTAGTATTTTTGCTATAGGGATAAGACGAAGATTTCTCATATTTGTAGTCTCAGAATTGTTCAATATACAATTGAAGTTGCCTCCTACTATTAGGTTACCTTTGTATGAATTACTAATATAATCTAGATGTTTTTAACTGTCTTTGTCCCTATGCCAGGAAACCAATATAAATTCACCAGTGTCCAAATTCTATTGTTAAATTTCAATGTGACTAGTGCCATAAGACCTTCTTCATCTTCATAATTAAAAATAATTTGGGGAAAAATAATACCTTTCTTCCAAAAGATCATTACTCCTCTAGTTTTTGATTTGTATGATGAATGAGATATCATTGAATATTCATTTGGACACCATATATGTTTATCGTCTGTTTTGAAATGAGTTTCCTGAAGAAGTATTACCTGAGGTTTGTTTAATTTTAAGTACCTCAATAAATTTGATCTCTTCCTTGGATTGTTCAAACCATTAACATTAAGAGATAAAAATGACAGATCCCTATTCATAAACTAGGTCTATAAGACAAATATATAAATAGAACTCAGACGTATCCCAAGATATTGACATTGCAAACTATTTTTGTCATCTTTAAATATTAATGTCAGATTGATTTTTCCTACTAAGGAGTATAAGCTATATTCACACTCAAGCCAGATAAAAAACAAGAACATATACAATGTATAAAAGACTATATATATAAAAAAACAAAAAAATTTCAACATTTCGGAAAACCTTTTATTGTCCATGGAATGCTAGTCATTCCTAATCTGATAGACGAAAGAAGATTTATCAGATTAACCCTCATGCCTTAGCAACAAAAATTATTTTTGAGCTCTATAAAATTTGACTGGAGTTCTTTTAAGTTTGTAGTAGGTTATTATATCACCAAATAAATAAAGATGTTATTAACTGAATTCTAAACACAATTACAATTTTATCTAAGCATTTCAGTTTTGTGTTTCATCACTTCTTAACTGGTGAAAAGCTTATGTGGTTATAACATTAATGAATTTCTTTGTTTTATAACAAGTTTGATTTTAACATGACATTCTGATATGTGAAGTTAATAACCATAAAACCCTTATATAAATAAATAAAACGAAAGCTGTAGGTTGGAAGCAAAGACGAAACGAACTGAAAATTCAGTATTTATTCCAAACACCTTCAAAAAAACATCCACGCACTATCAAAAATCATTAACGCTTTTCTTTAAAATACATCCATGCGTTTTCGTCCCCACAGTAGGACTTCATCAGATGAATGAATAAAACTCCCTCCTCAACAGTTTTTATACAAATTAAGAAACTCATTATCCAATAATGCTCCTTAATTACATTTCAAACAGTCAAACCAGCATTGTAGTGGGCTCATAAATATTCATTAGCTCATTGAATATAAAATTTAAAAAGTAAAATGTTAAATTCATTTTATTCCTTATCAAAAATAACAACTTATGAGTAAAGCCATTAAATATATAAATATTTATAAAACCATAACACTATATAAAATCCATCTTTGTACTACTTGTAATTCCTAAGGAGGTACAGAAAGGAATTGTAGAGGGAAAACAGTGCCATCTACTGTCTTAAAAAATTATTACTTTAATATTTGGCAGCCCTTATTTTAAGCAGTGGTAGTATGGAAAGATACTCATTCAACCCTGGAAATCTACCTGCTTCCAGTGTTACCTGCCACCATAACTCTTTATATTCGATTTTCTCTTCCCATATACCTCCCCTAATATCATGTTTTACTTGATCTAGTACTAAAAAGTGGAATTTATACCCTTCACATGTTTTGGAATGTTTAAATAATGCATTTGTTTCCTTTCTTTTAGAAATGTCATAAATGTGTTCATATATTCTCCTTTTCAGGGTTCTTTCTGTTTTCCCTACATAAAATGAACCACATTTTTGACATATAGCTAGGTATACTATTCCCCTAGTGTCACAATTATAGTAGCCTTTACTTTGTATCCATCTTTTTCTACTTTCTAAAAAAATCTCTTCTTTATTAGAAATATATCCACACTGGTTGCACCTACCACATTTAAATGTGCCAAATTTCTTTCCACCTTCCCTTTGGTTACCACAATTGTTTTTTTTATTTTCTAATATATTTCTTATACTGCTAGAATTTTTGTAAACCACTTTTAGTGATTACTTCGGTATATCTTCCAAGTCAGTAAGGGCAAGGAATCTTTCCCATTCCTTTTGAAAGGTTCCTTTTATAAAGTAATTAGTTGCATTGTATTCCAGAACCAATGCCCGTTGATATTTAACTGGGTTTTCTAATTCATTATTTACTTTTCTTTTCTTCCTGCTCATTACTAATCATAACCCCTTTAATGGGTTTGAATCTATTTTCTCTGCCATTTACAACTTCTAACCTAATTTTCTTAATAAATTCATAGGGGTACCCCCTATCCAAAAACATTTGTTCCAATAGTTCACATTCTGCAACAAAATCATTCTCTAAGCTAGTCATTCTAGATCCTCTTACAAATTGTCCCTTCACTATATTCCTTTTACAATGTGTAGGATGAGCACTGTTGTAGTGAAGGAACGAATTACAAAATGTATCTTTCCTAAATATCCTGGTTTCTAGTTCATTATTTACTTTGTAAACTTCTAAATCCAAATATTGGAGAACATCATATGAATGTTTATACGTAAATTTAAGAAAATGGGTAGAATTACTTATGTATCTCATAAATTCTTGAAATTTTTCCTTACTATCTGTCCAGAAAATAACTATATCATCCAAAAATCTATGATATAGGGACCAGCAAGAATTAAACTGAGAGTTTAAAACAAAAGTTTCTTCTCATTTTGCTAGAATAATATTTGCAAAGGTAGGAGCACAAGCAGCTCCCATGGATACTCCCTGTGTTTGTTTAAATAGTTCACCATTAAATATTAAAAAATTATTCTTTAGAACTATATCCATGAGTGCTGTACTTACTACCTTTTCACAATGTGACATAGATTTGTCCTGAAAGACAGTGCCCTCAAACATTTTCATACCCATATCATAAGGTATACAGGAGAACAAATCAATTATATCAATAGTAACAAATAATAAATTATCTGAATATAACTCCGTTTTAATTTTTCTCAACAAATCCCAAGAATCTCTGAGGATAGCCTTGTTTTGAAGCCAAATATGTTTGGTTTTTGTATCAACATATTTTGCTAATGGTAACGTTTTAGAGCCATCAGCAGATACTATAGGCCTCAACGGTGGATCCTCAGCATTTTTGTGGATCTTGGGTATTCCAAAAATACTAGGAATTTTTGGCTTCTCAACTCTCAGATACGCATATATTTTACCATTAATCAAACCCTCCTGTAACATATCCTGTAATACTATGTCTATTTTGTGATATGCCAGATTTATCTCATTCCTAGAAACACAGGTATATTTAGTTTCATCTCTTAAAATTTGATTCATTTTTCCTTCGTAATATATTGAGTCCATTATAACTATCCCCCCACCCTTATCAGGTTTCATAACTCTCACTCCATAATTAGACTTTAATTAATCAAAAATAGTCTTTTCTTCCTTACTCAAATTAGTTTGATATTTAATCTTACTTTGCATTTCTCTAATTTCTTTTTCTAAAGTCATTTCGAAATTTTTTAATTGTGAGTGCAAAGGGGGATTGTAAGTGGACTTGCGTATTAATCCTTGATTATTTTGATTTGTTCTGTTTATATCATTCTTGGAAAATAATATTTCCAAATTAATTTTTCTAAGGAACAGTTTAATGTCTAACAGAGTTTTAGTTAAATCCCCTTTAGTATAGGGAATATATTTAAGCCCCTTCGCCAATAGGCTGAAATAATCCTTAGTTAAGGAAATATTACTGAAGTTGTAAATGGAAAACCCACCATACTTGTTGTTAAAACCTTCAACCACTATCTTTTGGGTAGGTGTTACTTCATTAGGGTTGGGGGTATAAATACCTAATATCTCCCCCTCCCTCTTCTCCCCCCCTCCCTCGAAAATTTCCTTTCCAATTTTCCTGTCTGTGAAAAGAACTGTCATCCCTAACTAATGGCGGGAAATCTTGATTATATTCATAGTTATCCCATCCTTCAAACTCCTGTTCAATAGGGTTATGAACCTTCTCCCTTTTGTTATTTCCATAAAACCTTTTATTAGCATAGGGTGGCTTAGGATAATTAGTACTGTTGTCATATTCCTGCATGTCTCTCTTCAATTTAGTCATTTTCCTGTCTATTAAATCCTTACATTTCATGTCAATGTCAGTCCTGACTTTGTAGTATTTGTCTTTTTCTTCCTTTATACTAAAAATTAAATCATCCTTGATAAACTTATCAAGTTCATCTATTTCTTTCTGAATTGTTTCTTGTACTCTAACATTTTCCTTAATAATTAACTTTAAAATTTCCAAGCCACAGTTATTAAAAACTTCCAGTAATTCCTTATGGAAGTCAGAGCCCATTTGTACATTATTGGGATATTTATGTATCCTTAGTCCCTTAGGGACAATTTTCCTATGGATACATTCTGCAAGATAAGCGTTTTCAATACATAACACTCTATATTGTAACATTAATTTGGAGATTTTGTCCATTTTAGTTGAAAAAGAATCTGTATTAGAAGGTCCCTGAGGAACTCTGTTGTTCACCTTAAAACTGTATTGGACTTTAAGCCATTCATTAGTCTCTTTGACTCTAGAGTCAAAAACAGTACCTGGTAAAATGCATTGAGGCATAGCAGCTTGAGATGGAAATGCTGCATTCCCTCCTTCGGTGTTTTCTCCATGAACAGGACTCAATTCATTGTCGCAAAAAAACCCTGGAGTGGCTGCTGGATTGAAGGTCTCACCATTCGGTTTTGAAAGGCCGCCGGCTCCGAAATTATAGCCCATAAGCTCCCTTTTTCTCTTGTGCTTATGCACATAGGGCCCTCCATTTCCGCTTCCTGTGGTCCGTGCGATATTAAGGTTGCTTCCTACCATGGTATGGCACAACGGAGTTAACAAATCAATCAATTCTGTCAACTGGCCAATCAATTTGCGTGATTGGCCCAGTTCGTCCTGCCCCTTGGTTTCCGGTGCAGCGTCTCTCTCCATAACCCCTCCACAAAAGAAAACCAATAACAAAATGAAGTGAAGTGAAAGCTTCCAAAAGTCACCAATAAATAAAACGAAAGCTGTAGGTTGGAAGCAAAGACGAAACGAACTGAAAATTCAGTATTTATTCCAAACACCTTCAAAAAAACATCCACGCACTATCAAAAATCATTAACGCTTTTCTTTAAAATACATCCATGCGTTTTCATCCCCACAGTAGGACTTCATCAGATGAATGAATAAAACTCCCTCCTCAACAGTTTTTATATAAATATTACATATTTATATAAATAATTACAGTGTAAAGGAATTTTTCAAATGTTGTTCTGTTGAATTAGTTTTATTCCCTCTTTCTCCCTCCCCCCAGAAAGGAAAAGACAATAAATTATAAAACTTAAAATTATGTTAAAATACTTATGCCTTGCTTTCCATTCAAATATTGCATTTCACAGATTGCATCTCTGCGAGTCTTATTCAAAGAATATACATATATAATCAGAACTATTCACAGACATCACTAATTTTCCAGTCTTGGAATTATTAATAGATTTCCTTTGCTATTTAAATGAGATTAGAACACACAGACAGATACTTTCATAAGGATAAAGAGTATCTACCACAAATTCCCAAATATGATGATAGAGAAGAAAAATTTGCTATTTATTGACTGGAAAAGATTTATGATAGCACACCTTTTCATCATGATTCATGCCTTTTAGCATGACAATTGCCTTTCAAGATCAAGTCACACCAGGTGTTACATATGGCACATTTAGAGTTCATAGCAATGTAGGAATCTATTATATAGCTCATATATTCCCATGCATCAACTTTTATAATCCAGTATGAGTATTAATAATCAACTGTCTAAAAAAGACAGAGTCCTTTCTGAAGTACTGTCGTATTCAAGATGAGCCAATCTTGTTTTATGTATTTATAATTTCATTTCACTACTTATCCAAGTATTTTATAATATTTAATTAAACAAAATTTTTTAACATTTCTCTTATGCATATAACTAAATTGTTCTGGTTATGAAATTATTTAACTTCAATCAAATTTCATATAGTGTAGGGGAAAAAAACAGATCTGTAACTTTTTAAATATAAATATCTGTATGCATCTCATTTGATCTGACCACAAGACTGACCCAATGTTTATAGTTGTTTTCTAACTCTGTCTTTTTTTTTCCTCATCCTTCATCTTTCCCTATTTTTATTGATTTCCTCTTGTCAAGTATAAGGGAATGTTTGTCCCTTTAGGGCTTAGAGAAAATGTATAGATATAAGTACAATATGAGGTTGTTTCCGAGAAAAGATTCTTTCTGATATATACAAAAATAACAAGAAACTGCCACTTCATTTGCAGAGTTAGAGTGAGGGAGAAATAAGTGGCCTACATAGCGAGAGTATAGCCTCTAATTAAGTAAACAAATGTTCATTTGAATTGTAACAAACCACTTCCACTATTGTCAAGTTAGGTCTATAATGTAACAGACAGATCTGTAAGTATGGAATTCCGCTTTTGTACCTTCCTCCTTTCCCTGAGTTGTTCCCCATTTCCTGCTTATTTTATCACCTATTCGAGTATAATGCTTTAAATGAGTGCCTATCACTTTAAGAGAGATGAGGAAGTGTGTAAGATAATGTACTCCACGATGTCTCAACCTCACCACCAAACCTTCTGTCTCACAAGTAAGGACGACTTTAATGTGAGCTAATTCATTGGAGTTATTCAATGTGAGCAGCGAAAAAGGCAATGGAGTGGACGAAAGTGACATATTGTCAAAAAGAAGCTTCTGAGTTAATGTAAGTGAGAAATAAAATGTGGTGCGACTCAATGCCTAATTCATCATCTTATTTTTCCTATCTACTCTCCGTTTTGTTTTGCTGTCTCTTTAGGTCTTCATGACCTAATTGAGAAGTTAGATATATCTAATGTTGATGTAATTTACACAAATATAATTAAATGAACAGTTCTGGCTCGATGCAAAGCGATAAGTGCGTTTGCTAGCTCGCGGACAGCACTTTGAAGATTTCTGACAGTTCTCGGGATCCAAGAACGTTATACATTTAAATACAAAGAAAGTAACTGCAAAAGCAGGAACGTTAGCTATTTTTAAACACTAACAAACAGATATTTTATGTCTAGAATTGCTCTAAAAGCACGCTGTATCACTGAAGATAAATCTCCTCTCCGTAAACAGCTTGAATGTCTCACATTACTGAAATTGCATTAAAAGCATACAAAGCTTTACACTTTAACCATTTTGCCCTCAACACCTGCAGTGGGTTAATAAGTTTCCTTTCTCAAGTACCTCTTCCTTCCATTTCCCCACAACAGACAAGCGATGAGACCATAATAATGGTTAGACTGTTATTTTAAATATTTTAACATTTGAGAAAGTGTTTATATACTAATTACTGGTATAAATTTAAAAGGAAAGGAGAAGAGAGGGATAAAACATAACAGTGGAAATACTTCATACAGAGAATATATCTATTAAGGATAAGTAGAGAAGAAAAAAGATTATACATACTTTTTATTGTCCTTTAGTAAGCAACTCATATTTTAGTTGATTCTTTGAGAGAAGCAGTAGAAGAAATACTTTTTGATTCAGTTCTTTGCTTTTTTTTCTTTACATCAGTCCAAGTATTTTTTTTCACAGGATCTTTTCAGAGAAGTGGTTGAAGTCCAGTCCATGTCTTCTGGAATTGCTATTATGTTGTTGTTCTTAATGAAGGTGGTTGCTTCTTCAAGATTATTAAAAGTTCTCATTTCATTAGAAAAGAAAAACCTTATTTTCGATGGGTATGCAAGTTGGGCTTTTATTTTATTTTGTATGAGTAACTTCACCAGTGGCCATGTTTTTTTCCTCATTTCTAGGACTCTGGAAGAATAATCATTGTCAAATCTGATTTGTGAATGTTTGTATTTCAATGGACTTTTCCTCCAGGCAGATTTAAGTACAAGTTTGTCCTGGTAAGAGAGAAATTTTACTACAATAGATCTTGGTGTGGAGGTGGATGAGAAAGGTATTGGTTTCCCTATAGCTCTGTGCGCTCTTTCTATACCATAGGATATGCCTTCCTATAAGCCTAAGAAGTCAGGTAGCCAGGAATTTAAAAATAAAATAATATCTTCACCTTCTGTCTTTTCTGGTAGCCCGAAGATTTTTAAATTGGTTCTCCTTTCTCTGTTTTCCAGATCATCTACCTTATTAATGAGCCAGTTGTTTTGTTGCAGGATAAATTCACCTTGGATTTCTTCTCCTTTAAGCCTCTCTTCATGTCACATAGTGATGTTTCGATGTCAGATATGTTGGTTTGATGTTGTAATAATTCTTTAAAGGTTTCTGTTTGTTTCAGACAGTTTTCTTTTAGATTCTCTAGATTTTCTTTGAAGCTGTCCATTTTCAAGGATAGTTCTTAGAGTGCAGAGGACATCAGCTGAATTTCTTTTTTCAAAGTTGCTTCTGAATGAGAGCTCTTTGAGCTACTCATTTCCACAATAGATGTTTAAACTCCAATTGATTCTGACAGGAAAATGTTGATGCGTATTTCCCAAAATTGGTATACTGATAATAAAGATAGTTATCTCTGATATTTGATAGTTTTTTTCTAGAATTAAATGATTATTTTCCTGTTTTTTAGAGTAGTTTTGTGGAGCTCTAAAAAGTGCTGCTTTCAGAATGCCATCTAGGCTCCGCCCCTTATCACCGAGCTGTGTTTTCTGATGTATAGTCATGTAACCTGTCACCGTAGCCCAGATCATGGTAGAAGAACACTGTCAAGGATCAGCCAATTACTCACTAAATATTGTAATTAAGTTACTGAAATAATTAACAAAATGAATAAAATGCAAGTATCACTTGTTTTGAATAATTAAGAAAACTGTCTGTCATCAATAGACTCATTGTTTCTAGTGTTATTTATTTATTTATTTAGTTAGTTATGCATTTGTTAACTGCATAAGCCCACTGTATGCAAGTGCACCTTTTCACAGGTAATCCAGGAGCACTGTTTGGTCAAGTTCATAGGTTGGTACTGGGCTATTGGCCCTAGGGCCTATACAAGCCTAGCCATAACAATTCCCTGGATATTTCTTCCAGTGAAGACTCATCACAAACCCACATTTTCCCAAGATACATTATATAGCATCAGTTTGTTGAATGTGTCATTGTAGATTTTATGTTCCATTTGTCTTTGTACATATCTCTCCAATTTGTCCAAATTCTATTCCCCAGCATGCAGTGATTCTAGGACTTACACTGCTGCTGACATCCTGAGTGTGTGCTCCATGGCAAAACCCAGAAGTCATTATGCTGACAGATATTGTCAAAGAATGGAATCTTCCAAAGGACGGAGTATGGTTCCTCCTGGATTAATCATTACTTCAATTTTTTTCATGTGATAATATAATTAGCCTTGCCATCATGAAATTATCTCCTCATCTTTTTTTCCTTCTGAAAAATATGAGAATAAATAAGACAATTAATAGATAAAAGCTGTTTAAAATGTGAAATTATAGTGATCCGTGACTAAATTAAGATATCCATCATTCCCACTGCTATAGAAAACTTTAGGCTATATGGGTTCTGTCCTGCCCAGGACCCAACAACCAGCCAGCTTCCTAAACTCTGAATCCCTCCCACAAAGCCCTGGATCCCTCCCACACCTTCACTCTGACTGCTTATTGGGCAACCCTGTTTAAGAAAATCAGCTGTCAGTGTGAAGAACTTCAGTACTTTCTTGTCACCTTGTTAAGAAGCAACTCAAAAACTTCACAGGAGAAGCAGCCAACTTTCAGCTTCATGTCTGGCAGCTAACTCCCCAGTAAGGGGTCTATATTTAAGCATCGAATAGTACATTCCACAAACTGCTCTTCATCACACTAAAACATCAAACATTAATTTTAGCCAACATGCACATCAGCGAATTTAAACCCATCGAATGGTCATAGTCGGCCCACGGAATGTAAACAGTATGTAGTACATCAATACATCAGTCATGTGTGAAGTATATACATAATGTATATTGTTTGTTTGTGATGTTGGCCAACTATGACTATTCAGTGGGTTTAAATTCACTGATTTGCACATTCACCAAAATGGAAATTTGATGTGTTATTGTCAATGAAGGGCCGTTCGTGGAACGTACTCTTCAATGCATAAATATGGACCCCCCATTGGGGAATGCTTCCACATACAATATTGCCTTTTAAAATAAAAAATAAACAACATTTCTAATTTATTTTAATAGGGTTTTTTAGTGGCATTGTCCTTTAAGAAACCCAGTATCTTTTTAATAGGTTCATAGGTGTGTACTAGGCTAATGGCCCTGGAGCCTTTACAAGCCTAGCCCATAGGATTACCCTGGCATTGTGCCACCTGACCTTAGTTCCCAGTACCTCTGTCAAGTAGTGCCACTGGAGTGATCCCCGGGGTGAATTTTCTATTTCCCATCCACTCATCAAGATTTCTCTTGAAGAGGGCCAGTGAGGCGCTACGCTTGACATGTATGGGCAGTCTCTGGGTTATGAACCTGTCCCTCCAGCTTGTTCTGTTGATTGTGTTAATGAGGTTGTGGTCTCTGGAGCCTGTAGTGCAGAGGGATTGGGATTTCTTTAGATGTAGCATTTCTAATAGAGCTGGGTCAGACATGGCTTTGTAAGTCAAGCAGAGATCGCCTCTAATTAGGTGATATGAGACAGAGAATAGTTGGAATTTTTTGAGTTTGTCCATATAGGACAAGTGTTTAAGGCCTAAGATCCTCTTTGTGAGATATTTTTGCCGCCTTTCCAGTTGTTGTAGGTGTCTAGTGAGGTACATGCCAAATGGGGCATTGTACTCGATGATTGGCCTAATGAGGGAAGAGTAGAAAGAGACAATGACCTCTTTCTGCCTGGATGTAAAAACCTTAGTAATGAGATGTGCCACATAGAATGACTTTCTGACCATAGTGGCAATGTGGTGGTCAAAAGAGAGGTCGCTGTCAACCTGTGTTCCCAGATCTCTTATGATGTCTTCTGGGTTCAGTGGACTACCATTGACGTGGTAATTCATGGGAACTGGGTTTTTCCCAAAGGGGATGACAACACATTTTTTGACATTGAGCTTAAGGCCATGGTTCTGACACCAGTCATTGGTCTCAGTGAGGCCTTTCTGTAGGATGTCAACATCACTTGGGGAGTTAATTATGGCACCCAACTTGTAATCATCTGTGAACTTTGTCAGCCAGAGTCCCTTCGTGTTGGCCTGGACTTCAGAGAAGTAGAAACCAAATAGGAGAGGACCCAGGACCGAACCCTGTGGGACTCCACTCATGACTGGTTGACAGTCTGACTTGGAGTCAGCTACTTTCACACTGTGCGTTCTATCTGTGAGCCAGTTTGCAACCAGCCTAGTGATATAGGGGTGGATGCCTAGCTTTGTGAGTTTTTCTATGATTCCTGAGCGGGGAATGGTATCAAAGGCCTTGGCCAGATCAAGGTAGGCTGTATGAACCACATTGCCTTCATCCACAGCTCTGGTGACTCACTCAAGGAAGTCAACCAGGTTGAGCAGGCATGATCTACCCTTCACAAAACCAAACTGTGTGGGATCCAGAGTTTGGAGGTTCCCTATATCTTTGTTTATTAGGTCCATGATGATGCATTCCATAGCTTTGCATATCAGACTTGTCACGCTAATGGGGTGATAGTTCCCAGAGTCTGTAGATGTTCCTCCTTTGTGGAGAGGGATGACTGTAGCAGTGCACCGTTTTGTAGGGACAAAGCCTGAGGTGAGGCTATGATTGAACAGGGCACATAGGTGAGGTGCCAGTTCACTTTATAGTTCATGTAGAACACAGCCAGGGATATTGTCAGGTCCCATAGAAGCTGTATTCTTGGCCTTAGATAGTACTGTTTTAACCTGTGCAGCAGCAATACTGGGTGCCTGGCAATTTACTGATATTGTGACTGGTCCTTTGGTGGGGGAGAGAGGGGTAAAGTTGGCACTGAATCTGTCAGGCAGTATATTGGCAATATATGTTGGCTCGGTATAGGAGGTGCCATTATGCAACAGCTCTGAGAAAATCTGGGTATTGCAGTGGAAATTCTTTACATAACTATAGAAGGCCTTGTGGTTGTCTTTACTATCTGCTGCAATTCTGTTTCTATAGCTAGCTTTAGAGGATTTGATGAGAAATCTCAACTTTTTGTTGAGGCTGATAAGGGATTTTTTCCAGTCTTGGGACTTCACCTAATTTCTCATCAGTTTCCTCCTTCTGTTGTAGAGTTTGTTTATGGCAGGGGACCACCAGATTGGCTGCCTTTTTTTGGAGGAGAGTGTCTTGGTTCTATTGGGTATGGCGAGATCCATGCATTTGTGTATGTGTTCGTACAGGGCATTAGTGTATGATTCAGCAGTCATGCAGCTGTTCTCCAATTGCATGGGTGCTGTGAAGTTAGCCACCTCTGTTTTTAGAAGCCCAAAGTTAACTTTGGAGAAGTTTTCCATGGTGGTTACCTTTGCGGGGGGATGTGGATTTCCAAGGTGATTAGTTTGTGGTCAGATCTAACCAGGGAGGAGTTGGCTATTGGTGCAGAGCAATGGGCACCCATGTTAGTAATAACCAGGTCAAGGATGTGTCTACCTCTAATGGGGGTAAGAATGAGCTAGTCCAGGGCATTGGAATTAATGAATTCTAGGAAATGCTGGGCAAGTGCATTGGTACATGAGTAGTTTTCCCAGTTAATGGAGGGGTAGTTGATGTCACCCAGTATGAGTGTTAGGTTGGACCCTTATTTTCTCCATTGTGCTTAGGAACGTAGAGTGTGAGTCTTGGCTCATGGTTGGGGACCTATAGCAGGCTATGACATGAATCGCTGTCTTACCCAGTGTTAGCTGCACCTGAAGTATCTCTGCTGCATCATGTTTGGCTACCAGTCTGGAGGTGTGTGCGTCCTTTATGAATATGGAAACACCACTGCCTTTGGAGCTTCGGTCCAAGTTCTGGGGCTGAAAGGTATGGAATGAGTTATAGCCTGGTAGTGCAGGGGTAATAACAGAACTTTCCTGTTAGGGACGGCTATTTTTAGCTTCACCTAATTTGTCGGAAGCTTTTATGAGAAAATATACTACTTGTGTAAACTTTGTGAATTTTTTTTATAAAACTTTTGTGACAAGAAGTGTTTCAATTGGGCAGGAACTATTTCCAAATATATTTGGTGTCTGTGTTTACAGTGTGACAACTTACCTGCCATTTTTTTCTGTCAGACTAAATGTTTAAAAGAGGGGTTTCTCACAGAAATTTTATGTGCTACTTATATATTATTATGTTAAGGAGGCTGTGTATGTGTGTGTAATTGTGCTGCTTGTGAGCACTGTTTGACAACTTAACTTCTGACTGACTCATTCCAGTGGAGCTTACCTCATCTGAAGCATTTTCCTCTGTCACAGCCTGGATACTTACTCCATTCCTGCTGGTCTGTCATCTGCTATACCTTGAAAGAAGAAACAACTAAACAAAGACACTTTGTTGATTCTGGCACTCACGTATTTCCTTATTTTGATGTCTTACTTATCTTTGCAGAGTCTCTTCCCAGATGTTAAGAATCAACGTTATGGGTGTCTTCTCTTCTGATCCATTTGGAGTTCCAGATAACTCTTCACAAATTCTCCTTGACTCCATCACACAGTATTTTCTTTCTAGGCTTCCTAATGCACTCCTTTCAGCAAAAGGCATTTTTGAACAGGAGAGGGTAGATTTTTATCTGAAAACTTTCCTGAGCTTCTTCAAATTAGTCTCAAACTGCAGTCGGAGAGTATCTCAGGATCCTAGGATTCATACCCCCTGTGGTTCTTATGATTCATCTTGCCAGTTTGCACATTAGAAGGATTCAATGGTTTATAAAAACACATGGACCCAACATTAACATCCTCTGAAATTTCTTATTCTGATCTTTGGCTTTGTAAAAAAGGAACTTCATTGGTGGATACTGCAGATGCAACTAAATCTAGGTCTCCACTTTTCTTCTTTACCTTCAAGTCGATCTGTAACTGCAGACATGTTTAATTTCATTTGGGGGCCAGTTTCTTTGGGCATAAAGATGGAAGGACTCTGGAACTTCTCAGATAGGTAAAGGAACATCAAGTGTCAAACAGATGTTGTTTGGGATTCTTGCCTTAAAATCTCCATCACCTATGGTCCCCTGAATTCTTTTAGGAGATTACAGGCAATACCACACTTATGTGGTACATAAACAAACAAGGTAGCAACAGGTCAAACCCTCTGTACAGGCTGGCTATGAAGACTAGGGAAGTATCTCTACAGCAGTCCTTAACCCTACAAGTATCGTATTTAACATCAGAACAAAACAGTGTCAGGCAAGCTGATCTGGAACAGGCAGACCCTTATGAATGGATATTGAATATGGGGCTCTTCCAGGACTCAAACCAGTTCTGGGGAATACCTCAAATATGTCTGTTTATCTCCTTTCAAAAGTGAAAACTGAACAAATTCTGATCCATAGCTCCTTGCAAGCAATCCTGGAAAAAGATGAATATTCATTCCCATGGATGCAAATGCTCCTTTATGCCTTTCTGCCTTTTCCACTAATGTCCATATATATTCATACTAACTGTACAAATATAATTGTAGGACCACCTTTTGGCCTAGGCAGTAATGTTTGTCTCTTGTTATGGAATTGGCCAAGGCTAGTTGCTACAAGCTTCCTCACAAACTGGATCTACTCACACAAGACAAAGGGAGTTTGCTAACCCTAACCCCAAACATCTTTAACTAACTTCCTGAATGATTCGATTCTATTTTCCTTTTCTGCACCTCTTTTCAGAGGATGTACAAAAGGAGGCAAGAAAGCCTGCTACTAGGAAATCTTATTTTATTTATTATTTATTTAACATTTGTTTACTGGGAAAGTCTGACTTGGAACAAAGCTAATTTTCAGTGGAGGCCCAGGGAGAAATGCTCCAGACACATGTCTGTAACATGGGAGGAAACCGTAGCACCCAGAGGAAACCAACATGAACGCAGGAAGGACATGCATACTCCACACAGAAGGTACCCCATCTGAGAATTGAACAGGAGAACCTCTTGAGGTGAGGGGACAACACTACCGCTGCACCACTGTGCCAAATACGGGCAGGTGAAAAAGATTTTCTAGTTGGTGCCAAGCCAATGACCAGGGCCTATCGGTACTACTGGTGGTCAAGCATTTGTGTGTGGGGGGTACTATCCTCTGGTCTCTCTTACAGGTTCATATGTTTATACAAGGCTACCAACCACCAGAGTCTTTGCAAGCCTTGACATGCAACCCAACCCAGTTTTGTCCCAGAGTTCCTTGGATGCCTATATGGTGGAGTATGTTAATAAAGAGGTAACTAAGGGTTATGTGGGGGGCACATTAGTTGGAGATTAATTTACTTGCTGTCAACTTCTCTTCATCAGAGACATGAGAGCCAAACCAGGGATGAATTTGCAATTTCCCATCCATAATGATAAAGGTTTTTTGAGAATCTGGTCAGGGATGAACCCTGCTTCATGTAGATGGGAAGCTTATTACACAGGACTGGGATCCTTTGAAACACATATCTGTTCCTCTGGCAGGACCTATTTATGTCACAGGCAAAGTTCTGGTCCTTGGATCTAGTGTATCTTGAGTACTTTGTTTTGGGGATATGCAAGAGATCCATTGGATTTGGATCAGAGGTTGCATTAGATGCCAGCCATAGATTGCCTCTCAGTAACCTGTGGGGGTCTGAGATGGGTGCTGTCTTAAATTCTCCTAGTGATGTGAACATTCTCCAAGAGGGTGTTACCCAAACTAATGACTGGTGCCAGGAGCATGGCTTCAAACTGAATGCCAAGAAATGCTTCATTATCCCATTAGGGGAAAATGGTGTCCCCACTAATTATCACATTAATAACAATGTACTAAGCACACAAGTAGTCATGAGGGACTTGGGCACCCAGGATGATAGCAACCTAACTTTTGACCACCACGTTGCCTCCATTGTACGGAAGGCTTTCTACATGGCCCACCTTATAAGTAAGAGTATTTCATCCAGGAACAAGGAGGTCATAACATCCCTGTACTCCTCCCTTGTCAGACCAATTATCAAGTACAATTCCCCCTTCGGCATGTACCTTGCCAAGCACATGCAGCAGCTGGAGAGACCACAGAGGTTCCTGACCAGGAAAATCCAGGGTCTCAAACAGCTGTCCTATACAGATAGGCTAAAATCCCTGTCCCTCTACTCAGTTTCTACAGATTGCTCAGAGGTTCATAGGTTCATAGGTGTGTACTAGGCTAATGGCCTTGGAGACTTTACAGGCCTAGCTCAAAAAAATTGCCCAGGCACCGTGCCACCCGATGTTAGTTCACAGTGCCCCTATCCATTAAGTCAATTGGAATAATCCCTGGAGTGAACTTTCTGTCACCCATCCACTCATCAAGATTGCTCTTGAAGAGGGCCAGCGAGGTGCTCTGCTTGACATGAATGGGAAGCTTATTCCAGAGTATGGGCAGTCTTTGGGAGATAAACCTGTCTATCCTGCATGTTCTGCTAATTGTGGTAATGAGGTTGTGATCTCTGGGGAGTTAATGCTGTGGGATTCGTATTTCTTTAGGTGTAGCATTTCAAGAAGGGTTCGGTCAGGCATGGCTTTGTAAGTCAAGCAGAGATCACCTCTAAGTAGACGATTAGAGACTGAGAACAGCTAAAGTTTCTTAAGTCTGTCTGTGTAGGATATGTGTTTAAGGCCTAGGATCCTTTTTGTGAGGTACTTTTGTGGCCTCTCCAGCTGTTGTAGGTGTCTGGCCAAGTACATGCCAAACGAGGCATTATATTCGATGATTGGTCTAATGAGGGATGAGTAGAGAGGGATGATGACCTTTTTCTTCCTGGATGCAAAACCTTTGGTTATATTATGTGCCATGTAGAAGGACTTTCTGACTGCAGCGACAATGTGGTGGTTGAAGGTGACCTGTGTCTGGCATACAAGATCACCTCAGACCCAGCCTTGATGGAGTTGCTACATATCCATAAGTCAAAATCCACTCAGGCAACCCGCACGAAAAGCCTAAATCTGGTCTGTGACATTAATTGAACTTGTTGGCGGGATAGATTTGTGTCCTAGAGACTCCCCTGTCTGTGGAATAGACTCCCTCTCCATGTTAAGCAGAGTACCTCTCTAGCCCTCTTTAACAGGAACCTGGATGACTGGATGGAAAACAGAAAATACACCCCTGGGATCCCACCTGTGTCCCTGCTGGACAGGAGAAATAGGTGCTGACTTTGTGGGAACATGGGTGAAATTCTTGGCTAGGCTTATATGGGCCTCCAGGCCAATAGCTTAGTATCATCATATGAAACTATGAACCTACAGAGATAGGACCTTAAGATAATCTGTGTAGGGCAGGGTATTCATATTCTAGATTCTCCTGATGTGGAATCTTTGAAGGTATTCCAGCTGTTGCAAGTGCCTGTATAGGTACATGCCAAAGGAGGCATTGTACTCAATGATGCTTCTGATAAGAGTTGAGTATAATGGTACTATTACTTCTTTGGACCTAGATCCCATACCCTTGCTTATAAGTTGGGTGGCATAGAATGATTGTATTACCATCTTGGTTATGTGTTGGCCAAATGCCAGATTACTGTCTACATATGCTCCCAGATCCTTTACTATCAGGTCAGTTTGTAGGGTTGTTTTATCAATGAAGTGATTTGCTTGGGTGAATGATTTCCCAAAGTGCATTTCTCTGTATTGAGTCTTAGTCTGTGGCATTCGCACCAGTCATTAGTTTGTGTTTGACCTTGTAGGATGTTGGTGTCATGGGGCAATCTATGATAGCTCCCAATTTACAGTCATCTGCAAACTTGGTGAGACAGAGGCCTTTGGCATTAGCTTTGACTTCCAATAAATAGATGTCAGACAGGAGTGGGCCCAATACGGAGCCCTGGGTACTCCACTGGTGACCAGTCTCTTGGTGAAGATGGTCTCCCCAATACCAACTTCTTGGATCCTATCTCTGAGCTAGCTGGAAATTCAGGGAGTTATGTAGTTCTGAGAGTTTATCAACAATACCTGAGTTGGGTATTGTATTGAATGCCTTGGCCAGATCAAGGTAGGTGACATGCATCATATTCCCCTCATCTGTAGCCATGATAACCCCCTCAAAGAAATCTACCAGGTTAAGCAGGCAAGATCTTCCCTTATCAAAGCTAAACTAGGATGGGTCAAGTGTCTGTAGCTTGCCAATGTCCATGTTGATAATTTCCATGATAATTTATTCCATGGCTTTGCATATTAGACTTGTCAGATTGATAGGTCTGTAGTTTTCAGATCAGGTGGTAGTCCACCCTTATGAAGAGGGATGACTGTTGCAGCCCTCCATCTGCCTGGCACACAACCTGTTTTGAGACTATAGTTGAAGAGTGCCTCAAATGGTCCTGCTAAGTCATGTTTTAGGCTATTTGGGAGGCAACCCAGGTTATTGCTGGGCCGGGGCATGCTGAAGCAATGTTTTTGGCCTTAGAGAGTGCCATCAGGACCTGCTCCCTGTTGATAGCTGGAGGGATATGCTAGAAGGGATTTCACAGGGGGTAGTGAAAGGAGTGTGGGTGGGTGAAATTAGAGCTAAATTTATCAGTCAGTAGATTTGCTATGTCACCCTGGTCAGTGAAGGATGTGCCATTTACCACCAGTTCCACACACACACTGCTGAGTATTACCTTTAAGGTTACTGACATAGCTGAAGAAGGTCTTGTGATGTTCCTTAGCCAGAAAGGCTACCTTGACCTCATAATTGGCCTTGTTGGACGTTATTATACTTTTACCTTCTTATTTAGTTGAATCAGAGAGCTCTTGTCTCTATGAGAGATGCCCTTTTTGATTTTGGCCATGACTTTTTTTTTTCTTTTGTTATATAGCTTGTTAAGGTAAGTATTCCACCAGTGTGTGTGTTTTTTTTCTGTTAGATTTGGGCTTACATCTGGTAGGTAAGGAAGCCTCAATGCAACCTTTTACATGTTTGCACAGGGTTTGTTTAGATAATTCTGCATAGACAGCTGTGTTCTCCGGGTTTAGGTGAGCTGTGAATTTTGACAAACCATCACCTAACAGGATATAGTTTGCTTTAGTATAGTTCCTAACTTTTATGGGTTTCGTTGAGTTTTCTAGGTTGATTTTTATTCTGAGGGGGACAGCTTTGTTGTCCAACTTTACCAAGAAGAATATGTCTTGCGGGGTGGTCCAATGCTCTCCCATGTTAGTGATGCTAGATCTAGTATATTTGATCCTCTAGTTGAAGAGTGACTATCTGGTCCAGGGTGTTTGTGTTGATAAATCCTAGTAAGCATTGTGCCTATGAGCTAGAGGCAGTGTATATTTCCCAGTACATAGCAGAGTAGTTAAATTCGCTCATGAACAGGATATTTGGTTTGAAGGTGAGTACCTTTATTAGGTAATAGTTGTGAGCTTCATGGGTCATAGAGGGTGACCTGTAAATGGCCAGGACATGGTATGGAACCTTGTGTATGAAGACTTGGATGTGGATAAACACCAGGGCGTCATCCTGTTTAACCAACCTAAAGTTGTATTTGTTGCTAATGTAGATTGAGACACCTCCACCTTTAGCCCCTGTCTGTGCTACTGTTGTTCCAAATGTGTGGAAGGTACTGTAGCCTTCCACTGCAGGTGGATTTTCTGTAGCTTTAAACCAAGTCTCAGTAACAGCATAGATGTCTACATTCTCCAGACTGAGATGAGCCTATAGGGCCAGCCGTTTCTTGTTTAGCCTCCTAGCATTGACATTAATGTTGTTTTGATGTTTTGTTTTTTTTTTTTTTTGCTGTGTTAGTAGTTTTGTCATTCTGCATTAACTAAAAAGACTCTAAAGAGATGGATAAAGTTTTAGCCAATATCTAAAAGCTGGGGGAAGGGGCCAGATGCAGACCATCCTTGGCATATCAAAGTTCATAAATTAATACTAGGCTAATTGCTTTTGTGAGCAATTTTAAACCTAGCCAATTACCTCATGTGAGAATGAAACCTTGCGCCTTGTGTGTGTAAGGTAAACACCTTAATCATCTTGCCAACTTTAACCATGTCTGTCCATGCTGATAGATATTGGATTCACCTGGACTGACACCAGAAACTAAGCCAATTATTGAATAAATAATTTTCTGTTCATACTGTGGCATCATCCTTGGTGAAGGTGCAATGTTGCTAAATGAAAGCACATACCTGTCTGTGACACATATTCAGAGACATCCACAATGTCTGTTTTCATGTAGTCTAGTGAGGCATGCCTCAGGTCATTTACACCTCCATGGACTATGATAGACTCATATTGCTACCTGGGGTGCAGTGACCTGAGTGCATGTGTGATATCATGCATCCTAGCTTCAGATAGGCAACTGACCATAGATATATATATATATATATATATATATATATATATATATATATATATATATAGATATATATATATATATATATATATATATATATATATATATATATATATATATATATATATATATATATATATATATGTGTGTGTGTATAGTCCTTTCTTTATATATACATAGTGATTTTTTTGTATGAATATCAGTCTATTTAAATAGTTGTTATTCCAGACACTCATTTTTCCTTTTCATATAAAACAATACCTCCACCTAATGTTAATCTACTGTTGCATCCGCCTTCTTGAAAGTCAGGTAACTTATATTTTTCAAAATAAACAGGAACAACAAAGCAGTGTTTCCAGAATGAAACTACTAAACTGTCGAGCAGCAGTGTTATTAGTCTTTGCGTGCTTAGAAACAGCCAAATATCCTTCATCCAAAATGCAACAGCATTTCTCTTTTAACCTATACGAGAGACAGATTTGTCACACAATGACTACCCCTTCTTTGCAACAAGCCTCCTGTTTGGATGAAGCAATGTGCAGCAATATCTTCCTTAAAGAAGGAGTTACACATTTGGGGAGGTATTTATAAATTTACCCCAAATATGGCCAGTATATAACTCCATGAAAAAGGAGGGAAGGCCTAAGGGTGGGTACTGGCCCAGATGTAGTGTACATTCTATGATTATGTGATTCTACTACACACAGGAAGGAATATGAGACATTGCAGCTCTGTAGGAAACTCTATACAACATTTATAAATGCACTAAAGGATTATTGTCTTAATTTCTAATTGCCAACTATATTATATCTATTTTTTCATTTAAATAGTTATAAATCTGTAAACAGTATTGCTGCAGCTTAGCTTCAGTGCATGCCAATATTCAGTATTGACAAGTGTTTGTTAAATTTGCCTTTAATTATTTCAACTAAGTTAGTAAGTGAAGAACTGCATATACTCATTTATTTACAGCATTGAGTTATGTCTATAGAACAATTCCTTATCTTAAATTTTTTGCAAATACTTCATTGTAGGTATGGCATATGAAGAAACCCTGGCAAGCCCTTTAAATGACATGACAGTGCTACTTTCCCATAGCCATTTGCAGTAATATTTGGAAAAGATTTAAAACACCATGCATCAATATAAAATATAACAATAATTTAAAGTAAATCAATCTACATTACAGGCAAACATTTATAAAGCTCTTAATCAAGGTAAAAATGAATAAAACAAACATTTTAAATAAAAGCATTTGCATTGATAAAAAAAACGTGAACATCAAGACTTAGTTAAAATCATGGACTTCCAATAGGGCTGCACATTGATCAAAAGCTGAATGAGAAAAAAAATGAGAAACAACAGCAGGTAATATTGTCAACCTAAATAAAATTCAGTTACTGGCTAGTAAGTACACTGCTTGGATGCCAACAAAGAAGAAGCTAGGAGAACTTAACATCAACTAGAAAAGGTGAGGATTAAAAAATGACTGTGAAGAATCCTGCAGCTGTTCAGTAAAAAGCAGTTCAATCTCCAGCTTTGGTGCAAGATATGGCTTCTAGAAATCTAGAGGAAAAAGTAAGTCAAATGTGCTTAGAGCTGATTAAAATAAATGCAAAACTGAAGGAGTATATCAACTCAAATACCAAAAGGCTGAATAAAATGGAAGGAGCTTTAAACAGATATTCAGATGAGTTGATAAAACTGCAAAAATCAGAGGGCGAAATGAAAAGAAAGGCAGGCTGAGTATGAGTTTGCTCAAGAAGAGATGTTTCAAAATATGGTAGAATTAGAGGACAGAACACATAGAGGGCAAATCAGAGAAACTAGATGGAACACACTATATTAACATTATAAAGGCACAAATAAGCAACTGGACTGTTATTTCACAGCAGCAACTGTTAATTGAAAGGGTACTCCATGTGCATAATCCAAACCATGCCATGAGACATCAGCCAAGACATTTATTAGAAAAGATGCAAACCTATCAGCAGAACGAGTTAATCCTGACAAAACTATGGCAAAAGGGCAAAGTATTAAAAGTTGGAGGCAAAAGGGTATTTGTGGAAAATGATTATTCACTTTACACCAAGCAGGAAAGAAACACATTTAATCAGAGAATGATGAGAAGCAATTGTGAAATTCCAGTTCTGCGTTCAGCTGTCTTCAGAATTTTTTTCCCGGGAGGATCAAAGTCATTTTTGATGCAGAGCAGGCTAAGGAGGAAATATAAAAGTTTTTCCAACAAAAAGTGAGCCATCAAGCAGACAGGGGCTCTACTTTTCATTCTTCTAATAATAAAGTACCTGGAGAGACTTTGCCAGTGAGAAAATCACAGGAGTTGACCAGAAAAATTGGGAGTACCTTGGAACTGAACCAAAATCTGGAGTTTGGAGATGGAGATGAACAGGAAGACTAGCAACACAGAAATTAGTGAATAAATGTGAGATTGCAAAACATCAAGTGCATTTATAAAATGTGGCTGTATAAGACAGTGTAAAGAGTGGACTTTTGTTGATTTTTGATTGTTGAACTAAAAAGCATTTGCCTCACTTCATGACATTAATGTTTGGAAGGACTCTGATGGGAGGGGGAGGAAGAAAGAAAATATAACTAAGTAAAACAATTGCTGTTCTTAACAGTATTTCTTTGAAACTTTTCACAAAACAAATTGCATATTTTATTGCAAGGTATTTTTAATTCTTGTTTTAGCTACTAAACAGATGTTTTTCCTTTCTTCTTCTCTTTTGTTCTTTCTTTTTTCAATATTAAGAAATGTAGGTATTACAGCGCAAAAAGAATTGATAGGATAGGCAAAAGCATGTTTAGCTCAATAGGCAGTAATTCTGGGTTGTTGAGGCAGGAGATGGTGTGTAAACGTACACAGAGATCATAATTTATGTAGAGATATTTTCTTCTGTTTTTGCATAGATTAATGCCTGCATTAAGACCCTGGCTTAATCTAATACATTTTAAGTGGAAACAAGTAAATATGAGATCATCAATTATAATGAAAAGTTTTCCTTTAGCAATAAATGTTTCAGACATCTTTCAGGATGCAGTAGAGGATTATATTTTTCTTTTTTCTCTTATGTTTCCATAGAGACAAGCTGGGCATAAACCAACAAAAGGCAGAACACTGGTTTCTTCAATGCTAAAAGTTAATGATTGCTGAAAGCATATATGTTGTTTTCACATCAGGAAGGGGAGGGGGATAAAAATAAAAAAAAACAGAACAGTCACTGATTAGTCTAAGTAGAAGCACAGATAAAACAGGTGTCCTAGCATGGATAATTTCATTTTCAGGTTAATTAGAGCCCGTGTTAGTAACTGACTGACAAAAATGCTCCTATTAAGAGGGTTAAACTTCATTATTTGAATAGGTACTTATTTATGTGTGTTTGTGTTAACAGGTTAGGGGTCTGAGTCTGTTTTTTTTTCTTTCAGAGTTTTTATTAAAACAAAAGGCCTTGTAAAATCTCATATAGGTTGATGATAAGAAAAAACTGTATAAAGGATTTACTTGCCAAACATTAATGGGTGCACATATCACAAAAGCTGGAAATAGACATTTAAAAAGCTGCCATATATACTAGGTGGGAATAATGACTTCTTAGCATAATTGTGACACTTTCCATATTATCTTGGAATGTGAATGGTCTCACAGGTATTTACAAAAAGGAAAGAATACTTAATTATATTAAGAAAGGAAGAGTGCAAATAGCAATGATGCAGGAGACACATTTGGAAAGAACTGAGCATGTACTTTTGATAACCAAAGGATTTCAGTGTGGATATTCTGCAGAATACCAGGGACAAAGGAAATGAGGAGCACTTATATTAATTGCTAGAGGAGCGGCAATAGTGAAAGAAGAGGAAAAAAAAGATAGTAATGGCATATTTTGATAGCAAGGGGCTAATGGCAAAGGATGAGGCTTATGCTGACACTGACATGTATTTATATTCCACCTAAAACTGCTTTTATGGAGCTTAAACATTTGGGAGAAATAATCAGCTTCCAGCAGAGAATAATACTCACAGGTGGGGAATGGAATTTGATTTGCAACAATGAGGCCTTCAAGGGAAAATATAACAAAAGAGGGTAGATTTCTGAAGAAATTTATAAAAATATTTGGTATGAAAGATATAAATTCAGCAGCAGGAATTCAGACAGAATTTACATATTCACATAGGTAAAATAACTGGGCAGGGCTTAACATAAATTATATTTCACAAGAACGTGTGCATTTAGTTGAGAACTTTCACAGACATCCAATAACTATTTCAGTTCATGTGCCAATAATTGCTAAGATAAAAGTGCAGGGTAATGAAGTAAAGATGAGAACTGGTGTTTCCCGAACTATGTGCTAAAATGAGAGGAATTTAAGGATTGGGTAGTGAAAATTATCCAGGAGTTATTAGGGACGATAGAAAGTACTCCAAAGGTTATAGCTGTTGAGTAAAATAAAATGAAAGTGGAGTTTAAAAATATAATAGAAATAGAAGACAAGGAGATCTGATTAAGAAGTAATAAGAATTATTTACAGGGCCTAGCAAAGGTTAAAGTGTTACAAAATAAGGAGAATCTCACAGAACAAAAAGAGGTGCAATTGCAGAGTGCTAAAGAGAAGATAATGGAGGACCTAGTTAATATGCATGAGTTTAGATTGTTGTTAACCAACCATTTTTATGATAACTCCAGAGCAGAAAAACTTTTGGCACAATGACTTAGGCAACAGAAAGTGGAAAAGGATGTAGTCAGACCTATGCAGCCTATATCATGAAAAATAACCAGAGATCCTGTATGGGGTGTTAGAGATATTCTGGCATTTTATAAAAATGTACATAAAGCAGGGAAATTGGAAAACCAAGAAAAAGCATAGATGGAAATATTTATAGAAGACTTAAATATGCCAAGGTTAGAGGTAGATGAGGCTGTACAACTAATAGTTAAGACAGGAGGAGATTAGATAAAAATGGCGACATATAATCGATCTGCAGTAAAGTCTCCAGGAATAAATAGCATTCCAGTGGAAGTTTGGAAACTAAGAGGGAAAAGTATGATAAAGATCTGGAAGTTCTTTCTTTACAGTATTTTAAAAGGAGGAAAGGCACCAGCATCCTTGAAAAAAGCTGTAGTGTCTGTAATACCTAAAGACAGTAAAGACCCATCTGTTCCAGCTTCATACAGGCCCATTTCAATTTTAAACAATGAATATAAAGTATCAAAACACCGTAACAAATAAAGTAAATGCTGATTGTACCTCTTGTCACTTGGTTTACTTTGCTTCCTGCACCATCTGTCAGTCATTTTATGTAGGGAAGATGGATCGTAAGCTTCAAAATCTTATTAGGGAACACATATAATATACACATATGATCTATCACTAATGCCCTTTCTAAGCATGTCATGAACAGCAATGAACAACATATATTTAAATTTATGATAATTGATAAAGTGGAACCAGGCATTAGATTAGATGATATAAAGAGTTTAACTGAAAATAGAGAACTGAGATGGATAATTAAGCTAAGAGCAGATCAAGTAACAGGGCTTAATGAAAAGGCATCTCTTAAACCACTGCTCAAGAATCTCAGTTTTAAATGTTGATTTTTATGCATTCATTTTTGTATTTTATTAGGTTCATAGGTTCATAGGTGTGTACTAGACCAACAGCCCTGAAGCCTTTACAAGCCTAGCCCATAGAAGTGCCCTGGCATCATGCCGCCATTAGTTCCCAGTGCCTCTATCAAGTAGAGCCTCTGGAGTGATCCCTGGGATGAACTTTCTATTTCCCATCCACTCATCAAGATTTCTGTTGAAAAGGGCCACTGAGGTGCTCTGCTTGACATGTATGGGAAGTCTATTCCAGAGCATGGGCAGTCTCTGGGTTATGAACCTGTCTCTCCAGCATGTTTTGTTGATTGTGGTAATGAGGTTGAGGTCCCTGGAGTGTCTGGTGTGGAGAGATTGGGATTTCTTTAGATGTAACATTTCTAACAGGGCTGGGTCACACATAGCTTTGTAAGTCAAGCAGAGATTGCCTCTTAATAGATGATATCAGACAGAAAAAAGCTGGAGTCTTTTGAGTCTGTCCATGTAGGGCATGTGTTTAAGGCATAGGATCCTCGTCATGAAGTTCATTTGCGGCCTTTCCAGCTGTTGCAGATGTTTAGTGAGGTATATGCCAAATGGGGCATTATACTCGATGATTGGCCTTATGAGGGTAGAGTAGAGAGAGATGATAACCTCTTTCTTCCTGGATGCAAAACCCTTGGTAATGAGATGTGCCACATAGAAGGACTTTCTGACCACAGTGGCACCTGGGTGGTCAAAGGAGAGGTTGCTGTCAACCTGTGTCCCCAGATCTCCTATAAAACCTACAGTGTTCAGTGGGCTACCATCAATGTGATAATTAGTGGGAACTGAGTTTTTCGCAAAGGGAATGATGACACATTTTTTGGCATTAAGCTTAAGACCATGGTTTTGACACCAGTCGTTGGTCTTAGTGAGGCCTTCCTGTAGAATGTCTACATCACTTGGGGAGTTAATAATGGCTCCCAGCTTGCAATCATCGGTGAACATGGTCATCCAGAGTCCCTCCATGTTGGCCTGGACTTCTGAGAAGTAGATGCCAAACAGGAGAGGACCCAGTACCGATCCCTGTGGGACTCCACTCGTGGCTGGTCAGTAGTCTGACTTGGAGTCTGCTACTTTCATACTGTGGGTTCTATCTGTGAGCCAGTATGTAACCCGCTTAGTGATATAGGGGTTAATGCCTAATTTGGTGAGTCTATCAATAATTCCTGAGTGGGGAATGGTATCAATGGCCTTGGCCAGATCAAGGTAAGCTGTATGAACTGCCTTGCCCTCATCCACAGCTCTGGTGACTGACTCAGAGAAGTAAACCAGGTTGAGCAGGCATGATTTACCCTTCACAAAACCAAATTGCATGGGATCCAAAGTTTGGAGATTCCCTATATCCTTGTTAATTAGGTCCATGATGATGTGCTCCATAGCCTTACATATCAGACTCATCAGGCTAATGGGGCGATAATTCCCATGTTCTGTAGTCACTCCCCCTTTATGGAGAGGGATGACTGTAGCAGTGAGCTATTCTGTAGGGACAAAGCCTGAGGTGAGGCTGTGATTGAACAGGGCACACAGGTGTGGCACCAGTTCACTTTGTAGTTCATGTAGAACACAGCCAGGGATATTGTCGGGTCCCATGGAAGCTGTATTCTTGGCCTTGGACAATGCAGCTTTAACCTGTGCTGCAGTAATGCTGGTTGCCTGGCATTCTTCCAGTATTGTGATTGGTCCTTTGGGGGGGGTAAAGTTAGCACTGAATCTGTCGGCCAGTATGTTGGCAATATCTGTTGGCTCAGTATAGGATGTACCATTGTGCAGTAACTCAGGGCAAATCTGGGTATTGCTGTGGAGATTCTTGATATAGCTGTAGAAGGCTTTGTGGTTGTTTTAAGTGTCTGCTGCAATTCTGCCTTCATAGCTAGCTTTAGAGGTTTTGATGAGGGATCTCAACTTTTTGTTGAGACTAATAAGGGAGTTTTTCCAGTCTTGGGACTTCACTTTTTCTGCAATAGTTTCTTCCTTTTGTTGTAGAGTTTGTTAATGGCAGGGGACCACGAGGTTGGCTTCATTTATTGGAGGAGAGCATCTTGGTTCTGTTGGGTATGGCTAGTTCCATGCATTTATGTAACATGTTCATACAGTGCACTGGTGTATGATTCGGCCGTCATGCACCTATTTTCAATTTTCAGGGGTTCCGTGAAGTTAGCCATCTCTGCTTTTAGAAGCCCAAAGTCAGCTTTGGAGAAGTTTTTCATGGTGGATACCTTTGTAGAGGGTGTGGGTGTGATGTGGATTTCCATGGTAATTAGTTTGTGGTCGAATCTAATCAGGGAGAAATTGACTATTGGTGTTGTTGAGCAATGGTTGCCCATGTTAGTAATAACCAGGTCAAGGATGTTGCTTCATCTATTGGGGGTAAGAATGAACTGGTCCAGCACATTGGAATTAATGAATTCCAGGAAGCGTTGGGCGAGTGTATTGGTGCATGAGTAGTTTTCCCAGTTGATGGAGGGGTAGTTGAAGTCACCCAGTATGAGAGTGTTGGGTTGGACCCTAATAGTTTCCAGGGTGCTTAGGAATGTGGAGTGAGAGTCTTGGGACATGGTTGGGAACCTATAGCAAGCTACAACCTGAATTGCTATCTTACCCACTGTTAGCTGTACCTGAAGCATCTCCGATGCGTTATGCTGGGCTACTAGTCTAGAGGTGTGCATATCCTTTATGAATATGGAGGCATCACTGCCTTTGGAGCTTCAGTCCATGTTCTGGGGCTAAAAGGTATAGAGTGAGTTATAGCCTGATAGGGCAGGGGTGCTTTCTGCTGCTTTAAACTATGTCTCCATTACAACACAAATGTCGATGTTCTCCATTTTGAGGAGTGCTTTGAGTGAGTGCATTTTGAGATTTAGACTTCTAGCAATGAGCAGCATGACCCTCAGATTGCATTTGTTTGTAGCTGTTACAGTGGTAATTTGGTGTTTGGAACACCACCTAAAAAGGCACTATAGGGGTAGCAAGACCCTTAGCCAGTATCTGGAAACCTAAGGGTGACAGATGTAAGCCATCTCTGGCAAAGCATCAATTTCTGTCAGTCATGTCATCCCAAGCAGACAAGATACTGGATCCCCTTAGAATGACACCAGAAACTTAGCCAATTGTTGAAGTCAATCATTTTCTGCTTGTACTGCTGTATCATTCTGGTCAATGGTAGGATGCTGTTCAGGGCTAGGGTCATACCTGCCTGGGCCACATAATCCGAGAGCTCCTCCATGTCTCTTTTCATGTCGTCCAGGGAGGTGCATTTCAGGTCATTCACACCCACATGGACAATGACAGAGTCATGCTTGCACTTGTTGTGGAGTGACCATGGGCAGGGCCAGCATCTTTTGCACATACAGATGAGGATTCTGAGGAAGAACCTCCAGCTGCAAGGGTAGCCAGCAGACATAGACATGCACAATATGTCCATGCCCTGGCTGAGAGCAAAGGACAGCACACACTCACCACCTAAGGGTCAAAGGTCAATGCACATACCCGGTAACTAATAGGTAAATTATAGCACACACACTCACCAGCAAAGGTCTACACATACCTCTCATAAGCACATACAAATATTTAAAATGATGCCAGCTTATGTCTGCAAACATTACTTAACAATGTAATGTCTGTGTAGGGATAGCAACAGACAGAGACAGCCACAAAGCATATGACTCCTAACTACAGTAATGTCAAGGTAAATGTGGAACAAGTGTGTAAGAAGATAAACTACCTGCATACTGTCAGACTCATACCTATCCAGTTGGTGCATCAGATATATATGCAACACTAAGTCAAACCCAAATGAAGAAAGCCCATGGCACAATCATCATCATTCTCACAGGGTGGGGGTGTATTATAGGTTCATAGGTAAGTACTAGGCTATCTGCCCAAGAGCATTTATAAGCCTAGCAAGAATGTGTTGGGTTTTGCCACCGCCTTAGATTAGTTCCCTGTGCCCCTGTCCAGCAGAGCCACTGCAGTGATCCCAGAGTTAATTTTCTGTTTCCCATCCACCCGTCAAGGTTTGTCTTGAAAAGTGTTACTGAGGGGCTCTGCCTGATATATATTGGATTCCTGTTCCAAAGCATGGGGAGTCTCTGGGACAGGAATCTATCCCTCCAGCATGTCCTATTTAGCATTGTGGTGAGGTTTATATCTCTAGAGTGTGCGGCTCTCTGGGATTAGTTTTTTTTTAAGTGGAGTATGTCCATCAATTCTGGGTTGGACATGGCCTTGTATGTCAGGCAGAGATCACCTCTGAGTAAGTGGTATGCAACAGAGTACAGATGGAGTTTCTTGTTTCGGGCTGCATAGGGCATCTGTTTGAGGCCAGTAATCCTCTTTATGAATTACTTTTGCGGTCTTTCCAGCTGTTGCAGGTGTCTTGTAAGGTGCATCCCAAATGGGGCATTGTATTCTATGATGGGTCTAATGAGTGATGAGTAAAGAGGCACAATAACCTCTTTTGTTCTAGATGCAAACCCTTTTGTGATTAGGTGGGGCACATAGAAGGATTTTCTAACCACCTTGGCAATATGATTATCAAAGGAGAGATTACTATCTACTTGGGTCCCCAGATCCTTTATTACATTTTCTGTATTTAGGGGACTACCACCTATGTGGTAGTTCGTGGGTACTTTGTTTTTTCCAAAGGGGATGACTATGCACTTTTTGGCATTTAGTTTAAGGCCATGATTTTGACACCAGGTATCCATCTCAGTGAAACCCTTCTGGAGGGTGCCTGTATCAGCCAGGGAATCAATTATGGCCCCTAGTTTGCAGTCGTCTGTGAACTTGGTCAGCCATAGTCCTCCTATGCTTGCCTGTACCTCTGAGAAGTATATACCGAACAAGAGGGGTCCTAGGACTGAGCCCTGGGGGACACCACTTGTAACCGGTTTAGAGTCGGACATAGAGCCTGCAACTCTCACCATGTGGGTTCTATCCATGAGCCAGTAGGCAACCCATCTTGTGATGTAGGGGTTTATGTTCAAGCTGGTGAGCTTGTCTATAATACTAGAATGTGGAATGGTGTTGAAAGCCTTTGCGAGGTCTAGGTAGGCTGTGTGGACCTCCTTTCCCTCATCTAATGCCTTGATAACTATCTCAAAGAAGTCCACCAGGCTTAGGGGGCATGATCTGCCCTTAACAAAGCCAAACTGGGTATGGTTCAAGGTTTGGAGGTTCCCAATGTCTCTGTTAATGAGTTCCATGATGATGCGCTCCATAGCCTTGCAGACCAGGCTAATCAGGCTTGTAGGGTGATAGTTCCCGGGGTCCGTTTTGGCTCCAACTTTGTGGAGCAGGATAACTGTTGCTGTGCACCATTCTGTGGGTACATAGCCTGTAGAGAGGCTGATTTTGAACAGTGTGTTTAGGTGAGGGGTTAGTTCATTTTGGAGCTCTTGTAAGACACAGCCTGGGACACCATTCGGTCTCACTGAAGGTGTGATTTTAGCTTTGAATAGAGCTATTTTAACCTGTGTGTCAGTGATTGACGGGGCCCTACATTCTTCTGGTATGGTTATGGGCCCTTTAGAGGGTGAGGGGGGGTGACGTTTACACTAAACATGTCTGCCAGAATGTTGGCAATATCAGTCCGTTCAGTGTATTTTGTGCCATTCTGCACTAACTCAGAGCAGATCTGAGAGGTTCCACTTAGGTTCTTGACATAGCTAAAGAACGCTTTGTGGTTATCTTTGGAGTCCTTGGCAATTTTTCTTTCGAAACTAGCCTTGGATGATTTTATGAGGAATCGTAGTTTCTTGCTGATAGTGATCAGGGATGTCTTTCCTTTTAGGGATTTTACTCTTTTCTGTACTAGTTTCCTCCTTCTATTGTATAGCTTGTTTATGGCAGGGGTCCACCAGACTGGTTTCCTTTTCTTGGAGGAGTGAATCTTGATTTTGCTTGGGATAGCACAATCCATGCATTCTTGCAGGTGCTCATAGAATGCCTTTGTAAAGGTTTCAGCAGCTTCGATGACATTGTCCTTTAGCATGGGGGCTTTGAACCTTTCCACCCCGGTCTTAAGTAACGTGAAGTTTGATTTTGAAAAGTTTTTTATAGTGGTTTCCTTGATTGGGGGTGGGGGTAGAATGTGGATATCCAGAGTGATTAGTCTATGGTCTGATCTAACCAGCGAGGGGTTGACCTCCGGTGTGGAACATCGGTCTCCCATGCCATGTTGGTGATGACCACGTCCAATATGTTGTTCCCTCTGGTGGGGGTGTTGACTAGTTGATCTAGGGCATTCGAGTTTATAAATTCTAGGAAGCGTTGGGCAAGGGAGTTAGTACTTGAGTAGTTCTCCCAGTTTATGTTTGGGTAATTGAAATCACCCAGTATTAGGGTGTTTGGTAGGACCTTTATATTTCCCAGTGTCTCCAGAAATGTGGAATGGGTGTCCTGGATCATGGTGGGTGATCTGTAGCAGTTTTGCCCATTGTTAGTTGCACATGGATGATCTCTGATGCATTATGCTGCGCCACTAACCTGGAGGTGTGGTTATCCTTGATGAATATGGATACACCCCCGCCTTTTTCGGTCCTGGTTCTGTGGCCGAAAGGTATGGTATGAGTTATAGCCTAGTAGTGCTGGGGTGCTCTCAGGAGCCTTAAACCAGGTGTCTGTTACTGCACAGATGTCAATGTTCTCCATACTGAGGAGTGCCTCAAGTGCGTGCATTTTGAGGTTTAGAATTCTGGCGTTGAGTAGCATTACCCTCAGTTTTTGGTTACTTGTGCTATTTATGGTGGTGGGTTTGTCTTTTGAGCCTTGCCTAAAAAAGGCACTATGGGGGTGTCAAGAGTCTTGGCCAGTATTCAAAAGCCTAAGGGTGACAGGTGCAAGCCATCTCATAGGCCAAGGGTGACCCCAAAGACATGTGGATGCCAGTCCTCCTCCAGCAAGTGCCCGATCCAGTGTGTCACTCATCCTTTCAAATGAGTCACCCACATAGTTGAGGCAGTCACACAATATCAAATGATAACACAATTCTGTGAAGTAACCATACTAACATGGACTGCTTAGCATGAACTGCCATATGTCACAGTATAGTAGCATTGAAATTTTAAAAATGCATACATCACAAAATTATTTTTTCCATTGCATATTGAAATGCATTCAGAATATGAACATGTAAGCAGTTTGTGTAGAAGACAAACATAAATTATGAAATAGTGTAATGATAAGTAGAACAATCTCCTCCAACACTGCAAATCAAAACCAAGAAAATCTAAAGGTATTACTGCTCAATGATAGGAGTCTAAAGTCTAAACAAAAAACTCCACTTCCTAGAAGGTCTCTTCACCCTAGATGCTGATATCTGTGCGGTCACTGATATATGGTTTAAAGCTGCAGAGAGAATACCAACAGTGCAAAGTTATAATGCCTTCCACATATATAGACCAGCTACTATACAGACAGGGACTAAATGTCGAGGTGTCTCAATTTACATCAAAAATGAATATACCTCAAGGCTGGTTAAACAGGACAATGCACTGGAGCTGCTCCATGTTCAAATCACCATAGGCAAAAATCCAGTACCACTTCCTTGAAAGCTATAGGTCCTCCTGTATAACCCAGGAAACCCATACCATGTATTTAAACTTATTGGAAACACTCACCATCCAACCCAATATCATATTCATGGGCAACTTTAATTACCCCACTATTAATTGGGAATCCTATATGACACCAAATGTACAGGCACAGAAATTCCTGGATTTTGGAAACACAAACGCTCTGGATCAGATTGTCAATACATCAACCAGAGGTGCAAAATTACTGGATCTGGTCATCCCTAATATGGGAGGGCTGCATACCCCTGACTGTAATGTCATCCCTGTTAAGGTCAGACCACAAAATGGTCTAGTTACAAGTCAAAATAAAACCTGGACCCCCAGCTAAACCTGGAAAATTCAGAAACTATTCTAAGGCTAACTTTCTGCAATTAAGTGATAACCTGGCAAAATTTCAAGCCTCCATAAACCCTGAAAACACTGTTGCCTACGCAGAACTATTCACCGAAACCCTGTAAAAGTATGTTTACAGCTACATAGAGGCAGCTTTACCCATCAGAAGGAGTACAGAACTAACTAAAAAAAACAAGCTGCCCCGGTGGAATCACAAAATCAATAGGCTGTGTAACAGAAGGAAGAAAATCATGGCAAAAATTAGGAGGTGCAGCACCCAGCAGGATAAAAGCACTCTAATCAAACTAATAAACTTAGATGACTAATAAAGTCTACCAAAGCCAAAACTGAGGTAAATTTGGCATCCCAGGCCAAGGACAACCACAAGGCATTCTTTAGATATGTCCATTACCTCAAAGGCAATACATAATTGTGTGCAGAGCTCATTGTAAATGGAGCCACCTATACTGAGCCAGAAGATATAGCAAACCTACTGGCCAATAAATTCAGTTTCAACTTTCCCCCTCTTTCCCCCTCAATCGTCCCACAGGAAATACCATCAAATATAATTCCCCCTGCTATCACTAGGGAACAGATTCTTAATGCTCTCTCTAAGGTCAAGACCACTGCATCAATGGGCCAGACAATATCCCAGGATGCCTTCTAAATATCATGAAACATGACCTATCAGGCCCTCTGAAATTGCTATTTAACTATAGCCTCCAAACAGGCTTCATGCCTCAGGAATGGAGAACAGCAAGAGTCATCCATCTGCACAAAAGTGGGCCACCTACAGACCCTGGAAACTACAGATATATAACTCTCGCTAGTCTTATATGTAAAGCCATGGGCAGAATTATAATGGGAATGATCAATAATGATATAGTAGACCTCCAAACACTGGATTCAACTCAGTTTGATTTCATCAAGGGCAGGTCATGCTTACTCAACCTGCTGGACTTCTTTGAGAAGGTCGCCAAAGGAATGGATGAGGGCAAAATGTTTCACACTACCTATCTTGACCTGGCCAAGGCATTTGACACAATATCCCACTCTGGCATTGTTGACAAACTCAAGAGGTTAGGTACAGACACATATGTCACCCAGTGGACAGCTAACTGGCTCAAAGACAGGACCCAGGAAGTTAAAACTAGTGAGGCCACCTCTACAAACAGACCAGCCACAAGTGGAGTCCCTCAGAGATTGTTTCTTGGACCGATTCCTTTTAGCACCTACTTCTCTGAAGTCAAGGCTAATGTCAATGGTCTCTGGCTGACTAAATTTGCAGATGATTGCAAATTAGGAGCTGTCATTGAATCCCACACTGACACAAATGTTTTCCAGGAAGGGCTGACACAGGAAACCAACTGGTGTCAGAGCCATGGACTAAAATTAAATGCCAAGAAATGCATAATAGTATCCTTCAGGAAGTCATCCACCCCTGGTAACAAACTATCATATTATCAACACACCCCTTAGAGTTGACCTAGTAGTCAGGGACATAGGGACACACACAGACAGTAATGTAGCTTTTGACTATCACATATCTACAGTGGTGAGGAAATCATTCTATGTTGCACATCTTATAAGCAAAGATGTGGCATTTATGTCCAAGGAAGTCATTGCTCCACTATATTTGGCATTCATCAGACCTATCATTGAGTACAATGCCCCATTTGGTATGTACCTAACCAGGCATATCCAACAATTGGAACATCCACAGAGGTTCCTCACCAAAAGAATACATAAGTAAAATATCCTATGCACACCACCTCAAGACCCTATCTCTCTATTCTGTCTCCTACAGTGGAATATAGGACATTATCAAACCCCACTCTGATGGATCTCCTGCATATCCACAGAACAAACAGCACCAGAATTATCCAATTCTAAAGACATAAACCTTGCCTGTGATATAAACAGGAACTGCTGGAGAGACAGGTATGTATCGCAGAGACTACCCCTTCTATGGAAGAGGCTCCCTATCCATGTGAAGCAGAGTTCCTCCCTAACGCAATTCAAGTGTAACTTGGATAATTGCATGGGGAACAGGAAATGTATCCCTGGTTTGGCACCTATGTGTCTAATGGACACAAGCAACCTGCAAGTGGTTCATATCCCAGGCCCATGCTTATAAATGTTTCATCTCCCAAGTCCCAGTTTATACTTATCAAGAGTATCAGAAATTGTCAGAGATTTGGGATGCATGGCTGGGCTTAAAAAGGCCATTGTGGTCGTTAGCCTAGTAAACACCTATGAACCTTGTGACGATCAGTAATGATCTTTCAGTATCCAACCAGTCTCCCCTCCTTCCACTTCCATAGCTACACCATTCCTTTCTATAGTCTAGATTCATGCAAATGAATTGTGAAATCATTAGCATTCCTGTATACCAAAAAGTCACTTGGTGAAGGAGAAGTAAACATGCTGTAGGTACTGTAGCCACATGACTGCACGCACATGCCCTAAGACTGTAGGAAGGGTCAATAGCCATACCTTTCAACCTCTTACAGCAAAAAATGTGGACAAAGCCATAAATAAAAGTGGGACAAAGGCCCAAAAATAGGGACAGTTTTTAAATATTGCTCTTGCAAACTTAGAACGTTGAGAGAATAACAGGTTTGCATTAGCTTGAATTTTTTTGTAGGGTATGAAGTCTACAATTCAAATGTCAGCATTATTTTCTAACTTCATTCTTTAATGATTTGCCACCAGTTTACCAGAAAACCACACTTTTATGAAAAATGGACCAAAAATATGAAGTGAAAATCTGGACATTCTGCAAAAATCTGTACATTTGAGAAGTATTTGTCAATTATTAGCTGCTAATGGTTTGAAACTGTTTCTGATTGCTCTGAATGCAACAACGAGCTATAATGAAGTTATTGATCTTTCTGAAATGTTTATATCATGCAGAGTAGACTTAAAAAAGTGTAAGCACTTTTCAGCTATGAGAGCAACATTAACAACACTGACATTCTTGTACTAAGGCCACACTGTCCCTCCTCTGCTTAAAATCTGTCTGAAATGCTGATCAGCTAAACAAACATGCACATAAATGGCCATGACACTGCATTTCTGTAGTTTAGTTGAGAGGAGGGGAAGATATTCAGAAAACAGAAAAAAGATGTAGCTGCCAGTGTTGACAACCTGACAGTAAAATGGTGCAGACTATTATTAGTGTAAAGTATTAACCAGCATAACAGTGATCTAGACATGCTCAAGTAAATGAGAATGGAACATTTTCTGGTCCTGTGTAGGTGGCAAAGAGAGATAAAAACACACCTAAATATGTGTTGTTACTGCACTGAGTTGAGGGTTCAATTTGAGATAGTGTGCATATGTCTGAGCATTTGATCTGGTTATGTAGGATACTATGCAATTCTGACTTTTCATTAGTATTGACCTGGATTTGCTACCGCTAACAATTGTCTTTTTTTTCTTTTTTCATGTTCCTCATTTACACACATTTGGCAGAGTTCACTCAAGTGGTAGCATTACAAAGCAGTGAATGGGATTCCACTTCCCAGGTACAAACTTAGAAATTTAATTTTTTTTTTTTTGCCATCAGTAGTATATTTCACACTGGCACAATTGCATCTGTCTTTATAGCACATGTGTTCAAATGAAATGATTTTAAAGGAACACATAAGAGGATGAAAGGTATGAAGCCACGTGCTACTTGGAATGTTTGCAGCAAATGTGAAAATGCAACTTGTGATAAATTGTTATATATGTCCTTTTGCCTGTGTAATTTCAGCACTGCATATCAGAATGCAAACAGGACTCACAGTTGACGGAAATAGTGAACAATTTCATTTCTGTCATCTTCATTAGTGCAAACACGTTTGGCACCAATGTGCATTATGTCTAATGAGTGAGTGATGTGTACATTTTGTATACTTGTGTCTGTGGCAGAAGCTGTAAATGAAATTTCTTTGGCCACTTAACACAGTTTCTCTGTGGTTCAAATCCATACAGTGTAAGTGACTGTGGAAATTATTACTCCCAGTGTAGAATCACTTTCATCATAACTTCATATGCTTTTTTTTTTCCGTTTCCTCCCTTGAGTACGTGCTTGCTACTTAGTGGTGTGCAAACAAGCTTACCTGCTTTAGGAGGAAAGTGAAAAATGTTGTTTGGGCAGCCTTATGTGGTGCAAATAGGCTTAGCGGCAATGTGTGAACGTCAGCACCCTGGAAAGTATTGAGTAGAGAACATCCACTTGCTATGCAACTATCTCTGTGACACGAGGTTTAATTAGCAATAGAACACAGGTAAACCAGGGTTCAAATCCAGATAATGCTTATTTCTCACAAACTTTGTCAGAATCCAATGTCTAACAACACTTTGATTAGAATTGTAACACCACATAGAAATGGCTATCATAATTATGTTTATTGCAATATATGTCTCATTAATGCTTTATTAGCATAATTTAATTTATATTTGTATGTTGCATATGTCATTACTGATTCAGTTATGAAACACAACTGAATGAGTGTGTGCAATTGTTTAAGCAGGATATTGTTGCTAACGGAACAAAAATTCACTTGCATATCGATGATGGGCAGAATCCCTAAATTAAAATCATCTTCTCTCCTCACATAGGCCAACTCTGTGTTTAGAAAAGTATGTATAGTGAGGTATGTATGTATCATACCCCAGCCTGTATTAATAAGTTCCTGAAAGTTTATCCATCTGACACACATTTGCAAATGGTAATACTGACTTTTTCATGGGAATGCATTTCACAGGACTTACTAAAGTCACACACATACAGGCATATGTAGATTAAATCTGATTTTACTCCACGTTATTCAATTTATCTGTGATGAAAATGGCTGAAACAGAGTTCTCCTGCAGCACTGACCAATAATCCTACGGATTTAAATCATCCATATTTCCTTCCCTAGTTTTGATTCCCGCGTTGGTCACCTGACTTCTTATGGTGTGTAATTCCAGACAGTTGTGTGCCAAGTCATCTTATTTAACATCCAAAACACCAAGGATGACAATGCCTGGCAGTGCTGACCACCCAAAAAAGTGTAAATATGTTGAGCATCACACACAGCAAATCTCATTGCCATGTTTCACTTCTTCTTTGCGGCTTGATAAAAGGCCTTCTGCTTTGATTACAAATGCCACTGTGTGCTTATCATCCCAAAAATGCAGCTTGCATGCTTGTGCATATTTGTGCAGTAGCTGTTACTTGTGACATTGTAATTTGGTGCCAGCTCAAACTTAGAGTTGACTTCTGCAGGAATGAATGGTGCAGAAGATGATGGTGTTGAATTCAGAGCACAAAAATGGGGTGTTGAGGAGTCCAGGATATTTGCAGCAGTCTTAATAAAGAGCTACAGCTATAGGCTGTTGCAGGGGACTATACTGGGTCTTGGTATAAGACAGAGGCTTAGAGTAGAGTAGCCAAGTGGCACAAGAAGGACCTCCTTAGCTGATGGGATGTTGAGTTTAAGACTGCTACTATCCAACAGTTGCATAAGTATACTGGTGTATTTGTATTAAATGATATAGAATGCAGAAACCAGCCAAGACTGTTATTCAGTATGTTTTCATGTCTCTCCTTGTCTACTTCTGTTTGGTACAGTTGATGATGACATTGCAGCCAACCATGAGGTGCACCAACAGAAGTTAACTCGCCTCAGACAGGCACGGGGTATGTCTGCATCAGGTCTTACTGTAAGTCTAATGACTATTGTATCTGTATGTAATACGGCAGAACTGTAATAAATAGTTCTATTTATGACATCATAGCAATGCAATTAATTAATGGTACAATGGAATAAAACCTTCCCATCATACCTGGATGTGGAAATGTGGAAAAGGTGAAAAAGGTGTATAGACTAGCTAATCATAACTTTTTTTTCTGAAACTATATAGTCATGTGATATCCCATGGATCTAACTCTCTCTCTATTTTTTTGTTTCACACAACCCCTTCTCTCTCAAAATTTTTTTTTGGGGGGATATAATTTACATGACTTAAAGTATTTTTTTCCATACATTTCTGTTTACAGACCTTGATATGTAGCACAGAGAGGTAGACTGACCACTGCGGATCGGCCCACCATCCCTCCGCAGGTTGCTGCACCAACACCCAGCACTTTAGGGTCTGAAGCTGTCAGTGCTGCCTCCACAACCGCTGCCCTACCTGTCCTATCTGCATCAGGTAGCTCTGCTCCAGCAGCTGGTACACTGGTATCCTTCAGGAGTAGTAGTGGTGACTTTGTCACTTGGCAAGCTCTGGCGGAGGGTAATTTGTAAAGGGGCCATAATGCCCAAACCAACCATGCTGAAAACGTGCTTTGTCACATTGACAAGATGATGCCACATTGAACACTGACACAAGAAACTGAGACAGGAAACAGTGATGACAATATAAAAGTGAGGACTAGATTCTCACTGTTCTCAGGCTTGACATGGGTGTGCCTCCAATGCCCCCTACTTATCCCCAATCATGGTGCCTCCCAACCTTTTGTGTCCATCACCATCCTTGTCTGTTGTGCTTGTCCTGTATGTCTGCACCTGCTTTCACAGCTCTCATATTCATAAGCACCTTCCCCAATATTCTTCTCTCTTTGAAAAAAAAAGTAAAAAATGGGGACTGGTCCCACAAAAAAATAGCAATCCATACATAGTTCTCCACTTCACCTGTGAGTCTTCTTGACACACTTGATTTGGTACAATTGGCTGTAAAAATTATTCTTTTGTTTCACTTAACCTTGGTGTGATGACAGTCCAAAATCAGCAAATTCTGGATACACTTTTATATTTATGTTGTGAAGAAGTGGACAGCTATGGTTCTGTCCTACTACCTTCCTGCAGATTCCTCTGTTCTTTTTCCCTGTGTACTTCCCACTGAATACCAACTCATTTTAGCATTTTCCTAGCAATCCCTGTTTCACCACAAGCACTCCTGTAGAAAGAGGATATTTTGCAAAAAAGAAACTTTCTAATGGAGGCCAGAAGACACTCAACATTCAGTAGAGCTATAGCATCCTACAGGACTCTCTTACACTTTGCAACATATTTCTTTAAGTATTTTTTTATTTGCTTATCTATTCATTGAAAGCATCATAATTTCAACCTTTGAGACAAAGGGTTGCATACAAAAGCTCTTGCCTTTATAATGTCATGCAGAGAAAGCGGGTAAAGAAAATGAATGGAAATAAACATATAAACATAAGAAGATTAGTTTATACAATGACAAAATATGCATACAAAGTAGGCAGAGGAAAGAAATGAAGATTTTAGATGGCATTCGTTTTGGTTAAATAAGGCACATACATTCCATACAAGACATGCGGTGAATATTTCATATTAAATAGTATTGTTCGTAGACTCAAGAAAGGATGCAGGAAGAGGTAATTTGCTGCTAATATCAATAAGTGATTCAGAGTGACAAAAACAGACAGACAGCAGTTAAAGGAGAAGCAGCGTAATGATAACATCATGAAAAGGCTCCATAGTGATTCCAAGATGGCTGCCTTAATGGACGCACAACATGCCTCTCAACTGTCCAGAGTTTCACAGAATGTTCAGATTTTTGCCTCTTATTTTTGGTCTGTTTCGTATAAAATTGTGGTTTTCAGGCAAGTCATTGCCAAATCATTGAGGACTGAAGTCAGAAAATAATGGAAGACATTTGAATTTCAAATTCCACATCCTTCAGAAAATTCATGCTAACGTAAAACCTGTTAGTCTATCAACTTTCTAAGTTTGTAAGAGCAATACTTAAAAAGTCACATTGGTTTTGGGGCTTTGTCCACCCATTATTATTGGATTTGTCCAGATTTCTTGCTGTAAGAAGTTGAGAGGTGTGGCTACCTTCCAAAAGATCCCAGAAAAAGTTTACAATCCTAATTAGTCTAGACTCATCCATACTTTGTATCTGTGGACATCAGATGGATTTCTTTTCTATTTGATCTGGTGTTTTCTCAATGCAAGAACACTCTTCTTCAAAGAAGATGTCAAGGATGTGAGGGTCATGAAGAGGAGGCTATATGAAGATTTCCTCTGTACACTTCTGAAAAATAGGAAAGGGATGAGAAAAAAAAAAAAACCCTACACATGAATCTCTTGTCATATCTTAAAAACATTGTAAATCAAGTTATTTGAAAGCTCACTGAAAGTCAAGGCCCATACCTTGCAACCTCTTAGGGACAATATTCTGCACAAAGTCAAAAATAATGGGGTACAAAGAGCCATAATCAGGGAGAGATTTAAAATATTGCTCCTGTAAACTTAGAAAGTTGCTATAGTAACATGATTTGTATTAGGAGGCATTTTCTGTAGGATATGAAGTTTGAAGCTCAAATGTCTATCATTATTTAGTGAATAATTCTTAAACACTGAGATTACTCAATAAGCAACAATGACAATTTTTGCACAATGACTCTATACCTGCTTCTTTGACACTGATTGGTACAAAACACTGCTTGAACATATTTTTTTCTGAGTAGACTTCTGTATAGTTGCTTCAAATGCATCTAGCTCTATGTATGGTTAAGTTCTAAAATTTTATTTTATTATTTAATATAAATGTAGTTTCAGTAAATGTAATTTTTAATTCTCATGAAGACATACTGCTGTTTATCTGCTTCATGAGCATCTGCCTCCAAATCTATAAACTTCTTAGATACTAATATTGTATATACATTTAATTACTTTGTACTAATGTTCTGTATGAGCTGAGCAATGGTTTTTAAAATTACTTGCAATTTCTCTGTACATTTGTCATTATAATTCCCTAGTTAAGGATAGCAGGTTAGTTAATTTACTCAGGCTCAAACCCTGCACCTTTGTTAGAGGAGACAAGAGCCTGAGTCCTCCACACCGATTACAAGACCGCTCAAAGATTTGTAAGTTTCAGTGCATTTTCCAGGAATTGTGAGTTTCAAGGAAAGAGAAGTTTACTGTTGGCTTATGCTAAGTTTGTTTTCAATGTGCAATGGTTTTGTTTAGCAAATGGCAGTCAGTGTTTGTGCTATAGACTCTGAAAGCAGTGTTAGTAGCACAACACATAGTATACTTGTCTTTGTGCAGAAGGCTGTCGTTCAACTCACAACATGTATAGAAGGACTGCTGATACTGTGGTACACTTTAAGGTGGGACGTGGGCACTGCACTACTGCATGTGTCCTCCTTTGGATTAGATGCCACGTAACTATGAACCGGTTGTCAGTTTTCCAGCCATTCCCTATTGCAATATTACCAGCTTACCAACTTTTTTTTAAATGTAATATGGCCAGTTTATTCTTCAAAGGAAAAATGCAATACATTTGTAAATGAAACACTAAAATGCAAGTTGTTTGCCAGTAGCAATCACTTCATTAGTTGCATATCTCTTTAATGTGTAATTATTTAGATGAGTTTTACTTCTGCAGAGATTGTGCATGTTGACTGATATTGGTGGACTGTAGTGACAGAAGTTTGACTAGCCTTATATAGTTGAAATATTCTGTAATGGGTAGTTCTGTCATTATTGGTTAATACCTTTTTGCTTCATTACTTGCAAGAAAAATAGTTCAAAACTACACATTTAAAACATATTCTAACAAGTGGTGCTGTTTTATACAAGGAATATAATTTAATACATTCAGAAAGATGAATTAAAGTACACATGGATGTATGCAGGGTCCTAAAAATATGAGCAAGGAGCGCATGCTTTGAAAACAGCCCAAAGGTAAACAATCCTCCACTGGCCAGATGCGTTGTCTTTGAATGTGGGTTTCATTACCATTTCAATGAATGTGAGTTTCAAGAGTAGAGAAGTTTGCTGTTCATACTAAGTCTGTTTTCATTGTGAGACTATATTATTTGTTTAGCAAACTGCTTACAATGTTTGTGCTAGAAATTAAAAAAAAATTAGTTTTAAATTAAATCCAAATAGCTGTAATCGTCATATAAATAAAGAAAAAATTGTGTGTACACTGACAGGTTTGAACAGTGTTTATGGTAACTGGGGAGAAATAGTCAAGTACTAGGACACTGGAATGGCTGCTATGGGGAGGGGGCGCCAATCTATTACCCTGCCTAGGGTCTAATTTGACCATGATCTAGCTCCGTTGCTAAGGGAAACAGAGACAAAAACAGTTAATCTGCAGAACCAGAAATACTGATCATGCCTATCAACTCAGTTTTATAGACATTATTATTAGATGCTGCAAAAACAGAATTTCAACTTAATTCCCTACTAAATAGGTTACAAAAAGTAAGAAAAAAGTACAAGCTATCTTAAATATAAACTTGCATTCAGCAGAACCAGATATCCAACAGATGTGGCCCTTTGTAACTCTGTTACAGTCAAAAATTATCATCTTAGAGGTTAGGAAGACATAAGATAACCTTTAAATGACACCCTGAAGAGACCTCTTTCAAATAAAACAAGTGAAATTGCAAAAAAATTGGCTGTTTAATGCAAGTGAAATATCTGATCTTGCAAGTCTCTGCATAACAAGAAATAAACTATAAGCAAAACAAAAACAGAACATTTTCTAAAGTACATATCATACCTCTAAAGCATTTTTGCAGTGGCACTTAACCTCTGCTCATTTAAAATGGGAGAGGGGGACTACATTCTTACATCTTTACTACTTATGTATACCAGTGATTATTGTAGCTTAGATTAAGGGGGATAATCCACTCACACTTTCATTTCTGCTATTCCAAGGATCACAGTTGGTATCCCAATACAAAATTATTACTGACCTTTTCCATCTGTACACTCCAATGTACCCCAATACAAAATTATTAATGACCTTTTCCATATGTCCACTTCATTGTACCCCAATATAAAACTTATTACTATACTGTAAGCCAACGTTTCCCACTGCTAACTGCTTGTTTAACACTATAAGTCAGAAATCACATTTCAGGGGGGCGTGGCCAAGGATGAACACAGGATAGCAGCAGATTTCTTCAGCTCCACCAATTTCATTACATTGACAGGAATTAATTACTTAAAAAATTAATTCTTGAAGTAATTTTATTTCTAAATATGTTTGTTTTATATAGTTCTTGAACTATATCTAAAAAAGAAAGGAAATCTTAATAATATTCCTGTCAGAAATTACTTTGGAAATTTTCCTGTCAGTTTATCAGTCTGAAATGAGTTCCAGTAAGACAAATTCTCAAGACTCCAGCATCAAGAAAGAACTTCAGTCTCTGATAATTATAGTCCAGCAACTTACTGCTAAGATGGATAAAATGGATACTAAAATAGACACTTTCATAGCAAAACTACAAAACAAATAGACTTGTTACATATGGACCTGCAACAACAGAAGATCCAGATGACAGGCATAGAAGAAGCTGTGAATGACATGGAAAATAGAATACAAGAAGAGGAAATCAACATTGAGTTTCTGCTGAAACAAAATACACATTTACAAACAAAGCTGGATGACCTGGAAAATAGATCTAGGCGCAATAACATTAGGATTTTTGGACTGTCAGAAAATATTGAAGGTAACAATATTACTTCTTTTTAACAACATGGCTCCTAAAACTTTAGATTTACCAGAAGCATTCTCTTTTGGTATCGAAAGAGCACATAGATCTATAGCTAATACTAACTCTAACAAAACTATCCTAGATCAGTTATAGTTAGATTTCTATCATCTTTGATAAAGAGATGGTTCTTAAATCTACTTGGGCTAAAGCTCCTGTTAAGATTAATGAAACAACTGTGCGTTTTGACAATGACTATTCTTCCATGGTATTAGCTAAAAGAAAAGTTTTTCTGCCACTAATAAGGGAGCTTAAAAAAGCACAGTTTAAAACATACCTTCTGTTTCCTGCCAAGCTTAAAATCTTCCTTCCTGATGGTCCTAAAATTTTCGATGACTTAGACTCTGCTTTACTGTTTATCAAAAAAAGTAAGATTTTGGAAAAAATAGAAGAAATGGAATGGGCTAGTCCTTCATTAAAGAGACTGGCAACTGAAACTTCGTGGAAGACTTCAGAGAAGAAGAAGAGACTGAAAAACAAATGATTTGTACTATGTTTTTTTTTTCTCTCTCGTCATTTTATTTTATTATTAATCTTTTTAAATATAGTTCCTGCATTTCCAAGAAGCAACAAATATTTTGAAAAAGATTTAATCAAAGTTATTCTCTGTGTGAAAAGAAATGTTTTGTTTCATAACTAGTCAAAATATCTGGAGATTTAATGGCAAGCTGTGATTTAACTTGTTTCTCTTTCTGAAGAGGAAAAATAAGGTCAGTAATTTGATACATTTTTTTTTTCCTTTAAAAGTTTATATGTTCTTCAAATGCTATTCCTAATTATACTTTCTTGATTACACTGCTTATGCTTGTTTGTAAATAATCTGTCATGCTTTAACCAATAATAATTAGAACTAAATAATAGTAAATAATATGTTTTATTTTTAACTCTATTAATATAAACAGTAAGTAACATTCTATTGTATATACTTCTTATAGCTTTCTCTTACATTTTTTTATTTCTGCCTTACACCCTTTTACTTTCTACTCTCTTTTCTTTGCTTTATTAATATATAGAAATGCTTTTGATCATATAGACACAGTAAATAATAAGATTTGCATAGGAGTTGAGTTGGGACAAACATTTTGAGTTTTGTTACTTATTAATAATTTTGGGCTTGATTTCACTTACATAGAGTCTGTAATAACATGTAGAATGCATTGTGAAGGTTTTGTCATGTTTAGATGCATTTACACTGCTAAATGAATGTTTGTCACTAGTTTTTAATAAGTTTCCCGCCAAAATGTTAAGAGAGACAATCTGGGATGTGGGCTGTCTCATGCACAGTGTCCATGAGCTACTTCAAAAGCTTCAACTCTCAGAATTCTCACAGAGAAGCTGAAAGCAGCTAGTCTCACCTTTGACCTAGATATCACACTGACACATCACAGATACAGGAATGACACTACCTAATTATACTTTCTTGATTACACTGCTTATGCTTGTTTGTAAATAATCTGTCATGCTTTAACTAATAATAATTAGAACTAAATAATAGTAAATAATATGTTTTATTTTTAACTCTATTAATATAAACAGTAAGTAATATTATATTGTATATACTTCTTATAGCTTTCTCTTACATTTTTTTATTTCTGCCTTACACCCTTTTACTTTCTACTCTCTTTTTCTTTTCTTTATTAATATATAGAAATACTTTTGATCATATAGACACAGTAAATAATAAGATTCATAGGAGTTGAGTTGGGACAAAATGTTGAGTTTTGTTACTTATTAATAATTTTGGGCTTGATTTCACTTACATAGAGTCTGTAATAACCTGTAGAATGCACTGTGAAGGTTTTGTCATGTTTAGATGCATTTACACTGCTAAATGAATGTTTGTCACTAGTTTTTAATAAGTTTCCGCCAAAATGTTAAGAGAGACAATCTGGGATGTGGGCTGTCTCATGCACAGTGTCCATGAGCTACTTCAAAGCTTCAACTCTCAGAATTCTCACAGAGAAGCTGAAAGCAGCTGGTCTCACCTTTGACCTAGATATCACACTGACACATCACAGATACAGGAATAGCAGATTAATAATATGTGTTAAAAACCTATGTCCAAAACATATACATTACTATAACTCATTTAATTCATCTGATTGATAAGCATAAATAATTTTATAACTCTATACTGGAAGAAATTGTCATGTGATATATTTTAAAGCAGTAGTATAGCATGTTTGTACAATCTGGTTACTAAAATGTGTTTGCTGTGCATTATTTTGTATAAAGCAGACAGATTTATTGAAGGGACAGCAATGTAAGATGGTGCTCAGTAAAGATACAACTCAGTGAGATCAGATATATATATATATATATATGTATGTGTGTGTGTGTGTGTGTGTGTGTGTGTGTGTGTGTGTGTGTATGTGTGTGTGTATGTGTGTGTGTGTTTGTGTGTATGTGTGTGTGTGTGTGTGTGTGTGTTTGTGTGTGTGTGTATGTGTGTGTGTGTGTGTGTGTGTGTGTATGCATGTATATATATATATATATATATACATATGAATATATATATATATATATATGCGTATATGAGTGTGTGTGTGTGTAGGTATGTATATATATATATATATGTGTGTGTGTGTGTGTGTGTGTGTGTGTGTGTGTGTGTGTGTGTGTATGTGTGTGTGTGTGTTTGTGTGTATGTGTGTGTGTGTGTGTGTGTGTGTGTGTGTGTGTGTGTGTGTGTGTGTGTGTGTGTGTGTGTGTATGTGTGTGTGTGTGTATGTGTGTGTGTATGCATGTGTATATATATATATATATATATATATATATATGTATATGTGTATATGTGTGTGTATGTGTGTATGTATGTATATATATATATATGTGTGTGTGTGTGTGTGTGTGTGTGTGTGTGTGTGTGTGTGTGTGTGTGTGTGTATGTGTGTGTATGTAGATATGTATATAAATGTTTCTGAGAATTTGCTTAACTATGAAGTATGATTTATAACAATTTCTATGAATACAATATTTTATTCTATTGGCAATAATGAGTTTGAGTAAATGCTCATATACAAGCAATTCAAGATTTTTTGGAAGCTGTTAACTGTATTTACATGACAGAAAATAGATGCATCCTAATATATGTAATGTCTGAATCATATTAGCCAAAGTTTTTGATTTAAATGAATGTTAGAACTTATTTTCTCTCCTCTTGATTTCTAACATCAAGATTATTTGAATGCTATTTGCATACAAGTGTTTTATATTACATGGATGTATATAGTAGTATGAACGGTTTTTTACAAAAAAAAAAAAAAAAAAAAAGGTTTATTTTAGTTTATATGATGCTGTTTTACCAAATGTGTAGTCTTGTCTTGCTAGATAATTGAATTGAAAACTGTTAACTTCAGTTAAATATAACTAGTATTAAATTGATAAGGTGGTAGCTGACGTACTGCTACTTAGGGTAGGGGTTAACTTGAGTGGTAAATACTACTCTAAGTTGGAGTTTACAACTCCAGGCTGGATGCAAGGTTTAATCCTTACATTATTTTCACTTGTTCATTGTTATTTGTATATAGTTTTGACATCCACAATATATTTTGTACATTCATTGTCACTACAAACAAAATTGAATCCTATGAAATCCCATAAGAGATTC
>NC_056746.1:80749006-80911506 GCF_019279795.1 Protopterus annectens
AGTGCCCATTTTTCCATACAGGGTGGCTCATGATAGTAGGCAGATAGCTAAGGAATTCTAGGGGGGATGTTAGGATAATACTTTTCTTATTCAAGTAAAAATATGTAGGCAAGCTTCTTCACTGTGTAGCCGACTCTAACATTTCCACGTGCTCAAACAAGTGTGTAGTTTGTCTGTAATTTCTCCATCTATACATACTTACAAGTCATGACCAACTCCCATAGTGATCACATGAACAGCTGTCACCATTCATGGAGTTTGTTAGGCAACTGGGGAGCAGAAGCAGCCTGCCAGTGCATACACACACACACACACACACACACACACACACACACACACACACACACACACACACAAAGACAACATGCTTCTTGGCACATTCTTTAAATGCCATCTGATGAGATCCTGCAATGTCTAGTAAAACTTATAAGTGAATGCAAGAAACATCAAAATGTACCGATATGAAGACCACTTCTTTGCTGCAATGTAAACTATCTGAAAAACATTTAAAGATTTATAAGAAGCACTGCAGTTCCCTTTACTCTGGCATATTAGATTGTGCATGTGGGGATGTATTTTCCACTTCCTTTCTTCCACTGTAGTGTAATGATGGAGATGTTATACATACAATATGGAGGTCTGCGTGTTCAGGGTGCCTTTCCCCTGCAAAACACTTTTTTTTCCATTTTTTTATGGGGTTTTTTTAGTTATGCTGTCTTAGATGAAGAATGTTTAGAGTTGTATTAGATCATTTGTGTTTAGATATTATGTCTGTATCAAATGACGTGCATGTGTGTGCGCATGTGTGTGCGCGCGCGCGTGTGTGTGTCTGTGTGTGTGTGTGTGTGTGTGTGTGTCTGTGTGTGTGTATAAAATTATGTGTGTGTTATTTGCATAAAATCTATTAAGCATTGGTCGACTACTGGGTATTGGGCTCAGTGTCCTTTCTCTGTGCCATTTATCCATGCAATGATTTCTCCTTCTTGTATAGTGGAGGATGGTTTAGATTAACCTTTGTGTTATGGGTCTTGCAAAATAGCTTTGTGTCTACAGGTGATGGTGTATGACTTAACCTACATTTTTTTCATCAAAAGTCAGATGCTTTATCATGGCACATGGGCAGTCCTAATTGCAACTCTAATGCTTTTCTGAAGTACTCTATAACCTTATGCTCTGGTTAACAGATTTGTTCAATGCCACAGATTATGCCATTGCAGACTAAAATGAGTCTCCGAGGTGCTTGAAGACCACTGTCTTCATGCTAGGGACTCAGGCACCTTGTAGCTTTCTGCTGCTCATACTCAAACATGACTCCATATTTGAATGAGGTGTGACAGCCACGCAGAGAGAGAGAGTGGAACTGCTACACTTCACCTGAACACTGTAGCTGAGTTTGAGCGAGGTAACTGTGCCAGTTGCAGGAAGACAGTGTGAGGACATAGACTAGTGCTTCAGGCTGTGACTGGGAGTGAGATCTAGGAGTGGAGTGTTAAGGTTATGGAGCTGGAAGAGAGATTAGGGTTAGGGTTATGGTGTGACTGAAGACTTAAACTTAGGGAGCAGGGAGGGAGTTTTTGGCTTACATTAGTGGAAGAACAAATTTGGGTTATGGAGTAATTGGGGACTTCAGGTTTAGGGTTCAGGGAGTGAATTTTTGGTTCCGGAGTGCAAGAGAAGTTTAGGGTTAGGGAATGGGACTAAAGTTTTAGGTTGAGGGAGTGATCTGGGATTTGGGGTTATGTAGGAAGAGTGTTTTTTTTGGTTTAGGGAGTGATCTGAGACTTTAGGGTTATAGAACTGAAGGGGACCACTGTGGTCAGGGTTAAGGCAAGGTCTCTAGTAGGGCTATGCAGTTCATTAGGGTCCATTTGTGAGATGGCTAGGTATTTAACTAGAAATGGGTTAGTCTGAATTTGTAAACTTACAGTTTAGAGCAAGTGTCAGTACGCACTTGTACTATAGTTGAATGAAACTTAGTATTGAATCAATATCTTATTTAAAATGTGAATATGTAGAAAATGCAATGTATTAATATGTTTTATGAAACAGATATATAAGCAGAAAACTGTAATTCCAGTGAGGGATTTTTTTTTATTACCAGAGTCTGAACATTTGAAGACTTAATATATATAACATCATTCTTTATGCAGAAGTTAGAACAGAGCAAGTGTATCCATTCCCAAGTAAACATGGTCACCAGTGTGTGCTTTCACTGCTTTCTGTGCAATGTTCTTCACATTTATGGTAGAGAAGTAAACAATTCAACCACACATCTACTTAACTATAACAAATTATTTACTTCTTAGGAAAAGCGTGTATGCATAATTTTATTAAATTAAGTTTACATGTGCAATATATACATGATACAGCATAATGTTGGTAAGATGTATTTTATTTCATGACCCTCTAAGAATAAATGCATACTTAAATCTGTAGAATGCCTTTCACACATGAGCTCTGATTTTGTAAAACACAAGAGCAGAAAAGTACAGTTTAAATTTGCAAAGACAGTTTAATTAAGCATTAAGCCATGACCATGTGTAGAGAATATAATATAGTACATCACCTCTAGCATGGGCAAAAAAAATGGAATTTGACAGACTGCATACAGAAGACCAATGTGCCAAACATGAGAAAACATCAAATTGACAAATGGTTATTTTTACTGATACTATACATTATTTGCTCCCTTGCAATGGCCTTACTTCTTTCTCCACTCTGCTTAAATAAAATTATTTCCAAGGGTTCAAATTTTGAAAACAAAAGGAACATTTTATGCAGGCTTTATCTCTAACAAGAGGCATTCATCTAGGTGCCATAATTTGCAACTCTTCCTCTTAAAGCAAGACAGTAAAATAAGTTTTTACTACTCTTTAGTAAGGATGTTGTCTCATGTTTTGAAGCAAGAGTATATTTTTCAATGATCTCGACTGGCATTGGGTTATTTACAATTTGAAATAAATATGCAGAGATTTTAATTCAACTGCTATCATTATTTTAATTTTAAAAGTGCAGTTAGGCACTACAGATATATGCATTTAATATTTATATTGGATATCCCTTACTGCCTTTTGATTGCAAAGTACATAAGCTAGGAATGCACCTGTACTGTTGTACAATGAGTTACTTATTCTCAGTTATAATAATATTAATGGTGCTTTCTTTGCTTGATATAAGTACCATCAGTGGAATATTTGGGGTTGAGCAACTTATCAGATCTCCTGAAAGTTCTTGTGTATAAAATGTTATATACAGTATAACAGCATATTTACAACCAGCAATGAGATTTACATTTAATGCCAATCCTTTAATAAGGAATAAACAACACAATTATGTTATTATAGGGCTTGTACCTTAGTATTACTGTGTTGTGATTATTCAACAGTTTTCATTTTGTAATCACACAAAAACACAAAATAACATTTTAAAACAAAATAATTGATCTTTATGATATGTTTCTATCTTTCAAAAATAAAGGTATTTTAATAAATCTGGTCTAGCAACGAAATATTCCAGATGACCTACCTATAAAGTATTTTGCAAACACATGAAATCTTTTAAGTTAAATTTTTCTTACAATTTGCTAAACAATATTTTAGTTTTTCCTGAGCTGTTTTTGAATCAGTTCTGATTGGTCATTAAAAATGTAAATCTTGACTCATACAACAGTTGACAGAAAAAAAAACCACAAAAAATGTTTAGAATATTTAATGTCAGAAGAGTCAGACACAGTTTTCAATAATAATGCTTTGTAAATACATACATAAATACACTAAATATTTTTAGACTCACTGAAGTAACCAGTTACTCAATTCCTGCATTCATATTCTGTTTTTTTTTTCACAAAAAGTCGTAAGCAAATATAGAAATTCTAGTAATGTTATCATACAAAGATGCAACAATCAGCAATATATATGTACAGCATTTAAATTACTTCTTTCAGGAACTGCAAGACTCTTTCATTTCTCAAAATATTCTTAGTGTTAAAGTCTTATGACACAGATGATCATGTTAGAAAATTGCCCCGACATGCTTGGGCAGTAGTGGGCACCTGCCTTTATTCTGTTTGGTGTTGTATATAAAATAATCTGCTCTACAAAAGAGTGTGAATCCGACAGGTATATGGAGTAAATAAAATGAATGATATAATTTTCATGTTTAGTTCTGGAGAACTCCCCTGTTTATCAGACAAAAGCACTTAACTTTCGTACATTTTCTAATAAAAAAATTTTTGGAAAATTGCCTCATCATGGAATCCTTTTGGGTTCCTGGTTTTGCTTCTGATTGAAGGACTGCCTTCATAAAGTTTTAATAACCATCTTTAAAAGTATTAAAAAAAAAACACAAGTTGAAAAACACGAGCCAAAGCACAAACTTGTGGAGCTACAATAAAACCCACTGGAAGTGTGCTTTGGCTCGTGTTTTTCAACTTGCGTTTTTTTTTTTACTAGTTTATTCACCCTTTGGGCGATTCATTTTGTGTTAATCTTTAAAAGTATCTCACAAAATAAAAGCTTTATTTGTTGCAGTAGGCATTTGGAGTCTATCAAAAATAGTTTACCTCAGTAGGGTTGTGAGTAAGAAAAGAAGCTTTGGATAGTATGAACTTCTAGGCGGAGGACTGTGTGAATGATGGAACAACAGATTTGTTCACACTGTATGTTATCTCAAAGATAAAATGGCTGGACTCTTTTTCCTGGCAGCTTTATAAGCCCTTCATGTATAGGTCGCTCTGATCTGCTAAGAGTGTGCTCCTATGCTGCCTTGTATTTCTTCATGGCTCCAGAACAGTACTGGAGGTCAGGAAATATTGGCTTGGCTGTTCATCTGATTTTGTTGAGTGCCATAACCCACTTTTTTCCAGCAAGGTGACAGGAACTGCTAGTGAATACATAACCATATGCTGCTGCTATGCAGAGCTGGCACTGACATAGTAAATCACAGAGAGGCATACAAAGGTTGCTATCTGTAATGTTTTAGGCCTCATTCGTGCAGAAAATATGTTTAATGGTTTTTACATGTGTTTTCGATTGTGAGGTTCTGTCTTTTTTGATCAGTGTTTATGACTGAAACATTTGGTTATTTCATGAAATGCCATAGACCCATGTACACAACACACACACACACACACACACACACACACACACACACACACACACACACACGCATATACATCTGTATAGCTATATCTATCTACATATCTATCTATCTATATATATATATATATATATATATATATATATATATATATATATGTAAGAACCTGCTACTCTAGGTATGTGGTGTGGTGAAGTGTGTGTTTGTAGGAGGCTAGGTGATTGTGGGTGGTGTGTATGTGTGTGTGTGGGGGTTAGTGTGTGTGCAAGTCTATGCCTGTGTATGCATGTGTCACTGCTGCTTCTGTGTGTGTGTGTGTGTGTGTGTGTGTGTGTGTGTGTGTGTGTGTGTGTGTGTGTAAGGGGTATATCATGTGCCTCTATGTTGTCTGCTAGGTACCTCTATCACTTTCTGGCACAGGATGGTAGGGAGCTCAACTGAACATTTATGCAAACTGATTAGCTAACTGATTTATTGTCATACAACTACTCTGTTAATTGAAGGATCACGTCTAGAAATATGTATCATTATAAATTGATTAATAGCAAAGCAGTACAACTTCATGTATCTTATCTAAGCAGTGTGATTTGCTCTGCTGTACTTTTCGATGAATTCAAGGCATTTGTTGTATGACTTACTGTTTTCTAGCAAACTGTCTTTCCACAAGCTCTCACCTAATCCAGGGCTTGTTTTGGCACTAAATATTACACCATTTTGATTCTCAGAACGCTGTACCTCTCTCTATATTACCACTAGTACACATCGCAGTGAATTGCCTTTTATAAGCAAAAATTAAAATTAGGGACTTGCATTTACCTCAAAAATTATTGCAAAGGTTGCCGTGCCAAATTATGATTAAAAAATGTGGGTGTTAAAATTTTTAGACAGTTCTTTAGTCTAAAAGATTTTCCAGGACACCTCTAAGTTAATTATTTACTTTGTTACGTGATATGTCAATTTGCATTGAAAAGCAAAGAAGAAAAGCCCCATGAAAGCCTTCACTATAAAATAAATAAAAAAAGATTCTATATAGATTGATAAATAAAGATTCTATATAGCTTTTTGTGCAGGCATAGCACAGTTTTCAAGATGTATTCTCTGAGAATTAATAATGCAGATATTGTGCATACATTATTTTTAACAAGCACCTTAACTTTCCTTATGACCAGCAGGATAGATGACAATTACTGGAATGTAATATGCACCTTAGCAAAATTTTATAACTAATGATGCGTTCTCATTAAACCAAAAAATATTCAGTTTTGAATGGTCACATACGAATCATTACTGCTGGGCCAAACAGGACCTGCATCAACAGTGATCTGCAGTAGCAAATCTGAAATGCCAGGCAAATAAAATCAGTTAATTGAGATCTAATCCATTTAAGAATTGTCAGCTAGTAAGATAATGGTTTAACTTAGATGTATCCAATTTCTTGTTAAAGCAAGTACCCAAATGAGAAAATCTGTTTCTGTTCAGTATGTTTAAGATGATGAGATGTTAACAAAAAATAAATGAGCACATAAGTAGCCACCAAACAACTAACTGCTATTGCATAAATAACATGACTGCTGATATTTTTTTTTTTTTTGCTAATCCAGGTCTTCCCTTGCCCTGATGAGATTACAGCGATTGCAAGTTAAACAGAGCAGGCCAAACCTCCCTAGTCTCAGCAACAGTAAAACTTTACTTTGAGGGATTCTGTGACATTCCAAACTGAGGCACATAACCCTTTCAAAGTACCCTTGGTCTTCCCCAGGGCATCAACCCAGTGCACCATGCTGGAACACTTCCCAGGGGAGACATTCAAGGTGCATCTTAAAAAGTTGCCTAAATGACAACAACTGACTGCTTCCTACAAGAAAAAAAAAAATAAAAACAGCAATGGCTGATGAATGAGGTTCTCCAAAGTTGCCAGGCCTCACCCTCTACTATCCAGGATTAGCACAGCATCCCAGAGGAACTGATTTCTCCTCCGTGCATCTGTGATCTCATTTTTGATTACTTCCCTAAGCTGATGACCATCCTGTGAGTCAATTCTTTTTCCACTGTTACCATCAACTACAGCACCTGCACTACTGCTGTGACCATAGCAATCTGCTTGTCAATCTCCTGACCTACTCTGACTTTGCTTATGAATAAGACCCCAAGATTCTAAATTTCCTCCACCTAATGTAGCTCTCTTGTCCCTTTAACAGCAGAGAATAATCCACCCTTTTCTCAGAATGACTTAAATCCTCTTATTTGGGAGTGATGGCTTTCATTTCAACCACTTCACACTCTTCACATTTAACATCTTATAAACTATTTCTGATTCCTGAAGACAGCAAGACTGAGAAGCTATTTCTAACAAATTATTTAGCATGATAAAATAACTTCTCTTTGCAAGACTGATTTACTTTTAGAACTATTTTCTATTCTTTTTTTTTCTTATTTTTAGCATAAAACTTAATGGATAACACTGAAAAATAAAATTCTAAACAATGTGGTTATATTAATACTTTCCTGAGATTGTACATCTTTCTTAACTTAGAACTGCATTGTATAAAAAGTACCAACCGCTATCTAAAAGCACCATATGATAAATAAATATGCAGAAATAAACTACAGTTTCTAATCTCTACCACCTTGTATAAGTAAACTTGATAATTATATGTTTAGCATGGTTATGTGTTGGCACTGAGAAAATGAATATATTATGCTTCTGGTAAGGAACATTAACAGCAAACAATTTTGCAATATAAAATTAATGATGTAGTAACAAGGAAGTTTTGATTATTTTAAACCTTCTATTCATAAATTTATTCTCCAATATCCACTTTATTTAATTCAGAGTTATGTAGGAGTCTGACCCTCCCCACCCCAAAAGCACTTGTTTACACAGAGACCTCAATTCTATAGGCTGGATAAAAAATTCACCTATGTGACTGGGACATGGAAACAAACCAAAGTAGACGGCAACAACCCAGATGAACACAGGACTATATACATATATATATATATATATATATATATATATATATATATATATATATGGGTTACCTTTAGTACGTCGACAGTCCACTACATCAAATTCCACTTCACCAACATGGCAGAACATCGACAAATGAAGAGCCGAAGTTTCCCACACAGTAAGTTACTGTTTGGCCATCCAGAACTGAAAAACTGCCATTAAACCGATTATACAAATGTGGGGGGCTATGCCCCCCAGACCCCCTAACTTAATATTCCAACTCTGAGAATGCACCACAGCGGGGGTACGAGGCAAAGTCCAGGTGGATGGCTAAATGGTAATTTACCATGCAGGAAACTTTGGCTCTTCATTTGTCAATGTTCTGCCGTGTCGGTGAAGTGGAATTCGATGTAGTGGCCTTTCGACATACTAAGGGTAACCCATATATATATATATATATATATATATATATATATATATATAGATATATATATATATATAGCTATATATATAGGTATATACACACATATCAAATATTATATTGTATTAGTATTGGTTCATAGATTCATAGGAGGTTACTAGGCTAATGGCACTAGGGCCCTTACAAGCCTTGCAAAGTTCAACCCTAGTTCCCTTAAGGGCCTAGAGATATGGTCTATATTATAAGTAGGTCTAAATCAGCACTGACTGCTCCTATCCAAGAGGGACACAGGTGAAACCCCTGGGGTGAATTTGCGGTTTCCCATCCAATCGTCCAAGTTACACTTAAAAAGGGTTAATAATGGGCTCTGTTTAACATGTATTGGAAGCTTATTCCAGAAGAGAGGTGACTTCTGGGAGACATATCTGTATCTCCAGTAAGTCCTGCTAGGTTAAGGCCCTACTATTTGACTTATGAATGTGCAGCATTTCCATTAAGGCAGGATCAGAGGTTGCTGTTTATGCAAGGCACAGTTTGCCTGATCACTCTGTCCAAAACTTGTGCATCTAAGCTACAGTGATCATTTGTTACCCCCAGGATAATTAAATATATATTGCCCTTGACAAACATAAAGTGTCTTCAGGTTTAAGGTGTGGGACAATTCATTATGTTTGCTTCCTTTAAATCTATTTCCTTTAAAAAGTGTGTCAACAGATATCTTTCACATTTGTGAAATGAAAGAAAGTTGTTTTATTTTTGTCTGTCTGAAAAAACAATTAATGATGGGGCAGTAGTTAAAGCAAGAAAGTCTTTACAAGTCAATATTCATATTCTTAAGAAAAGTATTTGAACTGGTTGACTACACTCTAGTACTTGATTAAATAACTTCTGTACTAAAGACCTAGAATGGTTCACAGATTACATTTCTCACAGAAGCTTCATAGTTAAAGTAGGATCAGAATGTTCTCCTAGCACTAGTCTCAACAAAGGGGTGTTCCAATGTTCCATTTCATCTGTAATACTATTCCCAGTATTTATCAACAAACTTCCTTCTGACATTTCACATTTATCACTCATCATGTGTGCTGATAACATGGTAATTTAGAGGTCTAGTCCTTTAACCACTAATATCAAGAAAGATATAGAGCACAACTTAAATCTTCTCCCAAACTGGGTACAAAAAAAAACTATCTCTAATAATAATAATATATATATGTATATATATATATATATATATATATATATATATATATATATATATATATATAGGTAGAACCATATATATATATATATATGTATATATATATATATATATATATATATATATATATATATAGGTCTACTTTGATTCACTGAAAACTCATTTCACTGAAATTTAAAACACTCACACCAAATCGCTGAAAGCTCAAATAAGTGAAAACACATTTTACTGAATCACATTTCACTTAATGTAAGTACTGTTGGGCAAATAAAATGTATATGTCCTTTTCCTGACTGTAGTGCGATCCTGGAGTTAGTATACCTCACATTGGGGGGTGTGGGGGGGGGTGTAGCCTCCCACCTACTTTTGGTTTTATATTGTTAACTTTCAGTGAAATGAGATTCATAATTATAAAAGCTGAGTAGGCAGGGGGCTGTGCACCCCCCAACTATATTTACTAACTCCAGGATTGCACTACAGTGGGGAAAAGGGCATATACATTTTATTTGCCCAACAGTACTTACATTCAGTGAATTGTGTTTTCAGTGATTTGAGCTTTCATTGATTTTTGAATGTGAATGGAAATTAGTAGACACACACACACACACACACACACACACACACACACACACACATATATATATATATATATATATATATATATATATATATATATATATATATCTTTGGTACTTAACTATCAATTGTGTTCTAAAAGAGGCAGACTGCCTAAAATATTCAAGAATCAACTGAAGCAATGAGCCACCTCTTAGGTAATATGACTGGAGCCTAATTCAAATTTCTATCACCATACAACTAAGACAAGAATGAGAAGTAACAAATTTATTTTATGGTCTAGAAAGATTTCCTAGAAAGTGGAAACTCAGTCAGAAAGGGAATAATCGCAGCCCAGTTAGAGTATGGTCTACCCATCATATCCTGAGCTTCCAACAACAAAAAAAAAATCTCTATTTCAAATTATTTCTAACCAGATCTAAAGATTTATAACCCTCTCCTCAAAGAGAGAGCAGCACTGCTGAATTCCAGACAAAGTAAATGGCTTCCAGAAAATCAACAACAGCAAAAAAATGAGCTTACCTTTTGTGGAGATCTTTTCAGTTTAAACTTGTGCAGTTAGTATGCTTTCCTATTCATGCCAGCAGTATGACCATTAGGTAATCTAACTACCACCTTAGATCTACCCAGCCCACTGAATTAGCCTTGCACAATTCCAAAACGTCATTGTACTGATGCCCGTTTTCCCACTCTTTGCACCCAAATGTTGGGAGTCACTGTGCACCAAATTAGAAGGCATTCATTCTTGCTTTCTCTTCCATAATGAATTTAAAGAATAGTTCTAGGAAGAAACTAAATGCACTTGATTTTATACTGGTTCAGTTAACTGCATATTCCTTTAATAGGTTTCCTAGCAGCTATTCCCACTCTCTTTATTGTGCTGCTTATGGACTCTTTATTAAGCTCCCTACTTTATGAGGTTTTTCCCTTCTCCCTATTCCTACTTTTCTCTCTCTCTCTCTCTCTATATATATATATTTTTATTTATTTATTTATTTATTTTTTAAACGCTGCATAGACTGTCTTCTTTTGGTCATTTTTTCCTTTCCTTTTTTGACATCTAGGTTCAGCATTCCCATTCTCGAACAAGCAGTGCCTAATACCAACCACTAGTTTCATAGCTGAAGCATCTAGGCTAAGACCTTTTGAAGCATTTGATACTATTACTTATCACTGTTTGCAAACATTTTTCAAGTACAATCTGAATTTTATTTTCATTTTGCATTATTTTAATGCTGTGTTGTAGCATTGTAACCACCAAGCTTTGCAATGTGCATTATGTAAGTTTTGTAACAAGATTTATGTTGACTCCATTCAATTGCTCTTTTTCTGCTTTTGATTTGTAACCACCAGTCTGGCCTAAAAGTCGTCCTGAACATCCAGTACACTGTCATGGTAAACATAAATAAACAAATGAATGCATAAATAAATTGACAAACAAACAAAAAGATTTACAGCAATCTCATCTGCATTAAATTAAAAGTGTTAAAACGCAAGCAAATGAGCTCTCTTCTCTGCCCAGTGTCATCCTACTAACGTTTCAGTCATCTGTATGCTTCAAGAAAAGTAGAAACACACTTGTGCAGTGTTTTGGCTAAATGGACTTTGGAGGAAGATTATCATGTTTTTTTTTTTTCCACACATTTTGTTTCTGTTCATGTTATCATTTTAATATGTATTAATTTAATAGCAGAAATATTCAAGCATTGCCAAAAGTACTTATTTAATATTTAGCTCACATTTTTGCAGGCTAGTATTTTTCCAGTTATAAAAAAAAATAGAGCATAATATCTTCTATCTAAATCGTTTCTGCTCATATTGACATCATTTTAATATCATTAAGTCAATAATAGAAATCTTTAAGCATTTCCAGGAAATACGTAAGAAAGATAGCAAGCTTAAATTTTTGCAGATAAGTCTTGTTCCATTTATAAAATATACTTTAGGTAGTATGTAGAATATTTCACCTAAATGTTTCTGCAATTAGCTGAAAAGCTGGAATATTAAAACGGATTTTTACACAAGCTTCATTTGATAGTGTTTAGGTTCCAAGCGCCTTTATGAGTTCCAAGCAAAATACTGTCATTACTCAGGATTTCATTTTTCATTTATGTGCGTTTCCATTTATTATTTTTGTTTCTCTTTTTTTTTTCTTTCAGTGATTCAGTTTTCAGCCATATTCTTAGTTTAACCATCTTGAGGCACAGACAGTTACGCAGTTGTGCTAATTACTTGTCCTTTTTCCATTCAAAAAATTTGAAATTTTCCCAAAGTTTAAAAGTGAGTAACATTTTACCAGATGCAGCCATCAGAGAGAGGCAGGCATACAGTATTTTCAGTCAGAAGATATCAAAAGAAACATTCAGAGATGTCACTTTGTATTATGTTCTTTTAGTAATTTAGAGTTTGTTGAAATATTTGCACAATTTCCCAAAAGCTATTTTCCAGACTTTTTTCCTAAGAGAAGGAAATTAATTCCTAAGTACATTGGGGTCTGTGCGCCATACCTTGAAATAATACATATTTCCTTCAATAATTTTTGGAAAAACCAACAACCTCAAAATGCAAGCTGCAAAGCAGATACAGTGGAATACATTTAACTACTTTGGAGACCAATTACAATGAGACATTTAAACTGTAATTTACCGTAATAATTTGATATAAGAAAACTAAATGTGCAGTCCTTCATTCATTAGGTTAGAACAGGTTGAGACTGATTTGAAGCTATGATGTCAGAATGTTTCAGCATTAGGTAACCATGTTATTGACCTTTACTTTCTGAAACATTCTGAACTAAACTCGTTTTTTTTTTTTTATTTTCTGCATACAAAGTTTTGCCAAGTTATAAGATGCTACTTTTATTACCAACCAAAACATACTTCTGATGTAATTTTGAGATATGTGCTAAGTGAACATTTCAACATAAGATCGATATCCTTCTTGTTTAGTGCAGAAATACATTTTGACATATTTGACTTAACAGCAGATCAGCTTCTAGAACAATTGCCATTCATTTATTTTGTGACCTGACAAAGATCTGAGTTAAGAATAATCAATACAAAAAGCAAACTGGACTACCAGAGATAGCAACAAAAAGTTATACAAAAATACCCAGCACTGAATACAGAATGAGTTTGGGATGCATTTTACTTAGATATGTATGCAGATTACTTATGTGATGAAAGACAGACAGTGTGGACTGTGACAGCAGCACACAAGTTCAGACAATAAGTAAAGTAACGGGACTCCAAACATGACAAAATATCACTTTCTATAAAACACCATCCAAAAGGAGCTCAGTACTAAATGCTAGAACTTTTAAAAGAAGTTCTACTTCCTCTTCTGAACTAGATTTCATTTGTGTTCCTTCTTTCTGTAGGGTGTTCATTGGATTCCAGTGAGCAGATACGTTTTTTTAACCATAAAATGTGTCCTTTTGTGGTATATTTTCAAAAATATTCAAGTTTCACACAAATTTTAAATGTTACTCTATAATCCCTGCTAGCAGCAAATAAATATGCAGAATGTAATTATTAAATTGCACTTCGTTGGCAATAGTTTGTTGATCAGAAGATTTAATGACTGCATCACCAGACTAAGGGTGAAGCCATCCGTGGACTACGTGGATTCTCTGTGGTCTGTAGCTCAGTGAATGCTCTCTGTAATAAGAAAAACAGAAGCTTACAATGGTGTGAAACATTGCAACTTGAACATGAAGCAGATGACATTTGTAGATGTCTAGGCATTTGGTTTTCTATTCTAATTAATATGCAAGCATTAGCTCTATCATTCATTCAAGTGATCCAAGTTGAAGGCAATCAAATTTAAATTGGTTTTAATTTGATAAAAATGCAAGCTGCAGTCACATGCAAAATAAACAAATGGGAAATGAGCATCATGCAAATGTATATCACACTTTATGATATTTCTGTATCATTTCTGAATAAGATAAGTACTTATAAAAGGGAAAGAAGAGGTATTTCTTCTTAATATAATGATGACTATCTTCCCTTGACCCTCAAGAGATGAGGATTTGATTGTATGATGGGGTGTTGTTACTTTTATATCTTGACTATATCCTGTATTGGGTTTGCATACTGTTTGTTTGCATGGCTGTTTATTCAATTATGTGATGTGAAAGCCCTCAGTAATGTCTTGCATCTACCCATTTTCTTTATGTAGAAGCATTCTTACTTTGCTCAACCTCTGCTGCTGAATAAATCCTTTTATCAGGCTTGTGTTTATTTAAATTTAGAAAAGCTGAAAATGTTGAAACACAGATGTCCAGTAGGAAGGTAGCTGGAATAAAGAGGCTGAACCATGACAAAGTAAAATCTTCTTTTTTAATACAAAATGGTGAGCGCTTTCGCAATGGTAACCATTCCTTCATCAGACGTCTGATTTTAGGCCTAAAAGGATGTGAACTGTACACTTTTGCACTGTTAACTTACTTTGTTGAATATAGTGTAGAAACCAGGATAATGTGGAAAAGAAAAAATACAAAGACAGTTGTTAGAACGTAACAAAGCTATCCACCACATGGACAGGATTAGAAGTGATGGAAAACTAAGCGGCTAAATAACGTCCTCTTCATTGCACAAATAAATAGTGTGTTCAACAGGCTATTTATCTGTCATAGAAAAAATAACAATACATGAAAACAGTTGTATAAAATCTCAACCTTCTCTACTATGTTCCTGTAAACTCATTAATCTATCATCATGGAAAGGAAGCTGAATTCAGTGTCCTTGGTACAGGCTGACAAGCTTTTATGTACATCTCCTGCATTAGAACTCAGTGCTCCCAGGCTTCATTAAAACTTTCATTTGCAGCATTAAGCAAAGATGTAAAGCATAAATATGAGTTGAATCTTACCTCAAATTTGCTCATAAACTCAGCAAATATACCAAAAAAGGCCTCTGTAGTGGTTGCTTTGGGGTCTTCGCCAAAAAATGAAGAGACTTTACTGAATTCTTCAATAGCTTTATGCTGAAGGGAATCCAGCGACTGAGCAATAGGATAGCTGTTTTCTAGGAATACCTGGCAATAGTTGGTTAAGAACATAAACAGTACTTTTTTTTACTTTCTCCAGCTTTGATTTTAGGCATCAGGACAGGTGTCTAGTTATTTACTGTTACACATTTGTTCCTTTTAAATAGTGAGTACTGCACCTCCACAGCCTTGGCTTATAATACAGGGCAAAGATTTTTGTTGTTACTGACCCAGCATTATATTCTCTTCCTGCATACTTGCCATGGGCATGCAGTAGTCCAGGAGCAGTCCTAGGGCACTTATTCCATACGCATATCAGACCACACTGTGTCCAGTCCATGGCCGGCCTCACAATCTCCAAAATGGCTGAGGTTACAGTGCCTAAGAAATATGAGCTAGCAGCCTTCTCGTTAATGCTCCTCTAGTTAGCTACCCCTACATTTGAGCTGCTACTTCAACCATGTCATAGAGCTAGTGAATGACAAGAAGTGCGAATAACTCGGGCTCATGGACCTATTAAATTTTGTGACATTATAACACTAGGCAAAGTTATACAATTTCAAAAAGTATATAAAGTTTAAAATTTATCATTCTTTGTAAACATCCCATTCTGTATTTTAGCTTCCCTTAAAACTTATCCAGATTTCAGAACACCCATGGCTAGTTATGACAGGCAGTATCAGAAATGTGTTGAGGCATAAGTTGTTTCATAATTATCACATATCAACTGAAAAAGTTATTTTCTTTAATTATTATAGGGTGCCCCCTTGAATAACTATTAATGATACTAAAATATTCATAAGACCACGGGTGCATTAGATGTTTTTTTGCTTTTTGTCTGTGTGTGTGTAGGGGGGGGGTCTGTAATCACTGTTCACTTTTTGACTATGTATCAGAAGTAATACTAGCTAAGGACAATGACCAGACATATAAGGAGTACCAGCTCAGCTGAGGTAGTACCAGATAGGACATTTTAATGGCTTCCTAACCTTCAGTTAAGTCCCAGTATATAGAATGGCATATCAGTGAACATATGCTGTCGAATGTCCTCCTCCATGATCGTCCAACATACAGGCAGCAGAAGATCATGTAAGAATATATACAGAATGAAACACATTGCCTGACCAGCAGCTAGAAGAAAAAAAAGCAATGAAATAAATGCAGCAAATGTCCCAAGCAGCTCAAAGCACAAAGTTAAACTACCGAATGTAGGAGAACAAAATCAAGTCAAAGTGTCGTCCTGGCACTGCAATCATATTATTGAATGGATTGACAGATCCATTTATACACAAATATGGAATAAAAGTGGTACAGCTTTGCAGGATCTGAACTACAAACATGGGCTGCTGTATTCTGCTATGGGATTCACTAAAACAGTGAGCAGCTCGCTAGCAGCAACTGCAAACATCTTACTTAACCTACATCTGTCCAGCTGGCTAGCAGCAGCTGCAAACATAGGTTCATAGGTTGGTACTAGGCTATTGGCCCTAGGGCCTATACAAGCCTAGCAATAACAATTTCCTGGCTATTTCTTCCCACACTATTTACTTCCTGGATCCCTGTCTAGCAGGGCAACTGACGTGATCCCCGGGGTGAATATCATTTCTCCCATCCAATTGTCAAGGTTCCTTTTGAAAAGGGCCAAAGAGGTACTCTGCTTGACATGTATGGGCAGTCTATTCCAGAGTATGGGGAGTCTCTGGGTCAGGAACCTATCCCTCCAGCATGTTTTGTTTATTGTGATGACAAGGTTTAGATCCCTGGAGCGTGTGGCTCTGAGGGATTAGGATTTCTTTAAGTGTAGCATGTCCAACAGCTCTGGGTTTGACAAGGTCTTGTATGTTAAGCAGAGATTGCCTCTTTGTAGACGATATGCGACAGAGTATAGCTGGAGTTATTTAAGGTGGTCAGCATAGGGCATCTGCTTTAGGCCTGTGATTCTTTTAGTGAGGTATTTCTGCGGCCTTTCCAGTTGTTGCAGATGTCTTGAGAGGTACATACCAAATGAGGTGTTGTATTCTATAATGGGTCTAATGAGGGATGAGTACAGTGGGACCATGACCTCCATTTTTCTGGATGAAAAGCCCTTAGTGATGAGGTGTGCCACATAGAAGGCTTTCCTGACTGTTGTGGCGATGTGGTTACCAAAGGTGAGACCACAGTCCACTTGTGTCCCTAAGTCTCTTATCACACTTTTGGTGTTTAGTGTACTGCCACCTATGTGGTAACTCACGGGTACATTTTTTTCCCAAAGGGGATAACTATACATTTCTTGGGATTGAGCTTGAGCCCATGGCTCTGGCACCAAGCATCTGTTTCTGTAAGGCCCTTTTGTAGAGTATCCACATCATTTGGAGATTCAATAATGGATCCCAGTTTGCAGTCATCTGCGAACTTTGTTAGCCAGAGTCCCTTAGTATTGGCCTGTACTTCAGAGAAGTAGATTCCAAACAAGAGTGATCCCAGGGCTGATCCCTGAGGCACTCCACTTGTCACTTGTATGGAGCTGGATTTGGAGTCAGCTACTTTTACAGTGTGGGTTCTGTCAGTAAGCCAGTTGGCAACCCATCGAGTGATGTAGGGATTAATGCCCAACTTAGTAAGTTTATCTATGATTCCAGAGTGGGGGATGGTGTCACAGGCCTTGGCGATGTCCAGATAGGCTGTGTGGACTGCCTTACCCTCGTCCATGGCTCTGGAGACTGATTTGAAGAAGTCAATCAGGTTCAGGAGACAAGATCGTCCCTTCATGAACCCAAACTGGGGGGGGGGTCCAGTGTTTAAAGGTTGCCAGTGTCTTTGTTTCTAAGTTCCATGATAAGACGTTCCATGGCCTTGCAGATCAGGCTCGTCATACTGATGGGGCGGTACTTCCCGGGATCCAAGATGGATCCCCCCTTGTGGAGTGGGATAACTGCAGCTGTGCACCACTCAGTGGGCATGAAGCCTGCGGTGAGGCTATGATTAAACATGACACTTAGGTGAGGTGCCAGTTCATTTTGTAGTTCATGTAGTACACAGCCCAAGATGTCATCTGGTCCCATGGATGCTGTATTCTTAGCTTTGGTGAGTGCGTTTTTTACCTGTGTGGAAGTTATTACCGGAATTTTGCAATCTTCCGGTATTGAGATGGGCCATTTAGGGGGTGAGTGGGGGGTGGAGCTGGAACTGAATCAATCTGCCAGGATATTGGCAATATCCTTGGGATCAGTATATTTAATGCCATTCTGTTGCAGCTCAGAGCAGATCTGAGCATTGCCATTTAGATTCTTGACATAGTTATAGAATGCCTTGTGGTTGTCTTTGGAATCTTTGGCAATTTTATTTTCGGAACTAGCTTTGGAGGATTTTATGAGGGATCTCAACTTCTTAGTGAGGCTGGTAAGGGAGTTTTTTTGCATCCTGGGATTTTTCTCTTTTCTGCAACCGTTTCTCCCTTTTGTTGTAAAGTTTGTTTATGGCAGGAGACCACCAGATTGGCTTCATTTTTTTAGAGGAGAGCATCCTGGCTCTATTTGGGATGGCACGATTCATGCATGAGTGGATGTGCTCATACAGTGCCTTAGTCTAGGACTCAGCAGTTGAACTTTCAGTTCCCGTCTGCATGGGTGTCATGAAGTTTGTCACTTCTGACTTGAGTAGCATGAAGTTGGCTTTGGAGAAGTTTTTTATGGAGGTTTCCTTACTGGGGGGGTGGGGGTGGGATGTGGATGTTAAGGCTGATTAGCTTATGGTCTGACATGACCAACAAGGGGGTGACCATAGGTGTGGAGCATCGATTTCCCATGTTGGTAATGACCAGGTCTAGGATATTGGAGTCCCTTGTGGGACAAGGGATTAGTTGATCCAGGGTGTTGGAGAGAGCTTTGCTTCCAGTTTGGCTATGTAAGTGCATCTCTCACAGGTTGTAGTGCTGGGTGGTAGGAGGAGAGGGTTGTCTGTGTACATGAGACAATTGCTGCATTGCCCCAGTATGCCCAGATTCACCAGGTGGACAGGAGAAATCACTGGAAGCTGACCCTTGGACATGCCTGGTTTGGTGATTTTTTTGTAATGTACAGGAACTGTTTTCCCTTACCTTAGCAAGGTACTTTACAATTATAGGCTGTTTAGTACCTATGAGTAATTTCTCCTTATTAACAAGGAGAGTTGAGTGCTTGTATCAGTTTAAGGCTTCCTAGTGCTTTCCAGCAGGTATTAGAGCAAGTGCTAGTCACAGGGATGCTTAAAGGTAAGATAAAAAAATAATGGTTTATCCTAAACACTGCAGTGGGCACTAGAGAAGTTAGATGTGAAAGTAGGTAACTTAAGTTTTACCTGTCTAAAAAGTTAAGGTTTAGTGGGGAGTCACTATTTTAAAAACAGCAAGATAGATTGAAAGGGGGTGATCACTTTTGTATTCTGGTACTATAGAATAAATTTAAATAGTTGAAGGGGAATGATTTCATAAAATGATGATTTTGTGATTACTCACACAAGCCAGTGAAAGCAGAGAGGAAATGAGATATATGGTCAAATTAACATAAGGGGAAGGCAACTAGAAAGACAGTGGTATTTCTGCCTGTCTCACAAAAGAAAGAGCTGTGGTCTCTTTTGAAGTTTTAATATGCAGTTAAAAGCAGACTACAAAAGTAAAACACAAGTTAAAGAAAACAAATCGCAGTATTCAAAATATAGGAAGGCAATAAAGTAATACAAAATACAAAAATAAAAATCAAACTAACCTTTCCTTCACAGCAAAGTGTAGCAGAGTCTGGGTGAGCAAACATCTTACTTAACCTACATCTGTCCAGCTCGCTAGCAGCAGCTGCAAACATCTTACTTAACCTATACCTGTGCAGCTCGCTAGCAGCAGCTGCAAATATCTTACTTAACCTATACCTGTGCAGCTCGCTAGTAGCAGCTGCAAACATCTTACTTAACCTATACCTGTGCAGCTCGCTAGTAGCAGCTGCAAACATCTTACTTAACCTACATCTGTCCAGCTCGCTAGCAGCAGCTAGAAACATCTTACTTAACCTAAACCTGTATAGCTCGCTAGCAGCAGCTTCAAACATTTTACTTAAACTACACCTGAGCAGCTCGCTAGCAGCAGCTGCAAATATCTTACTTAACCTATACCTATGCAGGTCGCTAGTAGCAACTGCAAACATCTTACTTAACCTAAACCTGTGTAGCTCGCTAGCAGCAGCTTCAAACATTTTACTTAAACTACATCTGAGCAGCTTGCTAGTAGCAGCTTCAAACATCTTACTTAACCTACATCTGTCCAGCTCGCTAGCAGCAGCTGCAAACATCTTACTTAACCTACATCTGTCCAGCTTGCTAGCAGCAGCTGCAAACATCTTACTTAACCTACACCTGAGCAGCTCGATAGCAGCAGCTGCAAATATCTTACTTAACCTAGTAGCAACTGCAAACATCTTACTTAACCTAAACCTGTGTAGCTCGCTAGCAGCAGCTTCAAACATTTTACTTAAACTACATCTGAGCAGCTTGTTAGTAGCAGCTTTAAACATCTTACTTAACCTACATCTGTGCAGACTCTCTGCTGCCAACTTGTTATCTCATAAAAGGCTGCTGTTGATGCTTTGCTGCTGATATATTGGACAATCATGAAGGAGGACATTCGACAGCATATGTTCGTTGATATGCCATTATGTGTACTAGCACTTGACTGAAAGTTAGGAAGCCCATTATAACATGTACATATACAGGGACCTGATGATATCTACAACTTTCTCCATTTGCTAGTACCCCTATTACTGCCTGTAACAATGCAATCAGCAGACAGGATCTGACTGAAAAACTTTTATCAAGTGGAAGAAGTGCAACTTTTTGAATTCTCCATTTTGTTTGTTTGCCTGTACTTATTTCCCTCGTGACTATAAAATCTCTGTCCAACCTGCCACTCTGGTGTGTTTACTCCCCGAAGGGGTGAGAACCTTATGGCCCATTTATTCCTCCTATGGGTAAAGGCTGAGTATACCGAACACTAACACCATCCTGTTTTGGGGATCTTTTTTTTTTCATTTATGATCCTACCGGTTCTCCTGGAGCATGACAGCTATGACTCATGGGATGGTGTTCCATTGGCCTATGCGGAAGGTATGTCTCCTGATTTTGTGAGAGGCATCCCCTCAAACTAATCACCCCCAAAGGCAAATGTCATTCCTTAGTCACTACTAGGATTGAATGCAAAGTCCACAGTCGTAACATGCCCATTCAGGTTTCCCCCAAAGAGGCAAGCATTCAACATCTCTTCAGCCATGCATCTCCCTGCAGAATGTGTCCAGTATCCAAGCCACTAACTGAGCCCATATTGTGTAAGTCATAATCAGGGCTTTACCACTCTGTGTTAAGGGACTGGGTTTAATATCATGAGAATCCTCTGGCAGTTGCCTTAAAGGATTAAGCAGTTGATAATGAGCTGTTTCCTGTGGCCCAGTGGTGCAAGGTTTGATTCCCTCAGCTTCCATTACCTGACAGTGTGATTCTGAGCAACTCACTTAACCAGAGCTGCGGGGCTGAGTGTGAAAATGTCCATGGAGATTGGTGCTCTACCCCAGAAAAGAAATACAAATAAAATAAAAAAGAAAACTGTTTCAATTATAGCAGATTGAATTACACAAGTAGTCTTCCTATGACTGTAAGTCTGTTTTGCTTAAACATAAACATTATTCTATTTTGCACAAGAAAATTGAAAAATGATATGTTGGTATGGCACTTTAAAATAATTGATTTTTGTTGGGTCTTTCCCTCCTGACCTACACTGTCCTACTGGTTATGTTCCCACACATTCCTGGCTGCTAACTCATAGGAACATCTAGAGCTTCTTTCCAAACAATTTGGATGTGAACTCTGAGGTGTGGAGATGTGAAGACCTGCCTACACAGCAGGTGACGTGAGTTCAACTAACAGCTGACATGGCTGTAAGGGCTGATCAGAGAGAGTGGGAGTGAGTGCCCAGTGTGGGGTCATCAATGCTGGGGAAGAGGGTTGCAGCACTAACTTGCCATATGGATGACATATATTGGGTTAACTAGGTTCTAACCCTGTAGAGTACAAAGTTGGCCAGGCTTGCTTTACCAAATTGCATTTGCACTTAGTAGCCAAGGGTGAAGTATTGTACAGACACATATTTCATATAAGGTGATAGCAACTGCATAGAGAAACCACTGAAGTTGGAAGGGTTGCTTCCATGAGGAGAGCATTGGCCACCCCCACCATGGCCAGCAAGTTGGCCCACTTTCTATCACCTGACACACTCTGGGGAATAAAGGGCTGATGGGGTTTCCTGAGCAAGAATGAATGAGCTGTAGGGTTCTTACCAGCCAAAGAACACCTTGCCCACATTTTCCCAGAAGAAGTGGGCCAACTGGGTGAAGGTAAAGGAGTCATTATTAGGCAAGCAAAAGAAAAGCAATCTTGGATTTTTTCTTGATGTCCCTTCAAGCCCCCCCCCCAACTTCTCAGAGAACTGGCCTTGTGGTGAAATTCACAGAGCCAGGAAATGAGGACCCTGCGGGGTGACAATCACCGAACATCAGGAGCCATTATTCTGCAACAGCAGTTGTTCACGATCACTAACCTGCAGGAGTGATGATCAGCAATGCCAGCATGTCCATTCCAGACTGGCCTGCAGGAGTGATGATCAGCAATGCCAGCATGTCCATTCCAGACTGACCTGCAGGAGTGATGAGCAGCAATGGCAGCATGTCCATTCCAGACTGACCTGCAGGAGTGATGAGCAGCAACGCCAGCATGTCCATTCCAGACTGACCTGCAGGAGTGATGAGCAGCAACACCAGCATGTCCATTCCAGACTGACCTGCAGGAGTGATGAGCAGCAATGCCAGCATGTCCATTCCAAACTCCCAAAAACTGCTGAACTGCAAGTCTTTTGGTCTCCACCAGAGGTCTTGCAGACATTAGTTGCCCCTGAAACCTCCTCCTTGGACATCAGAGTTGACCATCAACCACTTTATCTTATTCCCTCTGTCCATTCTAACCAGAAGCCTGAGCTCATACTTGACATCCCTTTTCTGGTGGCACAGATGGGCAGTAGTGTAGTAGGAGTGTAGCAAGGGTGTGGCAAAGGGGGAAACTGCTCCAGGTACAATGTGTTAAGAGGCACTATCAAGAGCCCTTTTCTATGTCTAAATATTGGTACAGAAAGGCACTTGGGTTCAACATTTTTTTTTGCTGTTCATTTGAAGAGCTGCAGGGGTGGGGTGCAAGTTCGTGTGACTGGCAGAGGGTGCTAGTTGGACCAGCTATGTCTGTACAGATTGGTGCCATGACTCGATGCCATGAGGCTGGCTAAGGCAGTTTAAAAATAAAGTCTTGAGACAGGAAAAAATATTGACAATTACCAGAAACACAGGGATACATTCAGTAAAGGAAATGCATTTGCTTTAGAAAGGGAAATTAAAGATACTTTTAAAGCTCTGATCCAGCTGGAATTGGTCAAAAAGAAATCCTGCTTAGCGGTGTTCACTAGTTATTATGGCAAAGTGCCATTTGATAGTGTCAGCTGGGTCTTCCTGCAAAAGATACTGGCTAGGAAGGTGCTGCTTGCTACTTTTAAAAAAGTCAGTTGCTGGTGTATTTGATGGCAATAGAGCTTATATTTTTCAAAAGGGCAAACTACCTTTCGGTCTATATTATATTCTCGATAGCTGACAATATCGAATCCAATATTGTCGACATGACAACAGCGAACACTGAGAATATTGAACATGTAAACAGAAATCTCCATAAGGGGAGATTTCCGTTTACTGCAATGTAGTGCGGTCACGGACTTGGTATATTTAAGTAGCAGGGGGTGTGGGGGGGTGCAGGTGGGCTTGCCCCACTGCTTAAACCCATTAGTGTCTTTTTTTGGGGGGTTGTTATTATCAGTTCGATGGTTGAAGACATCGACCATATGGTGTTCGATGTTTTCAGCCTTCGAGCTTATAATATAGACCCACTACCTTTTATATTATTTTGCATTTTACACTAAAGCTTTAGCACAGTATTTAGGGTAGAATAAAGGGGCATAATAGTTGGTAAACTGATATTTATAATAGTTGGTAAACTGATATTTATAATGGTTGGTAAACTGATATTTAAGATTAATCTCTGTGCAAATGACTTGATGTTACAAGTCCCCATTTCTCCCTCGGATGTTTATGGAATACTTTACAGATTTATGGCATACTCCATAGATATAAATTTAACATAAAAAATCTTTTAAATAACTTTAAAGTGGAGTACATTATAACTGGACAACATCCTGATAAAGGACTCAGTCTCAAGTCATTATTTAGGAGTTAATGTACAGGGCCCAGGGAAAGCAATGACAGTTTATTATGTAACACAATGGAGGAAGTGGGATCACTGGATCTTATGTCCTTTAAATTGTGGTTTAGCGTACTATTTATTTATGTGTTTATTTATTTATTTGTCTGTCTTTGTTGATTGGGAAAGTCTGACTGGGTAGAGTCCATTTTCACCAGTGGCCCAGGGAGAAAATCTCCACCCCATTACATTTATATTAACAAGTGAATTTCAGACAGTGCTCAGAAAAAACAAGAGTTACATTTCTCGTGAAACAGCAAACATAATTACAAGACAGGTACAGACAGTAAGGTATTTACATCAATAATTATAAATCTGTACAGTTGTTCCAACTGTAAACTCTTGCAGAAGTAAATGAATTGTTACTGCAGAAGGGAAACTTTATTGTAAAGAAGGTAAGTGTTCTTTCATTTCAGTAAAGAAAGGTTTGCAAGGAGTTCAAGATACACAATGAAGTTAGTTATAAAAGTATGTAGGAAGGGAGATTTTAGTGTTTTATAGGTTTGTAGAGTTCAACAGTTACATTGAAGTAAGTTATAAAATTATGTAGGAGGAGATGGAAGATATTAATATTGTATATGAGGATAGTTATAATAGTGTATGTCTGAGAGAGCAGGCTATAGGATTATTTCTGTTTAGGCTGCCTGTTCCAAGCTGGTGTATCTAGAAGGTTTATAACTTAGTTATACAGGAAATGCATGTCAGGGGTAGTGTACTGGAGGAGGCAGTTAGAAAAATGGCAAGATAAAAAGTGTTGTGTAAGGGGATGAAAAGGAATGTATTAATTCAAATGCAGATGAGAAAGTTGTAAGAGGTGTAATGATTCACACAGAGGAGGGCAAAAAGAAAGTGAGAAGTCATAAGAAGTTTGTGCTTTTACTAGGGGGTCACAATCTGGTGATGCACATGTGCTCGACCAAGATTGGATAAGGTATTGTTTGAGCTGGATTTTATAGCTTGGAAGTTTAATTATTTTTTACTTGTGTCAGGATAATGTTCCAGAGCATGGAGATGTAACAGGAGTATAGTGAGCGCCCAATGAATTATTTGCTTTAGTAGTGTTTTGTAGAAAGCTATCACCAGAACAGGGGTCCCTTATAGGGGTGTATGGCAATAATATATTTTTTAATGCAGGACATTGTTCAGGAAAATATATTAGTTTGTACACCATAACTAACTAGCTAAGAGTATGTTATGTAGTTGTTAAGCTCTAACCAGTTTAGCTGCTTTAAGTGTTGGCAGTGGTAAGCTCGGTGTGAAGTGTTGGTAACAAATTTAGTTACTTTGTTATAACAGGAAGCTAGTTTGTATCTTAGTGTAGAGCTTAGGTTTAGAAAGGTGGGTGAGGCATATAAGAGGGATGGAAGCAAATAGGATGTGGTTAGGGTTTTTTTTTTTTTTTGCTGGGTATGTAAGGTACCATCTTGCCCTGTAAGGTGAGTGTCAAGTTTCTAGTGGGTATTTTTAACTGTTTAAAGAATATGCTAATCAAATTTAAGATTGTCAGCTATAATAATGCCCAGTAAATTAGTCTATAGCACTACCTCAGTTTTAGTATTAGTAGTTAATAAAATGTGATTTGATTTAAATAAATAAAATATATTTTTTATTTAGTAGGGTAGTATAGAACTACAGTAAAAAAAACTACAAGATGCTCAAAATCATTTAGAGTTCCTCTGGTACCCGAGTGGAGAGAAAATCGCACTGAAAATGTCACTTCACATAGGAGGTTAGAAGAGGTTTTTCAAAATGATGCTGGTTACCTAGGCTTCATACTGAATGAGTAAAATTAATTCTGATGAAGGAAATTCATGCATAAACCAGGGAAGGTGTTTTTCTTTTTTCAGACAGTTGGCTCACTAATGGCTCTGAGGAGGGATCCTTTCCTCGTGCCTTTTTTTAAATCCATATTGGTATAAGTAGCTCACTTATTCTTTCACTCTGACTCCCTTCTACGTCTAAGTTCGGCTTTATTCTCAATTTTTTGCATGCTGATTGTTTTAATTATGCTAAATTTCTATTTGGCTCCACCTGAATTTGCATAAGATAAGAGGTGAGGTTATTTGAAGTATAAAAAAGTAAATTAAAGTGAATTAAATATCAGTTCATAAAACTGGTAACTGATTTTTTTTTTTTTTTTTGCTTCATGAGTCTGCTCCCCCCACAAAACTCCTTATTTTAATCTTTGCAGGTGAGTTGTCAGGGCAGTACAATCTTCATTAGTAGTTATCAAACAATATTTTTTATTAGCAATTACATGTTGATTCTTCATAAGAGGCTTCAGAAAAATGGCAGCTATGATGCCCATGTGCTGATGAGAAGACTGGACTATATTGTGAGCTACCTGCCATGACGCAGGATGCTGCAACTGTTTCAGGCAAACATTTATCAACTTGCACCTAAGTTTGTAGGTTTTCTGGCTGTCAATATCCAGGATAAAATATGTGGACTATGCATCACTGAATAATACATCTTAATATCTGTTGCAGTCATTACATCATCCTGTCTAGGGCAACAAATGAATGATTTCCATGCATGATTTCTGTTCAGGACTCAGCTCTGCACCTTTGCTTTTTTTTTTCTTTCTTTTTTTATATGAGGGCAGCCTGGAGTGGTATTTACACTGACAGTGACAGAGCTATGATTCATATCTCCCAGGCGAATAATTGAACTTTCAGGTCTGCAAAATTAAAAAAAAAAAAAACAATAAGCAGCCTTGCCAACATAGCTAACTTGTCTTTGGGATGTGGGAGAAAACCAAATACCCAAACAAAAACCCACATGGAGTACAACATAAAGACTGAACTGAGAAGGCAGCCTGCCAAGAATTTCACCAGACAACCAGGATCTCTCAGAAAGATCACTTATTGCTACTTCATTGGACCCTCCAAGTAAACAAGTTAATAAACTGAATAAATGTTGTCTTGACAATATAGTTTAATAGAGACATACTGATTGATTACTTAAGGGAAAGATTTAAAAATAAATGAACGATGCTCATCATTAGGTCACCACTGCAGCAATGCTAACTGGTGGGATGTGTCCTGTCAGGGACACTGTACTTCTGGACAGGCTACAAAAGGTTAGGTACACTTTACTCTTGTGCTGTACATCTGACCAAAGACCTCTGCATGAGACATGCTGATACTGAAGGACGTACAGGCACAAAACTACTCAGGGGTTTCTTACTGCCTGCATGAGAAGCAAGAATGTGAGAATTGTGATCTGTGAACAGTACAAACTGTTCTAATTACTTTCGTTAAGGTCAGCTAAGTACCCCATTAAAGACCCTTCCTCTTTTCTTGATTTTGTTTTTCTATTTTTCACGTCATCTAAGAGGGGAATGCAAGAGTAGTTGGCAAAACCCTTATAAGGATAGGCATATTAAGCGTTTTTGTTTATCTTTGACCTGACAATAATATTAAAGAGTTGTGTACTTGTAAAGCATCTGTGTCTAAGACTCTATGAAGCTGTTTGTCATCTCTAAATATATAGTCAGAAAACTAGTGTCTACAGGCTCTCATGTGTTCTAGAATGTAATCTAATTCCCTTTGACTGGATGTCCCTCCTCAGTCAAGAAAATAGTCATAACATCAGAAAGAGGAAGCTAATGTGCCCACTTCTTTAACTCATTACATCCAAGTGACGTCTGCAGGTGCATCTGCAGTTAATTCCTACTGACGCCTCTGGGTGTCAAATATTGCTTGTTCATATTTGCATCAATAATTCCAAAATTATGCTATGTACAAGGTTTTAAAAGATTTCATCTTAAAGCTTACACACACTGGCAAAGTCGACTGCATTAATGTTTGGCCTCTGTCTAGTGCAGGTAAAGAGATTAACTATTGTTTTTATGATATTAATTTATACAGATATAATTTTCACATTTTTCTAAATATCTGCACAATCAAGTAACGCAGACAGAACTCCTTAGCCTCATATGAAAGCTCTCAGCTAGATGAATAAAATGCTACTGATAGTATGTGTGTAACTTAAGTGGTTGCTGAGATATTGTAAGATATTACAAATGTATTTATTTATTTGACATTTGTTAACCGGGTTAGTCCAACTGAGCTAAAAAAGCCCATTTTCAGTGGAGACCCAGTATAGTGACATAATTATTTACAGAAAGTAAAAATTACATAACTATTTACAGAATGTAAAAATACCAAAGCAATATCATGATGGTAGAAATCAACATATAAAAGTACATGAAACAGATGAGTATACAAAAGAAGCAAAAGGACAATATGCCATTGTATATGAAGGCAGAAAAATATGAGTTAACAACAGTAGAGTTTAATCCTTGTTTTTTTTGAAGGTAGGAGAGACATGAAGGAGGAGGTATGAGAACAGGAGGATTGTAATGAGAGGTTTAGTAGGGTAAAGAGACGGTGTTATGTGAGGCAAGTATAAACAATAAATATGAGGGTTATAGTAGTCTGATATGTGGAGTAGGGAGAAAAAGACAAGGGGATGGCAGTAAAATACAGTATAGGAATAGGTGAGATGTATGAAGGTATAGCTGCTTGAGTAAAAAGTGTTAGTAAATTAAGTAGGGTCATGACAGTGGTAGGTAGTAATTAAGTAGGGACATGACAGTGGTAGGTAGTAATTAAATAGGGTCATGGCAGTGGTTGGTAGTAATTAAGTAGGGGCATGACAGTGGTAGATAGTAATTAAGTAGGGTCATGACAGTGGTAGGTAGTAATTAAGTAGGGACATGACAGTAGTAGGTAGTAATTAAGTAGGGTCATGACAGTGGTAGGTAGTAATTAAGTAGGGACATGACAGTGGTAGATAGTAATTAAGTAGGGACATGACAGTGGTAGGTAGTAATTAAGTAGGGACATGACAGTGGTAGGTAGTAATTAAGTAGGGACATGACAGTGGTAGGTAGTAATTAAGTAGGGTCATGACAGTGGCAGGACCGGGAGTCAACTAGAAATTGTTTTAACTCTTTTTTGAAGTATGCAGGATGTGGGGTAATTCTAATGTGTGAAGGGAGCTTGTTCCAGGCCTGGGCTACAGTGTATTTGTATAGAAGTTTCCCTATATTTTTTGTTGGCTTTATAGATGCCCAGGAGTTGTTGATTTGATGTATTGAGATAAATGTAATAGTTACTATGTTTACTGTGACTTATAAAACTCAGTTTAAGACCTAGAACCTAAAGAATACTACCACAATAAAACTAGTTTGTGCTGAAGAGTTTGCCATTTATACTTCTTTCATAACTCCTATGGTTCCAAAGATATGAACATTTGTTTGAAATGTGAGGACATAATTTGATTCTGTGAAAAGGCTTAGGCTCTGCTCATTGGAAGTTACAGTTCAAACTTCCAGAGCTCCATTTGAGGGAATGAGTTAAACATGTCTGAGTTGGATGTGTCTACTGAGGCTGTTCATAAGCCCATAGACCAGCTGATGTCTAGGTTTGTTCCATTTTAAAGACCCCTTTGTAGACTGATAATGTACAAGCAGATGACTAACAAAGCTGCAAAGGGTGAGCCAAGTCTGATCATTTCTAAGGGACCTGGAGGCATTCCTCAGATTTTAGTCAGGGAAAATGTAGCAGGAGCTCTCATGGAGTTCATTCAAGATCTGCTTCCCTGTGTTATTTCTTTGGCTACTCAAAAGAAAAGAAAAAAAGGACACTTCTCCCCTGCTGTTACCACTGGAAACCCTCAAAAGGAATGGTTAACTTTTCAGAAGACTTTTTAAAGCACTCATGTCTTCGAAGTCTCCCCAATTTCAAGTTTCTACTCCCACTGTTCCTCATGAAAGAATGAGGGAAACTTCTATTGAGGAAGATTCCTCTTCTTAAGAATCTGATTCTAAGCCACTAGATTATTCTTCCAAAATACATTCTTCCTCATGGTTTGAATTTGAAGCTGAGTATAATCTGTCTTCAGATTCGCTACAAGATGGACTTTCCTTTGGTGATACAATCCATCAGATGACACATCACCTTAACTAGAAGGGCAACAAGTTTCAGAATCTCAGAAGATAGTCTGCAATTTACTTCACAAGGAAATTCCCAAAACCTCTCCTGTTCCACCTGTATTGGAGGCTCCAGATGATACCTTTCTATCTGCTTTTTTGACCCCATAATCTCAGCTTCCTGTTCGTAAGAAACCAGATAGTACTATAAAGTCACTGAAAGCTGAAATATTTGTATAAGAATCATTCTGGCCCAGCAGTTATCTCTGTGGTGTCAGATAAAGTTTCTAAATTTCTTTCATCTTCTAGTGCCTTACTAAATGGCGAGGATGGCAGGGTCATATATGGAAAAAAAGTATCAGATACTTGCTATCTATTTTTGACACTATGTTTAAATGAATTCCTAGAACATCCATTCCTTCTCCTTGGGACCTGAATTATGTCCTTGAAAAAGTAACTACCACCCTTTGATCCTGTCTGTTCTCCATCTTTAAAATTCTGCACTTGGAAAATAGTACTTCTAACAGCTGCACCTTCTGCAAAAAAAGGGTTTCTGAATTACAGGTGCTTAAGTCTATTCCTACTTTTCTGGTCTTTCATGGAGACAGTATGAACCTCAGGACAAGCCCTTCTTTTATAACTAAGCTGGTTAGTGAAATGTCTCTAAATCAATCTTTTCACCTCCTTGCATTTTTCACAATCCTCACAATAACGTTTACTCACTTGCTGGATGGACACAGACAACTAAGGTTTTATTTGAACAAGACTGAAAACATTAGAAAGTCTGATTAGCTGTTCATTCCTTTGAAGGAAAAAAATACACTGTGAGTTGCACATCTTGAGAAATATCCAGTATTATTTGTATTCCTAATTATTCAATTAAACATATATTTTCATATTACTGCATAGTCTGTATTTCTGTAAATATCTCAATAAACAGACCCGGGACAGTTTGTGATATTGGCTGTCTGGCCCCCCAACACACACACACACACACACACACACACACACACACACACACACACACACACACACACACACACACACACACACACTTTCGTAAGAATGTCTTTTCTTTCTTTATTTCTTTCTTTCTTTCTTTCTGTTTTCTTTGTTTAACTTGGCCAAATGACAACAGTTATTTATTAAGAACATGCAGCTTACATCAGCTGCATTCACCTGGCTATGAAAATCAACCTGTGCACATGTGCTTGAGTTACACGGTATTAGAATGATTTATTTAAAAAAAAATCAGGGCTATTTTTAAAATCAGCCCAGAATCTGGACATGCATCAAAAATATGCCCACTGTTCATTGTGGATTTTAAACTCCTGGATTTACTGGGAAACAGGCCTTTTAGTAATAGCAGCTGCCATGTATTCACAGCTTGTGTGCATATGTGTCTTGACTGATGAGGACTAACCATGAAATAAAAGTCGAGAACTTCCCGCTCATTTTAATTTGCAATAAAGCAATAAAGTGCCTTGGTTGAGGCTGACCTTTTAGTTCCATGAGTGGATTCAGAGGAATATTGACAAAGCTATAAGGAACTGAGGGGAAAAACACTGCTACAGTCTAAAGCAGCGGTTTTACCAGGTGAGTACCCTCAGAACTGTTTGGAGGATGAGGTACTGCATTACTGCTAGTAATAATTGCCACTTTTTTTTCCTTCTTTTTTAATATAATAGGTCTTACACTGTTTTGTTTTTAACATAGCAGGGTCAAACCAAATATACTTTAGGTAGGCACTGGGTATGGGTCATGTTTGTGGTTGAAATGATTGGCCCTGCTGTTTTGTTGTTCAAACTCTGGCTTTGCCGGACAAATGTGTATTTAGGTGTATTTAGGTGCAGTAACATTGACTACAAGCTCTGAGTACTGTTTATATGAAAAAATAAATTAACAATCATTATTTTCTTTCTTTTTTAACCTGGCAGGGTCAAGCCAGATATTGTGAGTGGGAACAGGGACGGATCTGTGTGTAAATTAAATGACTGGTCTGCTCTTTGATGTTGTAATTCTAGCTTTGCAAGACTAATATGTATTTGGGCAAGGCAAGCTAGAATATAGGCTGTAACTACTATGGAGCCATTATTATTGTTATTTTAATTCTGGGAGGGTCAAAGCAGATACTTTATGTAGGCGATGGGTGTGGTGGTTTTTGCAGATGAAATGATTGGCCCTGCTGTTTTGTCTGGATTCTGACTCTGCAGGACTAATACGATTTGGGTGAAGCAAGTTGGAATTACAAGCTGTGACTGTTTGTCTGCATCAAGAATGTGATAATGTAAACGTTATTATTTTCTAACATTGCAAGGTCAAAGGACATAGTTAAAATGAGTGGCCCTGATGTTTGTAACTCTGGCTTTGGAAAAGTAAAGTGTATTTGGGTTAAATAAGACTGATGACAAGCTCTGACAAATGTTTATGTGAAAAAAATATATATATATATATATATATATATATATATATATATATATATAGTAATGTAACTATTCTCTTTTTTATTTTTGTTTAACCTGGCAGAGTCAAACCAAATATTCTGGGTGGGCAATCATACCTCTCAAATGTACAGATTTTAGTAGAATGTCCAGATTTTTGCCTCATATTTTTGGTCTGTTCCTTTTCTGGCAAATCACTGTGATGATCTGAGGACTGAAGTCACTAAATAATGACATGCATTTGAGTTTCAGACTTCATATCCCTCAGAAAAAATGAATGTTAAGACACATCTTGTTATTCCATCAGCTTTCTGAGTTTATAAGAGCAGTATGTAAAATCTGTCCCTATTTTTGGGCCTTTCTCCACCCATTATGTCAGGCTTTCTCCAGATTTTTTGCATTAAGAGGTTGAGAGGTATGTGGGCAATGGAAATTAACTTTTTCTCAAACATGGTCTAGCATGTCAGGTATACTTCTCAACCTCTTAGTGCGAAACAAAATCTAGACAAAGCCAGAGAATGGTGGTAATAAAGGCCCAAAAACAGGCACAGATTTGCTGTTCTAAACCTCAAAAGTTGTTAGAGCAACAGGACTTATTTTGGTACACATTTTCTGATGGAAATGAAGTGTAAAACTCAAAAGTATGTCATTATTCAGTGACTTTAATCCTCAGTGATTTGCCAGAAAATCACAAATTTTATGAGGAACAGATAAAAAATATGAGGGAAAAATCTTGACATTCAGCAAAAATCTGGACTGTTGAGGGATATGGTTTGTGGAAGGCTATTGTCAATAGTCCATTTAGCATGTCCAGTATGTATGACCAATTATATCTGTAAAATAATAATCATGGTCACTGCTGACTCTGCTATAGTATAGTGCCACCCCACTGAAGTTAGCCCTGACCCACCCCATTCAGCTGCTTCCTGCAGCCCCCTTAGTTTAAAATCACCAACCACCAGTAAATCTGGTACTGGAGAAACATATTCACTCTTTTGCATAGTCCTCAACCTCTTAACTCCAGAATCAGGGACAATTCCAGAAATAATCTGAGATAACTAAGGACATTTTTTAAAAATATTAGTACTGTTAACTTAAGAAGTAGAGAGAAGAACAGACTGTGAACTAACATACACTTCCCAAAGTGAAAGATGTCTGCACCTCTAATTCACCATTATTTGTTTTCCCCGAAAATCACCAGTTGTAGGAGGGATTATGACGAGCAAAAACTAGGGACATCGCTGAAAATCACAGACACTTGAGAGGTATGCTCATTTGTTCTCTTATACCTGTTTCAGTCTGTTCGTGGTTTGGAAGAACAACAACTGTCATTCCCTTGCACAAAGGTGGGACTTCAATGGGCCCAGGAGGTTATAGACTCATAAGCCTAACCAGCCTCATCTGTTAGGCTATGGAAGGAATCATCATGGAATTAATCAATAAGGACATAGGTAACATACAGACTCTCGACCAAGACCAGCTTAGATTCATCAGGGATAGGTCCTGCCTATTTAACATGGCAAACCTCTTTAAAAAGTTACTGAAACTACAGACAAAGGCAAAACAGTGCAGACCACATATCTAGATCCAGCAAAGTTGATCAACACTGTCCCACACTCAGATTTTGTAGATAAATTCTCCAAGCTAAATGTCAATCTTTATAGGTTCATAGGTTCACAGTTATACACTTGGCTAATGACAACCTGGGCCTTTATAAGCTAAGCCATACAATCCAACCTAATTGTGCCCCTATGTATTATGGACATTTATTAGGACAGGCTATGTTAGTTTGGAAGTTTCTAAAAGTTATGTGGTGGGGGGTATGTTAGTTTAGGCATTACTGTCTGCTTATGTCTATCAGAGACAAGGGAGCCAGAGCTGGGGTGGATTTCCAGTTTTCCATCCATTTATTAAGGTTGCACTTAAATAGGGTTAGGGATAGACTCTGCTTCACATGGATACATGGGGATCCTCTGAGACACATAGCTGTCTCGCTATCACGTCTTATTTATATCACAAGATAAATATACATCTTTGGATCTAGTGGTTCTAATGCTGTTCAATTTGTAGATGTTCAAAAGGTCTATCAGAGCCAGATCCTAAGATGCTTTGTATGCCAGGCATAGATCGCCTCTCAGTAACCTGCAGAAAACAGAGTATAGAGATATGGGTCCCCTTCAGAAGGTCGAATTTTTAAACGTTTGACTTTCATATGGCCGAGACCATATGATCGAACTTTTAAAAGTTCAAACGCTCTGAATGAGGCTTTCCATAGAATGCACAGAACAGAAAGATTCCCTTTTACCGCAATGTAGTGTAATCTCAGAGTTTGTATATTTAAATAGTGGATATTTTGTATATTTTGTATATTTATCTCTTTAGTTTTTTTTTTTTTTTTTCAAACATTCAAATGTTCAATCATATGGTCTTGGCCATATGAAAGTCAAACATTTGGGTGTTCGATTAGGTGAAGTAGACCCAGAGATAGGGCTTTAAGTTGGTCCATATAGGACAATGTGTTTATACCTTGGATTCTCCTGATAAGGAACATTTGTAAGTGTTCCAGCTATTGCATATATCTGGTCAGGTACATGATGAAGGGGGCATTATACTCAATGATGGCTCTGATAAGGGCCAAATAAAGTGGCACTATGACTTCATTGGACTTGGATGGCATGTTCTTACTTATAAGTTGGGTGATATAGAATGATTTTCTTACTACCTTGCATTGGTCAAAGGCCAGATTACTGTCTACATATGTTCCCAGATCCCAGAGTGCTGGGTCAACTCTTAGGGGTGTCTTATCAATGAAGTAATTAGCCTGGGTTGCAGTTTTCTCAAAATGCACTATAATGCATTTCTTGGAATTGAGTATTAGTCTGTGACTTTGGCACCAGTCATTGTCTGGGTTAGACTCTCTTGCAAGATGTTTTGTCATGGGGGAATTCTATGATAACTCCCAATATGCAGTCATCTGTGAACTAGGTGAGCCAAAGGCACTTGATGTTAGCATTTACCTCCAAGAAGTAGATGCCAAATAGGAACTGTCACTTTTTTTCTTTTGTTGTATACCCTATTAAGGTTAGGATTCCACCAGTGTGGCTTGTTTTTAAATTTTGGGGCTAACTTCTAGTAGGTACAGCACCCTCTATACAGCTATTTACATGATGGTGCAGTCTCTGTAAACAATTCCACATAGGTTGTTATGAACTTGGGGTTGGGAAGAGCATTGAATTTTGATAAACTATCACTTAATAGGATTTAGTTTGCTATGGAATAGTTTCTGTTACAGGGCTTTCTGGGGTTAACAAATTGATTTTTATTTCAAGGGAGACTGCTTTGGGGTCTGACCTCTCCAGCGAGGACCTGACATTTGGGGGCTTGGGGGAGGTACAGGTCTATCCCATGTTGGTGAGTACTAGGTCCAGTATATTTGAGCATCTGGTAGGTGTGTGCACTATGCATATCTCTGAAATGTCCAGATTTTCACAGAATGTCCAGATTTTTGCCTCATATTTTTGTTTTTTCTTCATAAAATGTGTGATTTACTGGTAAATCACTGAGAGTTGAAGTCACTAAATAATGACATACAATTGAATTTCAGACTTCATATCCCTTAGAAAAATGCATTCTAGTATGAATCCTGTTATTTTAGTAACTTTCTAAGTTTAGAAGAGCAATATTTAAGTCTGTTCCTATTTTTGGGCCTTTGTCCCTTCATTATTTTGGCTTTCTCCAGATTTCTTGCACAAAAAGGTTGAGCGGTAGTATCTGGTCAAGGGTATTTGTGTTAATAAAGTCCAGGAACTGTGCCTGTGAGTATAAGATAATGTATGCTTGCCAGTCTATAAATGGGCAGTTAAAGCCTCCCATGAATATTGTATTTGGGTTAATGGTGAGTGTCCTAAGTAGGACTAGGTACTACCTATGGGATTCTAGGGACATAGAGGGTGGCCTATAGCTTACTAGGACATTGTATGGGACTTTGTCTACAGTGATTTGCACGTGGATAAATTTCTGGTCATCGTTCTTTTTAACCAATGCCCAGAAAGTGAATGTTATCTATAAAACTTCCCTTAAACTGAAACCTGTAACTTAATGTAGGTAAAACAAAGCCATTGTGGGAAGAAAGGCTTAGTGTATCTAGTTAGCACATTAAACAGCACTACTATCAAATCTTAGCACAATCTAACCTAGTCTAGTTCCAAATGCCAGAGACCACCCAAGGAGACCTCTGTATAACCCAGTCCATGACCTACAGTAGCCCACCCAAATACAGGTCCTGATAATATGGATATCCAATTTTCCAAATGTCTCCATAGCCAGCTTGGTAGAAATGGGCATCCTGAAACAGTGCAGCAGTTGTCTCATGCTCACAGATAACCATTTAATTCTTAATGAAACAAACATAGTATGAGAGAGATGCACATACACAATTTCATTGGAGGCAAATATCTCACATACAAACTATGTAATAACACAAAGAAAGACTGCATGCGGAGTAATGCTACAACAAAACTTAAAATACCTTGACAAGGCAATTTAAGTATTAGGGGCTTTTAGAATGATTTAAAGGCAAAATCGACAAATAAAGCAGCAGCAGTCTAAACCATTACCTGAAGTGCAAAGCAATAAAATAAATCTCTTATCTGCCAAGGATGGAGCAGGATTAACCCAGGATTCCTCAGAGTGTGGATAAGGTGCGCAGCAGATGGGAGCTCTGGGAAAATGAGCAGAGAACAACTTGTAGTAAGGGAGGTTTACACAAGTGCAATACTGGTATGTTGGCTGAGCACATAGTATTATGGATATATGGGAAAACAATGGGTGGGAAAATAACTTAAATAGGCTACAAAACAGACAACAGCAATGACAGAGGGAGGGAGGCACTTTGGAAGTCAGATTACCATAAGGGGTGGAAGCCAGAGACACAGCCTTTTAAAACGACAACAAGAAAAGACTGGGGGGGCTGCGGAAAATTCAAACTGGACCTCAAGTCCAGCGATTAGAATTTCAGAAAATTTTAGCTTAATGCTTCAGGGGGAGGTTAGGGGGTCAGGCTCATAGAACATGGTGAAAACAGTAGCAAAATGAACAGAAAGGCACTATAATGCAACTTTAATCAGGTATATGCAGCTATAAAAAGTACTAAAGCACAAATCCTGGGGCAGAATTTACAATACTGCGACTACTGCAAACCCACCACAGACTTAGTCACCAGACCATGCAGACATTTACCAGTAACACTTTAATAAATGTCTAAATGAGACTCAAATCCAGCAGCAGATCAGTCCTGCCACAACTGTGAAAGAAGCTACAAGATTGGCCAGGCTGGGCTCAAAATATGGTCATAGAAGTGGGGTATAATGTATAAACAATGACAAAATCTTGCAGTGATACACAATCTTCACAAAACTACAAATGAAGCTACAAGTCTAAGGTCCCAGAAAAAACTTCAAAAAATGCAAACAGAAAATGGACAAAAATCAGAGATCTACAAAAAAGTATCACCACAGATGTTACCGTCAGTGCAAATTAAAATATTTAAGCAGACTTTAAATAAAAAGCTTGATTTCTTCCCTTTTGTTGAAAAGCTCACACCTGTCAGAGTCTTTTGTTCAAGAGTTATTTAAGTCATTGGGTAGCAAATTGGCTCACAAATAGAACATGTGAAGTTAGGCTGGGTAGGTCTACTACCTCCAAGAGACCTATTACTAGTGGTGTACCCCAGGGTTTAGTTCTAGGTTGAAGCTAATGTTAAGGGTTTGGGACTGACAAAGTTTGCAGATGACTGTAAACTTAGTGCCATTATAAATTCCCCCGAGGACACCACAATCCCCCAAGAGGGCCTGTCCCAAACAAATAGCTGTGTTGAAAATGATGGAATAAAGCTGATGTCAAAGCCATGAACTAAACTAAATGCCAAGTATATATAATTGTATACTTAAGCAAGCATCCTTTTGTAACTATAATATTGGCAACACAATCCCAATCCCTCCAAGCTACATGCTCTAGGGACCTAAACCTTATCACCACAATAAACAGAACATGCTGGAGGGATAGATTCCTGTCCCAGAGACTTCCCATACTCTGGAACAGACTACCTATCTATGTCAAACAGAGCTCCTCATTAGCACTCTTCAAGAAAAATCTTGATGATTGGATGGGAGATAGGAAATTCACCCTGGGGATCACTTCTGTGGCTCTGCTCGACAGGGGCACAGGAAAATAATTTTCTTGGGTGGCGAAAGCCAGGGTACATTTTTGGCTAGGCTTATATAGGCCCTAGGGCCAATAGCCTAGTACCCTCCTATGAGCCTATGAACCCCTGAAAATTGATCCTGTAGTTAGGGATTAGGAAACCATCAACAATGGATTGTGCTTTGATCACCATATACCCCCTGTTGTAAGGAATCCCTTTTTCATTGCACTGTTTATGCCTAGAGGCTTTACATCTAGGTTCATGTAAGTAATAATTCCACTGTACTCAGCACTCATTAGGCCAATCCTTGAGTATAATGCCTCTTTCAGAATGTATTTGTCCAAATATTTCTCACAACTGGAATGACTGCAACACTTTTTTCACTTGAAAATAAAGAGCTTAAATCATAATTACTACGTAGACCATCTTGAAGCTTTGTCCATTTGCTCACTATCATTCAGACTACTGAGAGGTTACATCTGCCTTGGATATATAGTTTCAGCAGCCCCTATTCTGTCAAACCTATTACGCATTCACAAAGTCCAATAATATCATAAGCACCCACTCAAGGGATCTCAATCTGTTTTGCAAAGTAAATAAAACATGCTGAAGGGATAGTATGTATCACATACAATACTGCATCTATGGAACCATCTTCTTCTCCATGTAAAGCAAAGTATTACTGTTACTCTGTTTTAATGTAATTTGGATGAATAAATGGGTAACTGCAAATTTTCCCCTGGTTTAACAGCACTGTCCCTTATGGATGGGGAAACATGTACATGTTCCAACATGTCCTTGTTTGGCCCTTCTCTGGGTTATTCTTATAAGACATAAAAGGGATAGCATCTACCATGAGATTGTAAGGCCAGGCTTCTTAAGATCCTCACAGATCAATAGCCTAGTAAGTACCTATGAACCTATGAACCTGTGAACCTATGAGTCTATGAACTTAAGAGGGAGTCAGAGTGTGTGCCATTAAGCAATGGGAACAAAGCAGACAGCCAACTATTCCTTGGAGCTCCAAAACTGCTTTTTCCGCAGAAAGGATTATGGACTCATGGAAGTCACTATTAAATAGTTTATGGAGAAGGAAAACAAAGAGGCATTTACAAGGGCATGGAACTGGTAAAAAAGTGGAAAGATGGAAGGTATTGATGGAAGAGAGCTAGAATGACTTTTCACAATTTCCCCCAAGCACCTTAAGGATTCCACTCACTGGGTTCAGCTCCGCAATTCTGAACTTGCTGACTGTTGTTTTCTAAAGAAAATCACTGCAGATGGAGTTTCTAAGTATCCACTGGTGGTGATTCCATTGTCAGGGAGCAAGAGGGCATAAGGGGTGCTTGCCCTGTGTGAAATAACTTGCCCCTCTACAAAAATAGTTGCTATTCTGTGAGTTGAATTCCAAACATTTTACCTCTGCAATCTGAGTTCTCAGTGGGTAACTTCAGGAGTTCAAGCATGATGCCATTAAAAGGGCAGACCAGGTAATGGGATGTAATATATCCAGTCCAAGATGGGTCACTGTTTTATCTTATAATGCACATGGACACTAATTTGTAGAGTGCATACACCTGAGGCTAGTTTAGAGGCTCACTAGACCCCCCCTGACAGAAGTATACCTATCAAAAACATACACAGGCACAGGGAGGTCAGGCAGACGTTGTACAGAAGGTACCCTCACCATGATCTATATCGGATAATCAATAGCTGTGAGAAAACAAAGCTCATTACAGCACCACTTTCTGATGCACTCAAAAAATAAATATTAAAGGGGAGCAGAAGTGATAATTTGCTATATAAAAGTTCAGCCACTAACTTACTTGGCATGTGCTAGAGTTTTTATGCTGAAGGTGGAGTCAGTGGATTCATGTCAGTTAGTGGAACCCACTAAACCTAAATCCACTGTAATCACAACAAGAATATATAATTGCAAACAAGGAATAAAAGCGCTAATAGTGTGTTTTTGCAGGACAGTAATGCATGCTGCAGTGTTAGGTGAGAGGGTCTGCCCCCATACCGTTCACACTTATATGTACTAACTCCATGGATACACAACCGGGGGAAAGATGAAATACCTAACAAATTCAACAAAATGTCCCTGCCCCGACTGCACTGTAATTTAAGCATATTCATGTTAACAGCACAAATAAAAGCAAGAAATGTAAGAGGAAAGCTACAATTTTTAAACTAGTTTTAATTAAAATCAAACAATATCAGGAAACAAAAAACAAAATCTATGCCTCAGCAAACCAATGCACAGAACAAAACTGCAAAGCTAGTTACTTTTAACTCTGATACTTAGAGAAAACAAGAGATGCCTCAGTTTTCTATAAATAACAACCCCTGGCTAGTTTTTAAAGGCAGTTATCCTCTGCCTTCTGGCCACTGGTATAACACTTTATGTTTGGGATTCAAGTTCACTGTTTGTTAATGAAAGATCATTAGCAATAAGTGCTTTACTGTACCAATAAAATTAAAACAGGGTGTAGACCTTTGGAATTGATGATCTTGGCTATTATTTGGAGTTTTTATACTTATATTTGTTAATGTTTGTATATTATAGTTAGAAAATATATGCATTACATTGTTGTTGTTGGCTATTTACATGATTGTTGAAATGTTGCTAAAGATGTTAACTATAAAAAAGAAACCTTGGCCCTGATAAGGAAATGCAGATTTCTTTAATTCAAACTTGACTACTCCCTACCTGTTTATGAATCATTTGCTATGGATTTGATATTTTTACCACTTTGCTTTGTATCTCAACTGCATCATTGTAATACATTTTGCTTTCTGCACTAAATCTTGGTAAATATGTCACAATGATAATACACAAATATTATGTACTGTCTGAATGACAAAAAGCACAAGACAAACAGATAATGTATGGTGTCTAAATATTAGACCATGGCTATGCAATAAGTGGCATCCAGTTGCCATATATTATACAATGCATCACCGTTGATTTATACATCCTGCTTATCTGTTTGCACTCTTTGTAAGTATCATGTACCATAATCCTCTATGCATGCATATGCTTAAACAGAGGTACCTTATGCATATTAGCACTGGCTTATTTGCATGGCTTCAGCGGATAAAATGCATTAATATTCATAGATCTATTCCATGAGCAGAAGACGCAGACACCCACAATGCTTCCACAGCACCACGTCCCTTGGCAAGCCTTTTGGATGTATATCTTATGGTGTTTTAAGTACCACTGCAACTGATATACCAGATCCTTTATTTCCACAATAGCGAGTCCCTTCACGCACTCATGGGTTTGCCCTTGTTTAAGCTCAGTGGGTCCAGTTTTGGCATCCTGCAGACTACAAGAGCAACGGGAAGGAGAAAGAGATCTCTAAGCACCTCCATTGTGAATTCTTTCATAATTTATGCTCTCTGCACTTGTTTTTGTTGTTTTCAATATATCTGCATTTATTTAAACTGTATTTGCTTTAATATTGCTACACATTCAAGTGTGCTAGCTTGTACTGCATTTAAAGGGTTTTTGCTACTGTTTTAACTGCTTTTCTGCAAAAAAACCAAAAACGTTATCAGCTTGTTTCCCACCTTTCCTGTAACTAGTCTAGTCCAGATACAGACTTGCTGTATCCAGGACTGTTTTGTAAGTTTATGAGTCCCCCAGACCTTTCTGTGTTGGAGGTAAGCCCTCTAGTTTATCAGTGGGAATAGTAAGCACTAGGAAGCTTGTCTACCACAACAAGAGTGGTTTCTGGCCCAGAAATTGTAGTTTATTGGCCATTTGGACATTTTGTCCATCCCTTTCAACTTTCAGGTTTAAAAGCCCGTGTTTGCACACTGTGCAGCGGCACTCAGCTGAGGTAAACTACTACCTGTCCCAGAAAGTCTGCTTTTTAATTTTCCCCTTAGAACGTGCTTGTTCTTTTACTTCTTGCACTTCAGTTAGCTTAATTGGCTAGCACTTTAACAGGCTTTTATAGCATTTATTGTAGCACACTTAGGTGCTATCAGCACTAGCTGTTCCTACGCAGTAACAGCACAAGTACTTATTAGTTATGACCACCTCTGCTTGCTGGTATGATTGTAGGGCAATTTCCTGTGCTTTCTCCTGCTAACCTGGTATACTTGGGCATTCTGAGGCAGTGTGGCAACTGTCTAATGTACACAGACAACCCTCTCCTCTTCCCTCCCAACACTCATACCTGTGAGAGATGCACTTATTTCACCAAACTGGAAGCAGTGCATGCTCCAACCAAGACTGGACTAGCTGATCAAGATGAGAAGGTGAACACCTACAACTCACTACATAGAACACACAGCCCTCCAAAATGCCAACCATCATAATCACAACCCACACATAGAAATACAAACTATACACCCACCTTTGCGGAGGCTCTCAATAAAAATTTACCCAAACAACAGAGACCCCTGAGACAGAAATGCACTCCACCACCACAACGCCAACCCCAGAATACACAGCTCACCACCACAGTGTGCCTCTCAACTTATGCCCTTAAGGCAAAACACTTTGTCCAATGTACTAATCATAGGAGATTCAATTGTGAGGCACACTGATGTCCCATTCACTAGGTTGAACAAGGAGAAGGTGACAGTCAGTTGTCTATCAGGTGCCAGGATCTGCCACATAACACATGCACTCAAGTCATTCCACAATAAGTACAAATATGACTCAGTCATTGTCCATATGGGTGTGAACAACCTGAGATGTATCTCCATGGACTACATGAAAAGAGATGTGATGGAACTCTCGGATTATGTGGCCCAAGTAGGTATGACCCTAGCCCTGAGCAGTATTCTACCATCATCCAGAATGATACCACAGTACGAGCAGAAAATGATTGACTTCAACAATTGGCTAAGTTTCTGGTGTCATTCTAAGGGAATCCAGTATCTGTCTGCCTGGGATGAAAGGATCAACAAACCTCTATGCTTTGCCAGAGACAGCCTGCATCTGTCAGCCCTGGGATTCCAGGTACTGGCTAAGGCTCTTGCCACCCCTATAGTGCCTTCTTTAGACAGTGTTCCAAACACCAAAATTCCACCGTAACAAACAAATGCAGTCTGAGGGTCATGCTGCTCAATGCTAGAAGTCTAAATCTCAAGATGCACTCACTTAACACTCTCCACAAAATGGAGAATGTCGACATCAGTGCTGTAACAGAGACCTGGTTTAAAGAAGCAGAAAGCACCCCTGCACTCCCAGGCTACAACTCATTCCATACCTTTTGGCCCCAGAATATGGCCAAAAGCTCCAAAGGAGGTGGTGTCTCCATATTCTTAAAGGATATGCACACCTCTAGATTGACAGCCCAGCATAATGCATCCAAGATAATTCAGGTACAACTAACACTGGGTAAGACAGCGATACAAGTCATAGCCTGCTACAGAACTCTAAACATGTCGTTAAACTCTCACTCCAATTTCCTAAGCACCCTGGAATCTATCAAGGTCCAACCCAATGCTTTCATACTGGGTGACTTCAACTACCCCTCCATCAATTCAAGTACCAATATACAGTCCCAAAGCTTTCTGGAATTTATCAATCCCAGTGCCCTGGACCAACTCATTCTGACCCCCACAAGAAGAAGCAACATCCTCAACCTGGTTATCACCAACATGGGAGACCATTGCTCCACACCTATAGCCAATTCCTCCCTGGTATAATCTGACCACAAACTGATCACCATGGAAATCTCCATCTCACCTACTCTCCCTGCTAAGGTGACCACCCTGAAAAACTTTTCTAAAGCCAACTTTGGGCTCCAAAAAACAAAGGTGGCTAACTTCTTGGCACCCATGCCAATGGAAAATAGCTGCATGACTGCTGAATCATTCACCAATACACTGTACGAGCATGTACACAAATGCATGGACCTTGCCATACCAAATAGAACTAAGACACTCTCCTCCAAAAAAAGGAAGCCAACCTGATGGTCCCTAGCCATCAATAAACTCTACAATAGAAGGAAGAAACTGTTGCAAAAAAAAAATGAGGTCACAAGACTGGAAAACCTCTCATCAGTCTCAACAAAAAGCTGAGAACATTATCAAATCCTCTAAAGCCAGCTATGAAGGTAGAATTGCATCTGACACCAAATACAACCACAAAGCCTTCTATAACTATATCAAAATCCTCAAAGACAATACCCAGATTTGCTCTGAGTTATTGCACAATGGCAGCTCCTATACTGAGCCAACAGATATAACCAACATACTGGCCAACAGATTCAGTGCCAACATTACCCCTCTCCCCCCCAAGGGCCCTATCACAATACCAGAAGAAAGCCTGGTACCCACCATTTCTGCAGCACAGGTAAAAGCTGCATTGTCCAAAGCCAAAAATACAGCATCCATGTGACCTGATAATATCCCTGGCTATGTCCTACATGAGCTACAAAATGAACTGGCACCACATCTATGTGCCCTGTTCAAGCACAGCCTTAACTCAGGCTATGTCCCTAATGAATGGTGCACTGCTACAGTCATTCCGCTCCATAAAGGGGGAGAAATTACAGACCCTGGGAACTATCGCCCCATTAGCCTGATGAGTCTGGTATGCAAAGCTATGGAGCGCATCATCATGGACTTGCATAACAAAGATATAGGCAATCTCCAAACTCCTGACCCCACACAGTTTGGCTTTGTCAAGGGGAGATCCTGCCTGCTGAACTTGGTTGACTTCTTTGAGGCAGTCACCAAGGCTGTGGATGATGGTAAAGCAAGTGCATACAGCCTACCTCGACCTGGCCAAGGCCTTTGGTACCATTCCCCACTCAGGTATCATTGATAAACTCACCAAGCTAGGCATCAATCCTTACATTACTAGGTGGGTTGCAAATTGGCTCACAGACAGGACCCACAGAGTGAAAGTTGCAGATTCCAAGTCAGACTGTCGATCAGTCATGAGTGGAGTCCCACAAGGCTCGGTCCTGGGCCCTCTCCTGTTTGGCATCTACTTCTCAGAAGTCCAGACCAACACAAAAGGACTCTGGCTGCCCAAGTTCACTGATGACTGCAAACTGTGATGCAGACATCCTACAAAAGGGCATCTCTGAAACAAATGACTGGTGTCAGAACCATGGCCTGAAGCTTAACACCAAAAAATGTATCATCATCCCCCTTTGGAAAATACCACATTGATGGGAGCCCACTGAACACTGAAAGGGCCATAAGAGATCTGGGCACCCAGGTTTACAGCCACCTCACCTTCAACCACCACATTGCCACTGTGGTCAGAAAGTGTGGCACATCTTATAAACAAAGGTCTTGCTTCCAGGAAGAAAGAAGTCATCATCCCTCTCTACTCATCCCTCATTAGACCAATAATCAAATATAACACCTAATTTGGCATATACCTGACCAGACACCTACAACAGCTGGAGAGGCTACACAAATACCTCACAAAAAGGATCCTCATCCTTAAACACATGTCCTACATGGACAGACTCAAGAAACCTCAGCTGTTCTCAGTCTCTTATCATCTACTTAGAGGTGATCTCTGCTGGACTTACAAAGTCATGTCCAACTGAGCCCTACTTGAAATGCTACACCTAAAGAAATCCCAATCCCCCCGCGCCACACATTCTAAAGATCACAACCTCATTACCACAATTAACAGAACATGCTGGAGGGACAGGTTCATCTCCCAAAAACTGCCCCTACTCTGCAATAAGCTTCCTGTTCTTGTCAAGCAGAGCACCTCACTGGCCCTATTAAAGAGAAATCTTGATGAGTGGATGGGTAAAAGAAAATTCACTCCAGGTATCATTCCAGTTGCCCTACTGGAAATGGGCACTGTGAACTAACATCAGGTGGCACGATGCCTTGGCAATTCTTTTTGGGCTAGGCTTGTAAAGGCTCCAGGGCCATTAGCCTAGTACACACCTATGAGCCTATGGTTTAATCAAACCAGACATGCTTGGACACTCATTCTTACAACAATGCCCCCATCAAGCTCCATAATCCATAGGAAAGAGAAGTTACATCCATAGCATTACCACAGAGGAGTAGCCCTAGTCCCTTTTTGGAGTACATTATTAATCTCTAGCACCATAATCTGCATTCCTGCTGGCACTAGAATTATGCCATTCTCCTCTTGGAAGACAGTGGGGTGTCTGTTCACATATTCCCTGCTTAACTCACTCTAACAACTGGAAAAGCATAATTAGGAGGGAGTTTAAGAGCAGGTTTATGGAGCAGTGAAAACACCATTGATCTGCATTACACAAATCAGAAGCCACCTTACTTACCTAACGGCACTGCAGTAGTGTGAATCTCCTACAATTATAGCCTTTCAGTATGATCATTCTGTCCAGACATGCATGCATGCAGACTTGGATGCATTTTCGATCTAAATATGTATTGCAAATTAAACAGCCTTTTATACAGCAAACCATGAATAATAACAAAAATTACATCCTTTCCGAGTCTAATAATGGCACATTGTCGTATTATGTGAACTGTCCATGTATAAGGAATAGTACATGTCATAACGGCACATTGTCGTATTACGTGAACTGTCCATGTATAAGGAATAGTACATGTCATAATGGCACATTGTCGTATTCTGTGAACTGTCCATGTATAAGGAATAGTACATGTCATAACGGCACATTGTCGTATTACGTGAACTGTCCATGTATAAGGAATAGTACATGTCATAAAGGCACATTGTCGTATTACGTGAACTGTCCATGTATAAGGAATAGTACATGTTATAACGGCACATTGTCGTATTACGTGAACTGTCCATGTATAAGGAATAGTACATGTCATAACGGCACATTGTCGTATTACGTGAACTGTCCATGTATAAGGAATAGTACATGTCATAACGGCACATTGTCGTATTACGTGAATTGTCCATGTATAAGGAATAATACATGTCATAACGGCACAGTGTCGTATTACGTCAACTGTCCATGTATAAGGAATAGTACATGTCATAACGGCACATTGTCGTATTTTGTCAACTGTCCATGTATAAGGAATAGTACATGTCATAACGGCACATTGTCGTATTACGTGAACTGTCCATGTATAAGAAATAGCACATGTCATAATGGCACATTGTCGTATTACGTGAACTGTCCATGTATAAGGAATAGTACATGTCATAACGGCACATTGTCGTATTCTGTGAACTGTCCATGTATAAGGAATAGTACATGTCATAACGGCACATTGTCATATTACGTGAACTGTCCTTGTATAAGGAATAGTACATGTCATAACGGCACATTGTCGTATTATGTCAACTGTCCATGTATAAGGAATAGTACATGTCATAACGGCACATTGTCGTATTATGTCAACTGTCCATGTATAAGGAATAGTACATGTCATAACGGCACATTGTCGTATTCTGTGAACTGTCCATGTATAAGGAATAGTACATGTCATAACGGCACATTGTCGTATTCTGTGAACTGTTCATGTATAAGGAATAGTACATGTCATAACGGCATATTGTCGTATTCTGTGAACTGTCCATGTATAAGGAATAGTACATGTCATAACGGCACATTGTCGTATTACATGAACTGTCCATGTATAAGGAATAGTACATGTCATAACGGCACATTGTCGTATTACGTGAACTGTCCATGTATAAGGAATAGTACATGTCATAACGGCGCATTGTCGTATTACGTGAACTGTCCATGTATAAGGAATAGTACATGTCATAACGGCGCATTGTCGTATTATGTCAACTGTCCATGTATAAGGAATAGTACATGTCATAACGGCGCATTGTCGTATTATGTCAACTGTCCATGTATAAGGAATAGTACATGTCATAATGGCACATTGTCGTATTATGTCAGCTGTCCATGTATAAGGAATAGTACATGTCATAACGGCACATTGTCGTATTATGTCAACTGTCCATGTATAAGGAATAGTACATGTCATAATGACACATTGTCATATTATGTCAACTGTCCATGTATAAGGAATAGTACATGTCATAACGGCACATTGTCGTATTATGTCAGCTGTCCATGTATAAGGAATAGTACATGTCATAATGGCACATTGTCGTATTATGTCAACTGTCCATGTATAAGGAATAGTACATGTCATAATGGCACATTGTTGTATTATGTCAACTGTCCATGTATAAGGAATAGTACATGTCATAACGGCACATTGTCATATTATGTCAGCTGTCCATGTATAAGGAATAGTACATGTCATAACGGCACATTGTCGTATTACGTCAACTGTCCATGTATAAGGAATAGTACATGTCTTAACGGCACATTGTCGTATTAAGTCAACTGTCCATGTATAAGGAATAGTACATGTCATAACGGCACATTGTCGTATTACGTCAACTGTCCATGTATAAGGAATAGTACATGTCATAATACCACATTGTCGTATTATGTCAACTGTCCATGTATAAGGAATAGTACATGTCATAATGGCACATTGTCGTATTATGTCAACTGTCCATGTATAAGGAATAGTACATGTCATAATGGCACATTGTCATATTATGTCAACTGTCCATGTATAAGGAATAGTACATGTCATAACGGCACATTGTCGTATTTTGTCAACTGTCCATGTATAAGGAATAGTACATGTCATAACGGCACATTGCCGTATTATGTCAACTGTCCATGTATAAGGAATAGTACATGTCATAACGGCACATTGTCGTATTATGTCAACTGTCCATGTATAAGGAATAGTACATGTCATAACGGCACATTGTCGTATTATGTCAGCTGTCCATGTATAAGGAATAGTACATGTCATAACAGCACATTGTCGTATTACGTGAACTGTCCATGTATAAGGAATAGTACATGTCATAATGGCACATTGTCATATTATGTCAACTGTCCATGTATAAGGAATAGTACATGTCATAATGGCACATTGTCGTATTATGTCAACTGTTCATATATAACGAATAGTACATGTCATAACATTCTTTTTGTCCTTGGTCATGTTTGGTAATGCTGATGGCAGCTGAATTCATAACTGCATAATAAATGTAAAAGTTTGTGTCTAAGGTGTGGGAGAAGTACACAGGAACATTATTCATTAACAATGTCCAAGATGTGAGAGGCGTACATGGACATTATTACATTATTCATGATAAATGTAAAAGTCTGAATCCAAGTGGGAGGGGCACACTATTCATAATAAAAGTAGCAGTCAAAGTGAGAGGAATATATATATATATATATATATATATATATATATATATATATGTGTGTGCGTTGTTCCTAACAAATGTAACAGTCTGTGTCTGAGACATGAAAAGGGTATACATGAACATGTTATCCCATTTGTAAGTCAGAGTACAAGACTTCAAAGTATAAAAGACCCCTTTGATTCAGATGGATCAGGAATCCAAAACTGATATAGTTCAGGCCGTAAACTATGCAAGACTAGCAACAAAGAACTACAGAGCTGGTTCCCATTTTATGTTTTAGACCTCACAAGTCCCAAACATCTGAGAAGTAATTGGAGGGAAATATACACTGTCCATAACTGCTGCAATTTGGAGAATTCCTCCTTATCCAATGTGCATCATTCTTGGAGATAGTATATATATATATATATATATATATATATATACATACACACACACACATATATATTTATTTATCTAACATTTGTCTACCAGGATGGTCTGGCTGGAGAGCTAGTGTCCATTTTTAACGGAATCCCGGGGAGAAAAGCTCCAAACAGGTACAGAGCATAAACAATATAAAATAAAAATAAAAGACACTTAAGATGACAAAGTTTAGGATACACATAGAGAAAGGTTAACAAGCTAATAATATAGAGAAAAAGGTACAGTCATGTGGCCTTACACTGAAGTCTTTTGACATTACAGAGCTTTGGTATAGTGTAGGCATACAGAAAACAATATTTACAGTATGTACAAGGAGAAAAGAGAAGCAGTGTAATACAGCATTATGTGGTGACTAAAGCATAAAGGGTAGCTTCATTCAGCTGGGTAGGAGTTCAGGGAGGTCCATTGCAGTTACATAACTGGTTGGCATATAGATGGGATTTTAGGTGGGTTTTGAAGGTGGATGGACATTTTTGTAGACTGAGGTCAGGAGGCAGGATATTCCATATTTTTGCAACTTTGTGACTGAAGACAGATTCCCCAGACCTGTTTTTACAGTGGATATGTTCTATCAGAGCTTTGTTACTGGATCCTAACTGCCTGTTTGAGCTGTAGAGATTTAGGAGGTCTGTCAGGGCAAGGTTTTTTCAGGATAATATAATATCTGGTGTGCAGGTTAAGTTGGTGGTATCGTAGTAGGTTTGGGAATTCTAACCAGTGAAGTGCATGTAAGGATTGGCAATGGTGGGAGTGTGATAGCATGTGGAGAGTTTATTAAGGTTGGTTTTATTTAGCTTTGTTAGTACTGGGCATGTATACAGTAGTGTTGATAGCAGATGGGTTCTGGCTATGGCGACTTTAGCTTTGGAAGTTAGGTACCGTTTGCAGTGATAGAGGGTCCCTAGTTTCTTATGTACTTTGGAGACAGTGAGTGATATATATTTGCTGTATTTTAGTTGTTGGGCAATGATAAAGCCTAGTAACTTGGCTTCTGGGACTGGGGTAATAACAGTGTTGTCAGCTGAGGATATGGAGAAGGTAGTATCATGGGTTTTTGTAGGGTGGAACAACATATGTTGCATGTGGAGCAGATCAGAGTTGTATCATCAGCATATTGGAGTATTCTGGCTTTTGTAGTTGCCGAGTAAATGTTAAACAGGAGGGACCAAGGATGGAGCCTTGGGGTACACCAACCATGACTGAGAGTGTGGGGGGGGGTAGGGAGTTAAGCCATTTAACAGATTGTTGGCTCTTGTCTAGATATCCTTTAAACTACAGCAGGGTGGGGCAGTCAAGGCTGAGATCTGAGAGGCAAGTTAGGAGTTTATTGTGAGAAACTGTATCAAAAGCTTTGGATAAGTCTAGAAAGGTGGCAGAGACAAGATTATCTTGGTTTCTGTATGTGTTTATGATATTGGTGAAGTTAATTAGGGCTGTAGTGGTGCTGTGAAATGGGCATAAGACATGTTTTGAGTTGGATAGGAAATTTTTGGAGAGAAGATGGGTGAGGATTTGATGGTGAACTCATCTTTCTAGGATTTTAGATAGGGGTAAGAGGATTGCGATGGGTCAATAGTTAGAGAGATTGGAGGAGGGACCACCCTTGTAGAGGGGAATAAAAACATAATTTCCACAAGGTTGGGATGGTGCGCTCAGTAATAGATCTATTTATTAGCAGTGTGACGGGGTAGGCTATGGCCCTAGGTTCTAGTTGGTGGTATTCGACAGGAAGATAGTCGGCAGCGAGGGTGGTTGGTTTAAGTTTTTGTTAAGAGTTTTTGGATGCTACATATTGATATTGGTTTGAGTGAGAAGGTGGTAGTGTTATTCTGGGGTTCAGGAGGTTGGGTGAGGTTGCTTGGGTTTGTATTGTTTATGAGTTTAAGTATAGAGGAGGGGAAGAAGTCGTTGAAACTAGAGGCTATATGTACGTTTGAACCATCTATATTAGGTGGGGGTGTGGTTGCTTTACTGGGTTAGAGGATGTTGTTCACTGCAGCCCAGAAGTTTTGAGGGTTGTTACAATGTTTTTTTTGTAGGGAGGTGTAGTGTTTCTGCTTGTCCATCTTAACTTATTTCTTTGCTTTATTTCTAAGTTCAAGGAAGGCCTGCGTAGTTGTGAGTGTTTTATGTTGACGCCATATTTTCCAAGCCTTATTCCTCTCTTTTAGTAAAGCCCTTGTGGTGCTTTGTAGCCATGGGGCAGGGTTGCTGCATATTCTAATTGTTTTGATTGGGGCTAGTTGGTTGAGGATTTCTAGAAATGTGGAGTTGAAGTATTCTACTGTGTTGTCAAGTGGGAGGGTATTTATGGGAGACCATTTGCAGGATTCTAAGGTTTCTATGAAGCAATCTGTGGGGAAGTTTTTGCGGGTGTGGGTTTGTAATAGAGTGTGGGAGTTAACTGATTTAAGTTTGTGCCTGAGGATGAAAGCTGGATTGTGGTCACTTAGAGAGTCAGACAGTGTTCCACATTGATTGGCAGTGTTGGGCTGATTTGTGATGATCCAGTCTAGTATGGATTCCCTTTTAGTGGACTTGTCAAAGTGTGTGGGTGATTGAATGATTTGGGTGAAATTATATAGGTTTATGTGATTGGTGGGTGTTAGAGAATGGATAGAGTTCCAGTCAATATTAACATCGCCTAGGACTATAGTTTCTTGGGGGAGGGAGTGAGAAGCCCAATGGAGTATAGACTCTAGTGTGGTCTGGTTGTCCCCTGGGGGTATACAGATCCCAAGTATGTTTAGGTGTTTGTGCTGGTTTAAGAGAATTTTTGCACGTAAGATTTCGGCATTTTTTTAGTTGGTGAGTTTGTTTTGCAGTAGCTGGAGTTTTAGGTTGGTTTTGTAAATTAGAGTAATACCTCCACCTTTTTTGTGAAGTCTTTCTACTCTTTGAATGCTATATATGGGGGGGGGTAATGGAGTTGTCCTTGCTGTGTGGCTTAGGCCATGTCTCAGTTATGAGTCTTATGTCGGGATTATATTAGGTGATGGCTGAGTGCAGCTCTTCTACTTTGTTCATAATACTGTGGATGTTTACATTGAGTATTAGTAGATCTGTGGGTTTATACCTAAGTGGTAGTTGGGAGATTAGTTTGTTGTTAATAATTGTTCTTGGGCTGGGGGTTAGGGTGAATATCCCCTCCTAATAGTAGTTGAGCTGCTATGTTGGTAATTGTTTTAAGGTACAGCATCATTAGATTGTGAAATCTGAGGCATGGCTGTTTTTTGGATTGTGGGGTATAGTGGATTGGGGAGGTGATTTGAAAGATGATTTGGCTGTAACTGGATGGGGATGTGATTGAGGGTTTGTAGGTGTTATAAGTGGTAAGAGGTAGAGTGGGGGGATTTACAGTAATTATGTGTGATGGGTGAGTGGAGATATGAGGTGATAATGGAAGCTGTGGAGAGGCATATGAGTAGGGAAAGTAATAGTAATGGAGAGTCAATCCTCAAAAATTACGTTAAAAGCACCAGCAGCCACTCGAAACAAAAATCCAAGGTGCCCAAAGAAGCAGGAAACAAGGAAAAAGGACTGCAGTCAGTTCAAGACCCAGATTTCTTTTTTTCATGATCAGCAAAGTGGCTCGGGTTTAAGGAATGAATTCCTGACTTTCTCAAATAAGAGAGTTGATTTTCGCATTTGAATAAATGATTTGATCCAGGTTCTGGCTGTCATTCCTGTACTGACAGTGTTTCTTCTTGGTGCTGTGGAGGTTAAGTTGTCCACATCTGATGAAGTAAACCAAACGAAAATGTATAGGCTGAGATTTCAGAAATGTTAATATGTATTGGGATTTCTGTGTACTGTGGTTTTGTGCAATAAATCATGTTTTTTAAAAGTGCTTGTTTCCTGCTTCCATGGGCACCTTAGTAATGGAGAGTTGTATGAGTGGGAGTGAGGTGTAAAGGGCATGGTAGTAGGGGTGTGGGTTGAAACTTGGTGGTGTGTGCCTTTGAGAAGGGATTGGGTGGATGGGGATTGGGAGTAATGTTAATTTATGAGGGTGTAGGTGTAGAGAGTGCGAGTGGAGTGGAGATGGAAGTTTTTAGGTTTGTGTTTATGATTGTGGGGCAAAGTGTATGTTAGAGTGTGGATGACTAGTGTGTGTGATTGGGAGTGGTTAGTGGGTATGGTTGAGGGGTCAGGTGGTATGGGGTTGAGATAAATGTGTGAGTAGTGGGGGCGGGTGAGAATTGGGGGCAGGGTAGGGCAGTGGAGTGAGCCCGAGCTTTAGCAAGGGCAAACAGAGCAGGGATGAACCAGCAGTGCAGGTAAGTGGCTGCAGAATATAATGAGTGTGATGGGCAGGAGGCTATGGGAGGAAGTAGGGGAGTCCTGGAGGTGCGCGTAGTAACTGTTGTTGGTGGACTCTGCCTGTAAAGAGAAGTGGAAGTGAGTGGAAGTTCTGTTAGGTATTGTCAGAGGAAGGTGGGGGGGGAATCAGGGAAAGACCGTGCTAGGGGAGGGAAGGACTGAGGAGGGTCCCAAAGTGATTATAGTAGTAGTATGCCAGGGGGGTGAAAATAGGAGGTTTAGGCTACTGAGTTAGAAAAATAAAACAAATAAGAGGTTTAGGCTACTGAGCTAAAAAGTAGTGAACTATGGGCACATAAAAAACACTTTCCACTGCCAACCCAGTTGGTGTGCTCACATGTAAAGAATAGATAATAACCTCAAAAGGTGTTGTTTGCTTGGGAGCTTGGGATGCTTTTCTGGCTCAGGTTTGGTTTCAGGTTGTGGTTCCCATTGGTCTTTACTGTATAGGAAGGTGCTGGGCAGTTAACCCAATGTTAGGTACAATCTAGAGGTAGAAAAAAGAAACATTGGTGAAGTAAATAAGAGGTATTAGGCAGTGTAAAGTTCTAACACAGTTCTTATAGCACAACTTTGGATAGGTACAGGTCTAGTATAAGATTATTTGCAGCCAGAGGCAAGCTATCGGACCTGAGGATGGCTCCTGCTATACAAGGTTAAAGCAATGTGGGGACTAATTAACTTTCCCTTTTAATAGTTATATCTCTTGGGGCCACCAGATGTCAGTGTTGGGACCACTTGCTGGAGTTATATGGTATACTGTTGTAAGCTCCTGCTGGAAATTGTTAATGAGACAAAAAAATAAAACAACACGGTTAATGCTGCTTCTGATACAGTATGAACAGTTATGGGAGGTATTTAAGAAAGAAGGCATGCACGGGGAGCATGCATGGAGGTAGAGAGGCACATGGGGTGTACATATATCTAACAGAAACCACGGGTATTTGATAGCATTGCTCGTGGTGATTGCCAACAGGGAAATAATTTCTCTTGTGGTTATATCTGCTTTGGATGGTCGAAATCTTATTTACTGGAAGCCATCGTGTGAATAATGAGATGGTACGCACTCTAATGAGGGAAGATAGATTACTTCTTCTGGCTGCAAATAAGTAGCATGCAGTGTGATCTGCGAGCCTCCAGACCTAATAGGCATTACAGCAGGGTCTGAGTCACAGTTAGCTGATTAACGCAGTGCACTATATATATATATATATATATATATATATATATATATATATATATTTAAAACTGGGGTGCAAGATGTCAACTTCCCATCCTACATTAGGGATGCAGGGGGAGGGCTTGCCCCTGAAAAAACATTTTTTACTGTGTAACATCGAGTTTCCCTCTTTTTGGTCATATGTAGAATCTTGTTTACCTTTTCAGACTTTATGCAAATTGGACAACATTTTTATATAACTCAAAAGTGAACTTTCCGTAGAATTAAAATGCACTTTTGTTCCTGTTTTCTGCATCAGTTGTATTACATTTCAAGAAACAAAAGTCCCTTTGAGCTGATACTAAAGCGATACACCAACAGTATAGCACGAGGTGTACATAAAGGATACATTCATGACATCAGCGAATCGATCGTCTGTCGTAGCTGGCATATTCTTGCAGGCAGTCTTGATTTCATTTATTGTACAGTGGAGATCATTAAGGTCAGATGTTATTGTTCTCTGATTAACTGTAGAAGGCAAACATAAAAGGAAATACTGTAATGATGCCTTATTACTAATGCACTGTCAGACGAAGTATGCAAATGAAAATTCTAATATAAATGCATTTGGGAACAAATAATCATATCAGAGAGATGCTGCTGCAGAATATAAGACTTGCTAAAGAACATTTACTTCTTGTTCAGAAAGACTTTATGAAAAACATTAACATTCTTAAACACGCATCAGTATTTTGTGGCAGGAAAACATTAAAATTACTCTGGTGGTGCTGTTTTACAGCCATTAGTACTACTATATTTAATACATGTTCTAGACGCTGTTATCTCTGTTGAGTAATGTGCACAGTGAGTAATTCTGCAGTTTCTTAGCCACTCTGTGCAGGGTATGGAAAACAGGTTTCTGTTTAGGAATCACTTGTGTGTTGCTGGGGCTTTGTGTGGCTTTTCGTTGAATAACCTGGATTGTTATCATGATTCCTATATTCAAGGGTTCATGGATAAGTACTAGGTTAGTTGCCCTTACAAGCCATTGTAAGCCTAGACAATTTCCCTTTTCGGTTACAGACTGGCCTTACCCAAATAATATACATATATGTATAATAATAATACATGGCCTGTGATAGGAATTATGCTACTAGCAACAGGACAACTCGGCACACCTAATTGTTTGCTACCAGACACACTCCCAGAGTGGTCCTCAGCTGTCTCCATAGGCTGGAACTTCTACGATGTTCCATTTTTTTTTTTTATTATCCCTTACAGAATACTAGAAAAACCTCTTCAGTTATACCAGAGATGCATGACTTGACCCTGTACAGCAAGAGGTGGGCAGGGGGTCTATATTACTTTGTCAAAAACTAACTTCAGCAAACCGCCATTCATTAAATGTTAACATCAGTGAACATTTTTCTCAGGGCAGTGAGTTACTTGGTCAGAATTAGGAAATGTATTCATAGGTTCATAGGTTCATAGGTTGGTACTAGGCTATCAGCCCTAGGGCCTATACAAGCCTAGCCATAACAATTCCCTGGCTATTTCTTCCCACATTATTTACTTTCCTGGACCCCTGTCTAGCAGGGCGACTGACGTGATCCCTGGGGTGAATTTCCTTTCTCCCATCCAATCATCAAGGTTCCTCTTGAAGAGGTCCAAAGAGGCACTCTGCTTGACATGTATGGGCAATCTATTCCAGAGTCTGGGGAGTCTCTGGGTCAGGAACCTATCCCTCCAGCATGTTTTGTTTATTGTGATGACAAGGTTTAGATCCCTGGAGCGTGTAGCTCTGAGGGATTGGGATTTCTTTAAGTGTAGCATGTCCAACAGCTCTGGGTTTGTATGTTAAGCAGAGATCGCCTCTGAGTAGACGATATGCAACAGAGTATAGCTGGAGTTTTTTAAGGTGGTCAGCGTAGGGCATCTGCTTTAGGCCTGTGATTCTTTTAGTGAGGTATTTCTGAGGCTTTTCCAGTTGTTGCAGATGTCTTGAGAGGTACATACCAAATGGGGCATTGTATTCTATAATGGGTCTAATGAGGGATGAGTACAGTGGGACAATGACCTCCTTTTTTCTGGATGAAAAGCCCTTCATGATGAGGTGTGCCACATAGAAGGATTTCCTGACTGTTGTGGCGATGTGGTTATCGAAGGTGAGACCACTGTCCACCTGTGTCCCTAAGTCTCTTATCACACTTTCTGTGTTTAGCGTACTACCACCTATATGGTAATTCATGGATACATGATTTTTCCCAAAGGGGATAACAATACATTTCTTGGCATTGAACTTGAGCCCATGGCTCTGGCACCAAGCATCTGTTTCTGTAAGGCCTTTTTGTAGAGTATCCACATCATTTGGGGATTCAATAATGGCTCCCAGTTTGCAGTCATCTGCAAACTTTGTTAGCCAGAGTCCCTTAGTGTTGACCTGTACTTCAGAGAAGTAGATGCCAAACAAGAGCGGCCCCAGGACTGAACCCTGAGGTACTCCACTTGTCACTTGTCTGGAGCTGGATTTGGAGTCGGCAACTTTTACAGTGTGGGTTCTATCAGTAAGCCATTTAGCAACCCATTGAGTGACAGGGATTAATGCCCAACTTAGTAAGTTTATCTATGATTCCAGAGTGGGGGATGGTATCAAAGGCCTTGGCAAGGTCTAGATAGGCTGTGTGGACCACCTTACCCTTGTCCATGGCTCTGGAGACTGATTCAAAGAAGTCAATCAGGTTCACGAGACAAGATCGGCCCTTCACAAACCCAAACTGGGTGGGGTCCACTGTTTGAAGGTTGCCAATGTCTTTGTTTATAAGTTCCATGATAATACGCTCCATGGCCTTGCAGATAAGGCTTGTCAGACTGATGGGACGGTAGTTTCCGGGATCCAGGGTGGATCCCCCCTTGTGGATTGGGATAACTGTAGCTCTGCGCCACTCAGTGGGCATGAAACCTGAGGTGAGGCTATGATTAAACATGACACTTAGGTGAGGTGCCAGTTCATATTGTAGTTCATGTAGTACACAGCCCGGGATGTCATCTGGTCCCATGGATGCTGTATTCTTGGCTTTAGAGAGTGCGTTTTGTACCTGTGTGGCCGTTATTACTGGAATTTGGCACTCTTCCGGTATTGAGATGGGCCATTTAGGGGGTGAGAGGGGGTGAAGTTGGCACTGAATCGATCTGCCAGGATATTGGCAATATCCTTCGGATCAGTATATTTAATACCATTCTGTTTTAGCTCAGAGCAGATCTGAGCATTGCCATTTAGATTCTTGACATAGTTATAGAATGCTTTGTGGTTGTCTTTGGAATCTTTGGCAATTTTATTTTCATAACTAGCTTTGGAGGATTTTATGAGGCATCTCAGTTTCTTACTGAGGGTAGTAAGGAGTTTTTGCATCCTGGGATTTTCCTCTTTTCTGCAAAAGTTTCTTCCTTTTGTTGTAAAGTTTGTTTATGGCAGGAGACCACCAGATTGGCTTCCTTTTTTTGGATGAGAGCATTTTGGTTCTATTTGGGATGCACGATTCATGCATGAGTGGATGTGCTCGTACAGTGCCTTAGTGTAGGATTCAGCAGTTGAACTTTCAGTTCCCGTCTGCATGGGTGTCATGAAGTTTGTCACTTCTGACTTGAGTAGCATGAAGTTGGCTTTGGAGAAGTTTTTTATGGTGGTTTCTTTACTGAGGGGTGGGTGTGGGATGTGGATGTTAAGGGTGATTAGCTTATGGTCAGACCTGACTAATGAGGGGGTGTCCATAGGTATGGAGCACTGATTTCCCATGTTGGTAATGACGAGGTCTAGGATATTGGAGCCCCTGGTGGGACTATGGATTAGTTTGATCCAGGGCATTGGAATTTATGAATTCCAAGAACTGTTGCGCAAAGGTGTTGGGACATGAGTAGTTTTCCCAGTTAATGGCAGGGTAGTTAAAATCACCCAGAATTAGGATGTTTGGTTCTATCTTAATATTTTCCAGTATGTTTAGAAAGGTGTAGTGAAAATCTTGGGGTATGGTGGGGGATCTGTAGCAAGCTACAATTTGGATTGCAGTCTTACCTAGTGTTAGTTGCACTTGGAGAATTTCAGACACATTGTGTTGGCCAACTAGCCTGGTGGTGTGAATATCCTTGGTGAATATTGACACTCCTCCACCTTTAGTGTTTCGGTCCTGGTTTGGTGGCCGAAAAGTGTGGTAAGAGTTGTAGCCTAGTATTGCAGGGGTGCTTTCTGGAGCCTCATTTATTTATTTATTTATTTATTTATTATTTATTTATTAACATTTGCTGACTGGGAAAGTCCACTGGGTCAGAGACCCATTTTTAGTGGAGGCCCAGGGAGAATGGCTCCACAAAGTAATTACAAAAGAAAAACAATAATCTTAAAAACTATACAGGTTTAAGATGCAGAAGAAAACATATGTCAGAAATACAAATTACAGGAATTTTACAATTATTCCACACAAGATGCAGAAAGAAAGATTTCAAAAATACAGTTCACAGGATTTTGCCTTTTTTACAGTCAGAGATGGTCAAGAGACCCATTTTTTCAGTGGAGCCTGGGGAGAAAACTTCCACAAAAGCATTACAAAATAAACAAGTTTACAATTACAGGTTTAAGATGCAGAAGAAAACATATGTAAAAAATACAGTTTATAGGATTTTACATTATTCCACACAAGATGCAGAAAAGATTTCAAGAATTCAATTTATAGGATTCTGCCTTATTATACAGTTGAAAAGCATTGGGTTTGAAACAGTACTTTCTAAGTTAGGAGTATTTTGTTGTGCTGTTTGAGGTGGTTTGCTTCTGAGGCAGGTACAGGATAGATTAATTAGAAAATGAGTTTTTAGAGCCACTTTAAAGCTTTTTGGGTAGACAATTTGGGTTATTTCAGATTATAGGTTATTCCGTAGTTTGGCAATAGAGTGGGAGAACAGACATTGTCCTGCTCTTTTGTTGGGTTTTGTTACAGAAAGCAAGAGTTTACAGGAAGATGTTAGAGTTCTTGTAGGGGTATAAGTTTGTAGGATTGAGTTGAGGGATGGGCATTCATTAGGTTTACTGATTAGTTTGTGGGCCAAGGTCAGCTGGGTATATTCTAGATGGTGAGCGAATTCTAGACATTTTAGTTCAGTGATTGCTTGGCAGTGATGAGTGTGGTGTGGTTTTTCGGAGGCGAATTTAGCTATTTTATTGTAGCAGGATTGTAGTTTATTACTGAGGTTTGTGTGAAGACTGGAAAAAATGGCACTACCATACAGAAGGGAAGGGAAGGGATGAGGAGGGTATTAGCTAGATTTATTTGGGTATATTTATCCATGTAGAGCTTGTGGTGATATAGTTTGCCTAGTTTGAAGTGAGTTTTCTTTATTGCATTCAGGATGTGTGGTTCATAAGTGAGTTTATCTATTGTTATACCTAGTAGTTTGGCTGTCTTAACTAGTTCTATTTCTGTCCCATCTTTAGCAAGGATTTTGAAGTCAGTATCAGGTGATGTTGTAGAGAAAAATAAAAGTTTCGGTTTTTTTAGGGGTTTAGCATTAGTTGTGCGTTAATAAGCCATGATTCGATAGAAGTAAAGGCCTTTTATGTAATTGTGAGGAGATCTGAGAAATGTTTGAAGGTGGATATCAGAGTTGAATCATCGGCATATTGGATGAGATTCTGAATTGGGGGGCTTTGTGCAGGTCATTAATGAAAATACTACACATTAGTGGACCTAAAATGGATTCTTGTGGTACTCCTATATTGTTGGGTTGATAGTCAGATTGTACATTTAGCCTCCTTACTGATTGTTCCCTGTTTTGTAACTAATATGTAAACCAATTCAGGGATCTTGGGGAGCAGCCTGGATCTTGGTGAGCAGCCTAGTCTTGATAGTTGATTTACTAGCTTAGTATGTGAGACTGTGTCAAAAGCCTTAGATAGATCTAGTAGGATTACAGAGGTAGGATGCCCTGCATCTAAGGCTTTGTTGATAGTGTCAGTGAAAGAATGAAGGGGAGTGACAGCGCTATGCCCTGGACGGAAACCATGTTGGGTGGGGGATAGAAGAGCATTATATGAGAGGTGGTTAAGTAGTTGTGAGTGAACACATTTTTCCAAGATTTGTGATAGTGGGGAGAGTATAGAGATAGGGCAGTAGTTAGAAAGATCGTGGGAGATTCCCCCTTTGTGAAGTGGGGCAATGATAGATTTTTTCCATAGTAGAGGAACATAGGATTCAGAGAGAGAGAGAAAGCGATTTATGAGGTTTGTAACTGGGTATGCTATTGCAGTAGCTGCTAGTTGTAGATTTTCTGGGGGGAGGTTATATGCACACAATGAGCAAGGTTTGAGTTGTCTTAAGAGTTTCAGGATTCGGGAGGTGGGTATAGGTTGGATAGTGAAGCAGTTGGCTGGTTGAGTATTAGTGTAGTCTGCAGGGGAAGGGGTATGTTTGTTTGGTTGGGTAGGGTGTGTGTTTGGGCTGTATGGGCAGTCTTTAAGTAGTTTTTGAATGGTAGAGATGAAGTGGGTATTAAAATCTTGGGAAATTTGTTATGGTGTTTCGTTTGGTGCTGGGAATGGGTTTTGGATGGTGCCTGGGTTAAGTAGAGAGGAGACAGATTTCCGAAAGTGTTTGGGGTTGTTGTACGAGGTAGATAGTTTACTGGAAAAATAATCTTTTTTATCCTGTATCGCTAGCTTTTTTGCTTTGTTACAGAGTTGTTTGTAGTGTAGTTCATTCTATTTTGTTGTATCTTTCGGCCATGTTTTCCATGTTGTTTCTAAGAACGATATTTTGTTTAGTTTGTTTTGTTAACCACGGGGTGTGATTCGTTTTGGTTCTTTTAGTACTCATTGGAGCTACACTATTGAGAGTATCTAAAAAGAGTTTGTTGAAATAGTCAATAGCTTCGTCTAGGGGGAGTATTTTTAATGGGTTCCAATTTTGAGACTTTAGGATACTTATAAACTTATTTAGATCAAAGTTGGCAAGGTTCCTTGATGCTCTATATGAATGTGTTTTAGTTGTATGAGGGTGAGTCCTGTATGTATGAGCTGGAAGGTGGTTCATAGGTTCATAGGTTCATACTAGGCTATCTGCCCAAGGGCATTTATAAGCCTAGCCCATAGTTATGTGGCTTTCGCCACCCCTTTAGTTTGAATAAAAACTATGCCTATCATTTTTTGTGCCTCTGTCAAGCAGTGATACTGAAGTAATCCCTGGGGTATATCTGCGATCTCCCATCCATTGGTCAAGATTCCTCTTGAACAAGGCCAGCGAGGTGCTCTGCCTCACATGTACTGGGATTTTGTTCCACAGCATAGGGAGTCTCTGGGTGATGAATCTGTCCCTCCAGCACATTCTATTTATAACCGTGTCAAGGTTTAAGTCTCCCGCCCTTGTGGTTCTGAGGATCTAGATTTTTGAGGTGAAGCATATTCATCAAATCTGGGTTTGACATGGCCTTATATGTCAGGCACAGGTCACCTCTGAGCAAGCGGTATGAGACTGAATAGAGCTGGAGTTCTTTCAGTCGGGCAGCATAAGACATATTTTTGAGACCCTTCATCCTTTTGGTGAGGAACTTTTGGGGCCTTTCAAGCTGCAGCAGGTGTCTGGTCAGATACATTCGAACGGGCATTGTACTCAATCATAGGTCTAATGAGTGATGAGTACAGGGGACGATGACCTCCCTTGATCTAGATGTGAATCCCTTCATGGTCAGGTGGGCGATATAGAAGGTTTTCCTAACTACTTTAGCAACATGAGTGTCAAACGAAGGCTACTGTCAACTTGGGTCCCCAGATCCCTGATGACTTTTTCTGTGCTCAGTGGATTGCCACCTATATGGTAGCTAGGGGTAACCTTGTTTTTCCCAAAGGGTATGACTATGCAATTTTGGCGCTTAACTTCAGGCCATGGCTCTGGCACCAGTTATCCATTTCTGTGAGGCCCTTCTGGAGGATATCTGTGTCAGATGTGTTTTCGACTATGGCGCCCAGTTTGCAGTCATCTGCAAACTTTGTCAGCCATAACCCTCCTGTGTTTGCTTGTACTTCAGAAAAGTAGATGCCGAACAAGAGTGGACCCAGGACTGAGCCCTGTGGGACACCACTTGTGACAGGCTTTGAGTCTGACATGGCTCCAGCAACTCTGACCCTGTGGGTTCTGTCACTTAGCCAGTTTGCAACCCATCTTGTAATGTATGGGTTTACATTCAAGCTGATGAGTTTTTCGATGATACCCGAGTGGGGTATTGTGTCAAGGCCTTTGCCAGGTCGAGGTAGGCTGTATGGACTGCCTTTCCTCATCAATGGCCTTGGTGACTGTCTCGAAAAAGTCAACCAAGTTTAAGAGGCAGGATCTGCCTTTGACAAAGCCAAACTGGGTTGGATCTAAAGTCTGCAAGTTCCCTATGTCTTTATTTATGAGTTCCATTATGATCCTCTCCATGGCTTTGCAGATAAGGCTTGTCAAGCTAATGGGCGGTAATTTCCAGGGTCTGTGGAGGCACCGCCTTATGAAGTGGGACCACAGTCACCGTCGCCACTCCTTGGGTACGTATCCTGAGGTGAGGCTAAGATTAAACAGCTGTCCTAACTGTGGGTTTAATTCCTCGTTGAGTTCATGAAGCACACAGCCGGGGACACCATCCGGTCCCATGGATGCTGTGTTTTTTTGCCTTAGTGAGGGCAGTTCTCACCTGGGCGTTGGAGATGTTTGGGGGGCTACAATCCTCTGGAATAGATATCTCTCCTTTTGGGGAGGGGAGAGAAGTTTGCACTGAACCTGTCAGCCAGTATGTTAGCAATGTGTGTAGGTTCAGTAATTTTCACATCATTTTGAACTAATTCTGAGCATATCTGGGAGTTTCCTCCTAGGTTTCTAACATAGCTAAAGAAGGCCTTATGATTGTCTTTAGAGTCCTTGGCGATTTTTCTCTCAAAATTTGCCTTTGATGATTTTATGAGAGCTCTTAGTTTTTTACTTATAATGATCAAAGGTGTCCTACCTTTCAAGGATTTTGCTCTATCTTGTAGTAGCTTCCTCCTTTTGTTGTAGAGCTTGTTTATGGCTGGGGTCCACCAGACTGGATGCTTGCCTTTGGTACAGAGAGTCTTAGTTTTGTTTGGGATTGCCTGATCCATGCAGTCCTGTAGGTGCTGGTAGAAGGCATTTGTAAGTGATTCAGCGGTTTGAGAAATGTTTACCACTGGCTCAGGGGCCTTAAAGGAGACCACACTAGTTTTTAGAAGTGTGAAATCGGCTTTTGAGAAGTTTTTCACTGTGGTCTTTTTGTTTCAGGTGGGGCGGGATGAGGACCTCCAGCGAGATTAGTTTATGATCTGATCTCACCAGTGAGGGTATACTTCGGTGTTGAACATTTTGATCCCATGTTCGTGATGATGAGATCAAGTATGTTTTCTCCTCTTGTGGGGATGGTGACTAGTTGTTCCATGGCATTTGAGTTTATGAACTCCAGGAATCTTTGGGTTAGAGTGTTCGGGCTTGAGTAGTGTTCCCAGTCTATATTAGGGTAGATGAAGTCACCTAGTATGATGGTGTTTGGAGATACATTTATCCCCTCCAATGTTTTCAGGAAGGCCATGTGAGGTTCCTGAGTTTGAGAGGGTGGCCTGTAACATGCTACAAATTGCAGAGCAGTCTTGCCTATGGTTAACTGCACCTGGATGGTCTCCGATGCATCGTCGTTGCCACCAACCTTGAGGTGTGGGTGTCCTTTATGAATATGGACACCCTCCTTTCTTGGTGTTGTCCGGATTTTGGGGCGGAACGCATGATATGAGGTGAAACCTGTTAGTGCTGGGGTGCTCTCAGGAGCCTTGAACCAGGTTTCTGTCACAGCACAGACATCGATGTTCTCCATATTGAGAAGGGCCTCGAGTGCGTGCATCTTGAGATTGAGACTTCTGGCACTGAGCAGCATTACCCTTAGTTTTTTCCTTTTGGTGTTCTAGGGTGGTAGGTTTAGAATTTGAGCCTTGCCTAAAAAGGCACTATGGGGTGGCAAGAGCCTTTGCCAATATCCGGAAGCCCAGGGTGACAGGTGCAAGCCGTCCTTGCGAAGCAGCGTGGCTTGTCCAGCATGTCATCCCAGGCAGACAGACATTGGATCCCTTTGAATGACACCAGAATTTAAGCCAATTATTAAAGCTGATCATCTTATCACTGTATTGTGGCATCATTCTAGTTGAAGGTAGGATACTGCTCAAGGTCAGGGTCATACCTGCCTGGGCTACATAATCAGAGAGCTCCTCGATGTCCCTTTTCATGTAGTCCAAGGAGGTACGTCTCAGGTCGTTGACACCAGCGTGGACAATGACTGAGTCGTACTTGTACCTGCTGTTGAGAGACCTGAGTGCTTGCGTTATGTGGCGGATTCTAGCGCCCGACAGGCAGCTTACTGTGACCTTCTCCTTACTCAGTCTGGTGAGCGGGACGTCAGTGTGTCTGACTATGGAATCACCAATGACAAGTGTGTCTGGTATTTTGTTTGGCCTTAAGGGCTGTGACTGTTTGACACTCTGACTGTGTGGTCTATGTGTTGCATGTGTTGGGTCGTGAGGTGGTAGTTGTTTGGGTGTCTGCTTTGGTGGCCTCTGCTGTTTTGGTAAATTTTTGATCAGAGCCTCGAGTATGTCTTTGTGTGAGTATGTGTATGATTTGAAGTTGTGATGGTACCATGTGTGACTGGGTATGTATTGTGTGTGGTTACCTTCTCCTCCTCCTGTCTTGTAACTAATATGCCAATTCAGGGATCTTGAGAGCAGCCTGGATCTTGGTGAGCAGCCTAGTCTTGATAGTTGATTTCTAGCTTGTATTTGAGACTGTGTCAAAAGCCTTAGATAGATCTAGTAGGATTACAGAGGTAGGATGCCACCATGTTGGGTGGGGGATAGAAGAGCATTATATGAGAGGTGGTTAAGTAGTTGTGACTGAACACATTTTTCCAAGATTTTTGAAAGTGGGGAGAGTATAGAGATAGGGCAGTAGTTAGAAAGATCGTCGAGATTTGGGGTAATGATAGATTTTTTTCCATAGTAGAGGAACATAGGATTCAGAGAGAGAGAGAGAGCGATTTATGAGGATTGTAACTGGGTATGCTATTGCAGTAGCTGCTAGTTGCAGATTTTCTGGGGGGAGGTTATCTGCACACAATGAGCAAGGTTTGAGTTGTCTTAAGAGTTTCAGGATTCGGGAGGTGGGTATAGGTTGGATAGTGAAGCAGTTGGCTGGTTGAGTATTAGTGTAGTCTGCAGGGGAAAGTCTTTAAGTTTTTGAATGGTAGAGATGAAATGGGTTTTGGATGGTGGAGACAGATTTGAAAGTGTTTCGAGGTAGATAGTTTACTGGAAAAATAATCTTTTATCCGTATCTAAAAAGAGTTTGTTGAAATAGTCAACAGCTTCGTCTAGGGGGAGTATTTTTAATGGGTTCCAATTTTGAGACTTTAGGATACTTATAAACTTATTTAGATCAAAGTGGGCAAGGTTCCTTGATGTTCTATATGAATGTGTTTTAGTTGTATGAGGGTGAGTCCTGTTTTATAGGTTCATTTACATTTGCGCCGGAACCATAGAGCGAGGGGGGAGGGGAGCCCCCCCACACACTTTTGCAGATCATACCTCCCAACTGTTACTTTTTTAAGATTTCATTTTTCGCGCCGATGACATCAGCTCAAGGCACACGTATTTCCAGGCTTTTGCGAGTGGGAACAGACAGTTTTAATTAGCTGCTGGCTTATCGATTTATTTTTGGAAGCTGCTGCTCAGGATGGAGTCTGTACTGGGAGATTTATTTTGGGAAGCTGTCACTTAGGATGGAGTCTATACTGGGAGACATATTTTCAGAGTGAGTAAGCTGCTGTTTGTGTCTGTGTGCGTGTGTGTGTGTGTGTGTGTGTGTGTGTGTGTGTGTGTGTGTGTCTTTGTGTTAAAAGCGGCAGGAGGACATGTTGCAGCTGCAGTATTCTAAGGTCACTACAACAAAGCAATGAACCTTTTCAGTAAAAGACAATAATTCCACTGCTGATTACCTAAAGAATGTGTAAAAGAACCTAGAAACATTGTCCATCACATATGTATCCTCGTGTCATACTAGATACATAATGTTCATTTTTTGCAAATGTCATTCCATTCAGTTCTTTTCATTTAAAAGCTTTTACTAAAAAGTGTTGCTCTTTATCTTTTGAAATCACTTAATAGCTACAGCCATCAGCATCTGGAACTTTTTTTTTCATTTAAATGTAAAAAGTACACAGTTTCCTGGAACAATTCATGTATACAAATCCTAATGTCACTGTAACTACCTACATAGTACCAAATCAAACCAATGCATATTCTTGGACAAGTACTAATTAACTTGAAATTTCAAAATGAAATGTGTTGAAAATGCCTTGTCAAGCTCTGCTGGGTAAGTGAGATTGTAAGATAATCTTGCACTATTTTACATGATTACCACCCCAGTGTTGTAAAGAGATAACTAAGTTCAGTTAATGGCTCAGGCACAGTTTATGGCTCAGGCACCTAAAAAAGCTGGCAGAGAGGATGGACATGCCTACACTGGGGAAGATCATGCCATCAGTGTTGCATGATTGTTATGTCCTGGTGAAGAAACAGACGTGCAACAGTCACTGAGATTGATGGAGGGGCAGGCTAAGGAGGCATGGTTGCTATAGGACCCAGGGCAGGCACACATGCTCAGAGGCCACTTTCCATTCTCTGATCCACCCTACCAAACAGAGTCAGCACACTGGATTGAAGGTCTTGAGGGGGACACCGACACTCATAACAGCATATATGATGCTGCTAACTTCCATGGAAGGGGATGTGGGAAAAGGCTTAGTGGATCACATTAGTTTTTTTGCTGGGAATGAGAAAAGTTGAAAGAATATGTTAATTTTTTTTTTTAAATATTGAGTGGCTTATGCGATTGAATTAAGAAGGAATGATAGGAAGCAGAAGGCAACATGAACTGAAAATTGTGGGGTTAAACTTCAACTAGGATAAAACTGAGAACATTTTTAATAGAAGGAGTAGAAGACTCAGCGGATGACTTGGTAGAATTTATGGTGGGTATGAATTCTTTAGAGGCACTTGACTTAGTATGAAATAAGAATGTTATAATTTTATGAACACGATCACAGCTGATTGTACAAGCCACTGATTCAGCAAAGTCACTGTAGCCATTGCCCCTGAGACAATGATCTTGGAGATGATTATATTTAAGTAGTTGGGAGTTTGGGGGTCTTGCCCTGCATGGGAGATATACTGGGCTTTGCCTCCACAGAAAAATATATTTTGTGAGCTCATAGATAGGCCATTTCAGACAATCTACTTTACAATACTAGGATTCATAGAGATAATCTTTGGAAGATGAACTTTTTTCAATATGAGACACATAATGTGTTTGGACTGGGATGTGTGAGACTGAAAACATAACAGGCAAACTAAGCAGGCAAATGTCTTCTTCTACCAACATATTAATATAATATGATGATCATTCTAGTCTAGCTGTCTAGTACTATTATAACCTCATGGTCACACAGTCCACAAATTATATACAGATCTAGAATGGATCTACCTTCAACCAGTTGGGTTTCTATACTAAGTACTACAGGAACTAATGAGGCCCCACACTGTCTTGGTAACACAGTCACTCATCAATATTTCCTTCACCGCTAAAAGCAAAGAGAAGGTGCATAAAGCTGGTTAATACCAGAATTAAAGTACTTCACAAAAGCATGTGACTCAAAAGCATCTACCTGAAAACAATTCAGATCCAGGACTAACCAGAAAAACTTCATTATATTGGGATGCCTTTGTAAAACAAAATCCAACATGATAGTATAGTATGTCTTACATAAAAAAAAATCAACACATCAGACTTTGTGTAGTTCCTGCAAATTTTTAGAGACAGACAAATACTTTGATCAAAATTTATACTCTAAGTTTGCAGCATCCTAGTAAATGACTCACATGAGGTAGCAACTTTGTTGGCAAAAGAATTTAATAGTCATGCACCTACTCCCCAAATTTCTGGGAGTTCACTCACCCAACCCCTTACCTAACTCCAAGCACTCAAAGAGCCTGGTACACCCTCAATTTAGTCTTAAAATAGTAACAAGGAAACTGCCTAAGGCTTCATTCTCTTTTTAAGAAGGAAAGGAAGAGCAGATGAAGTGAACTCTATAGTGAAACAAGATGAGGGAAACGGTGAATGTAAAACTCCAACGGTTCTTTATTTTTACAAAGTAACAAAGAGAAGAGGAGCGACTCAGGAAAGAGGCTCGTGTTTCACAAAAGACTTCCTCAAAATTCTGTGAATGAAAATCTGGGCAATCTGGAGGCAAAACAAATCCCAGCATCAGGACAAGAATCATCTATAGCTAGTTCTGAAATATTGATAATGAGTGATTTTCTAAGAGGCATGTATAGGTTCATCTGCTGGGCTGATAATATGAGAACACTGTCCTGTTTTCCAGATGGCAAAATTAGAGGTATTAGGACAGCTTCCGAAGAAATATCACATAGTAATGCAAATATAAGATGAGTAATATGGCTTTGTGGATAAATAATTTTGAGAAATAAAAAAAAAAGCTAAATGTCATCAAACAATTGCTTACTTTTCAAGACTTGGTAATGAAATATAGACCCTGTCTTCCAAAACTTGCTGAAATTTTTACTACCATGAGCTCATACCCCCTGCACATTTACTTATGCAGAATACAGAAAAATAACATTAAAATGAAGAACAAATATATAGAATTGATATTAGCTAATGCATGTTGATAATTTGCTAATAAGACATAGAAACGTAAGAGTGATGCTGATCTTGTTTTAAGAAGGTAGAAGAACTTCATCAGACATTATTTAAACAGCTGAATAGTAACGATCAAACAGAAAAATAACATTTTTCGTTTTTTTTATGGCTTTTGTATGTTTGTACACATACACTGAGCCAGCTTTTCCACACTCTTACCAACATAAAATGCACAACATTATGTGAGTGCACTGATATGATGCATACAATATTGCAAAAATCTATGGCACAGCAGATAGCATTGTTGCCTCACAACAAGAGATTCTCCAGCTCAATTTTCAGCTGTGGTGCCTTCTGTGAGGAGTCTGCATGTCCTCCCTGTGTTTGCATGGGATTCTTCCAGGTGCTCCGGTTTCTTCCCACATTTCAAAGACATGCAGTAGGTTGACCGGACACTCTAAATTGGCCACAGATGTGAGTGTGCGTTTCCCTGTCCATATTCAAATGCAACTTGGATCTAAGGGTAGGTAATAGAATACTCCAGGATTTCCCCTCATGCACTAATGGATAGAGGCAGTTCTTAAATGCTGCATCACTTACGTCGGTCCCTTCAAATTATCTGTGGTATGATCAGTTATTTTCACTAGGGCTAATGTACAATTATCAGCCATGGGACAGGTAAAACCAATCAGGAAATGTTAATTCAAGCACTAAAAGGGAAACTGGCTAAGCTTAAAATGTCCTATAAGTGAACCTTTGTTGTGGTAGTAAATAGTTTTTAAAAAATTGTAGTTTTTAGATCACTAAGTGCCCCTCTCACCCTCTGCCCCACCCCCAGACTTCAACAGCTTCCGCCGCCTATGGTCACTTAGTGAATTTGGTAAGGTGCCTGAGTTTGTATAGTTCTGGGGATGGGTTACAAGTATCCAGTCTAGGATTGATTCACAGTCTGTTGATAAACCATGAGTAGGCGTATTGATGAGTTGAACAAAACTATGAAGGTTTGTGCTGTTTGTTGGGGAGGGGTGTCTCCAAGAATTATAGTTTCATGCAATGTTTTGATTTATCGAAGATAAAAACTCTTCTAGTATGTGGATATTATGGCCTGTGGGAATATAAATTACTGTGATGCATATTTGTTTGTTCATATTTATGTGAAGGGATGTGACTAAGACCTCAAGGTTTTTGAAGGTGGGGAGGGTTTTGTATAGGCTGTTATTTGTAGTGAGTTTTGATAGATTAATGCTATACCGATACCCTTTTTATGAAGTCTGTCTGAATGAATTATATTATATCCTGGAGGAAGCATTTCAGTGTCAGCAATGTGTGGTTTTAGCCATGTTTCTGTTACTGCAATAATATCTGGGGTGTGGGTAACTAGCCAGATGTGGAATTCAGTAATTTTATTGCAAATGCTGTGAGTATTTATTGTTACTAGGTGAAGTGTATGGTGAGATGTGTGATTGCCTAGCCTAGTGGTGGATGTATGGGTGTGGTGGAATGTTTGGTTAGTGGTGGATGTATGAGTGGAGATTTGGCCTGGATTTGGATGGATATCTCCACATTGGATTAATGTGTGGAGTAGATAAAATCTAGTGTAAGTTTGTTGTTTGTGTGAGGTGGGTTTGCAGAGTAGTACTAGGCATATTTTAAATTTGGGGGTAGGCGATAGTAGTTTTGGTCTGTCTGAGGTAATCATGTTAGCTGCTTGTAGAGAGGGAGAGCTATTTGAGTAACTAAGTTTGCTTAGTTTTATAGGAAGGGTTTGTGTGCCGAATGTATTTGGTGGGGGTATATGGTTGTATGTATGGATTTGGTGTGTAGTAGTAGGATTAGAATTGAAATATGGATCATGCAGGGGATTATGTTAAATAAGTGATGATGTGTGTAGATTGGAGGGGCCATAATGAATGAGTTTTGTGGGTGTGGTTAACAGGGTGTGTCTTTCAGTTTGCTGATGGTGGACAGAGTTAATTGGATAGTGCAGAGGGAAGGTGGGGTTGAGGATAGAGATAAATGTAATGAGGTAGGGGGTGGGTGGGAATGGGGGTAGGGTAGGGGAGCAGAGAGAGCCTGGAGCGAAGTGGAGGGCAAACGGAGCAGGATGTGCCCAGTCAAAAATAAAGGTGGAAAATTGTTGAAAGAAAGACTATCTCCAGCTTAGTAAGGGTAAGTGAGAAAGAGTACAAAAATGGTCAGGGAGACTAAAAGTGTAGAGGGGTAGTGGGAAGCCAGAAAACTGTAAGCTGCCTACAGAAAAATGACTAAGTATTGAAAACAGTGAAAAGGTCAATGGAGGTTATCTCAGACAAGTGAAGTCTTAAGAAGGAGATAAAAATCTGAGGGGAAGAGTGTATGCTAACAGTTTAGCTGAGGGCTGGTGAGATATTACAGTAGTTTAGAAAAAAAAAAACCTGGGGAAAAAATATTAAATAAATACATATGTGGGGAGGAGTAAAAGGGTGAACTGGAAGGACAGGTCATGGTGACCACGAGTATTTCTAGCAGAGTGCTCCCAAACAAAGTTAACAAACTGAAGAGTGGGCTGAAGGTGTAACAGCTTTTTCAAAACAGAAACACTGATACATACATTACTGACACTGCTGCCCAAGTCAAAAAATTATTATCCCCAACACACACAGGAGAGCCCATTCCGTTTGAGGAAGGGCAACAGCTTCAGGAGGGGTTGGCTTCAAGTGTAGCATTAAACGTAGGGGAAATTACTAACTGACACTGCTGTCCAAGTCAAAAAATTATTATCCCCGACACACAGAGGAGAACCCATTCCATTTGAGGAAGGGCAACAGCTTCAGTAGGGATTGGCTTCAAGTGTAGTGTAAAACTTAGGGGAAGTGGGAGCACAGTGTTGGAAGAAACTCACGGCACTCAAACAAGTAGGGAAGTTTAAAAAATGTGTCCTTTTCCCCACTGTAGTGTGATCTCAGATCTGGTATATATAAGTACAGGGGTGTGAGGGCTCAGTCCTCACCTTGGTGGGTTTGATATCCTACTGTGTGTGTGACTGTCAGTATGTTGGCCAGGTAACTCACGGCCCTGGGAAACATATTCGCTGATGTGAACATTTGATGAATGGCCATTCACTGATTTATGTTAGATGAAGAGCCATTCGCTGAAGTTAGTTTTCATGAAGTAATACAGACCCCAACAAGAGGTGGGCAGGAAGTGCCATAGACTCATCTTCTCACAGATACAGCATTATGGATAGTAGTACCACATGACTTATTTTGATGCCTCTGTCTTCAGGTTAGAGCTCCCAGAAGAAATCTTCCTGGATGGAGCTTCTATAGGAACTCACCCACTCAAAGCCACAGCCCTGAAGGACAACCCAGACCAGAAGATTCACCTTAATTTGTAATACTTAAAAAAGTAAAAGCACTTGGCTAGTAAACAAAAATATTATTAAGGGATGCACTATGAAAGAAAGAAATGAAGTTGCCATTATTCTAAAGGAGCAACCCACCCCCCCTCCGGCCCAGAAACCACAAAGGGATTTACAATGTTTTTGAAAGTAGCAATAAGAGCTGAAAACACGTATATAATTCTCTGCAAACCAATGAATTTTACTATAAAAACACCTCCACAATGTACAAAGCAACAATGAAAATGAGACACACCTTCCTGAAATTACTAATTCTAGAGTAATGTCCTTATTGGCAGTAGGGGGTCAGCAAAGAAATGTAGAGGGTCAGCAAAGAATCTTTCTGCAGCAAAACATAGTTATTTGGTCCAAACCTGTGCCTGGAGAACACATTTACATTGAGGGCAGAACTATTCTTACACTTATCTACTTTGGCTTTCACAAATCATAACAATTCAGAAACCTATTACCACAAATTTTGAAAGCTTACTTTACTGTGACAAAGCGCTGTCAGGCTGTACAGTTTCATCTGTGGAAACAGATAAATTATCTTATTTTCTATTTGTTAACTGGAAACTTTTCAGTGTAGCCAAAAGAGATCTTCACAACACATACTGAGCACACATACATGTGTGAATGCACACATATAGACACACACACACACACACACAGTCACTTAAGACTAAGGTGGTTTTAACATTATTGAAACAAATGGTAACCCTGACTTTGATGTTTTACTTTTGGGCAGAAGAAATTCTATCGATCACATCTACATTATCAGCAGTCCCTAGGTATTGCTACTAGCTGTGGTGCATTACACATTGCAGATGGCACCTAAGGTGTTATAAAAGTTGTCCCTGTACATCCTATAAAAGTTTCTTGTGCAGCATGCAGTTAGTCAGCCCAGCATATGTCTGTTAACAAATGATCATACTATTTGTATACATTCATAAGCTGCAGTTCCATAAACTTAAATATGACCATTCTGCACTGCTGGTATACGAGTATAAAGGCCTGACTACATCCCTGGTGACCCAGGTGAGATTAGCAGGTCAGGTGCATTTCAGAAGGGGTCTGTCCATTGTCCGTATACAGACTAAATTAGAGCTGTAAGGTACATGACAGCCATACATCCTCTTCAACCTGAAAACATTCTTAGTCTTACAGCATACACCTTTTGGAATATTACGCAGCTTGCCAACATATAGTGGAGAGACAGGGTTGTTTCTTTCAATATCTGCAAGCATGTTAATTCCACATGTAGACAGTAAACACTACATTAGATATGATGCTACATTCTGAAGAGATTGTGTGTATTTACTGGTATAAACACTGGCAGTTATCTTACTATTGTAGCTACAAGCTAACCACATGTACTTAGATCTCAACCTTCCATCTGCTAAATGAGGAATGCTGCCTCTCATAATGTGGAACAAATGGACAAAATGCTGAACACCTCCCAACAACTTACTACCAACTTTAGCTAGGAAGGTCATAGGATGGTAAAAATGTGCTATGTTACACTTCTAAAAAGTTATTTTGGTGAATTAATATGATTCAGTACTATTTACCATGGATATCAGTTAAAAAACTTTCTAACACTGAATGTGTGGTAGATCCTTTCAGTGTGGAACTTTGAGGAACATGTACTTTTTAAGACCCAAAATGAGGAATGTTCCTCGTAATGAGGTGCATTTGACAGGTATGTACAAGTAGCCTTACACTTGATAAGCTGTCACATTTGAGACCTCCAACCCAGCCACTCCAAGACAGTAAGAATGGTTCACAGGGAGGGGATTTAGAGTACATGTCAAACAATGTGAAGGTGATGTAGCTGAACTGCCTCCTTGCTAACAAAGGGTAAATTTTCTCTGCTGGTGACATTGTAATATAGCACTTTGGATGATATGCCCTGGCTAGCTATGTACTGTGGAATCATCAAAATCACGTTTCTAATCTATTACTCTATACAAACACACACACACACACACACACACACACACACACACACACACACACACACACACACACACACACACACACACACACATGCAAGCACCTGCACACATAATCAAAATATACAGTGTTTGCCACAATCTCATTTTCCAGTCGTGGTGCAACCATTTCTACATTCTTCTTGCTCACATAGAGCTATTGCTGTAAATCACACAGGTTCACTGAAAAAACAGACACACAGAAGCAGTACACAAGTACAGCAAGAGGACAAGGCCAGAATAGAGTCAAAAATCAAAAGAACACAACCAGCCAGCACAATTAAGGTGAACCACCAATAACTATTTATTTTAACAACAATAAATAGAGAAATGCGTCAGAATATTGCAAACTGGTCTCGACAAAAGCCTTCTTCAGTGTAAACACAAGCAAAGATGAAAATACCATACACGGTAACATTTAAATACTCCAAACAAGACACACACACCCTCCCCACCTTTCATCAATTATTACACATCATTTAAATTTGGAGGGAACAAAACCCCTAATTTAATTATCCAAAACTTTTCTTTCTTGTTCAATATATTATGCCAGCCTAATTTATTACATCCTCTAACTATAATGCAATCAATAGCTATAAATATAAACTTTGCAGTAGGATGTTGCAAAACATGCCTATATAAAGCATTAGACATTCTTTGACAACAAATGTCACTAACGTTCAGAAATACAAATCTTAAATTGTCTAGAAGTTTGTCCTACATAAAATGCACAAGACTGACTTTCAACCAAATAAATCACCCATTCTGAAATACAGTTGGCAAAACACTTAATATTAAATACAATAGATATGTTAGCAGAAGAAAAATGTTTAATTTTCATGACATGTTGGCAAGAAGAGGAGTGTCGACATGGGAAACCTCCAATTAAAGGTATTCCTTCCATAGACTGTTGTACTTTATTACCAATAGGCACAGACTTTTTAAAATTATTCAGAAATGTGTTTATACTTTTTCCTTTTCTATATGTGAATTGACATTGTAGTGGTAGCATCTGACTTAAATTCTTACCTGTCAAAAGACTGTCCCAATGTTTATTACTCAGCTCTCTAGAATTAGCACCGACAGTTGTAATAAAACATAGAACATGTTTTATACTTCAACAAAGTCGATCTATCCACGCTCTGTGCAAAACATTGAGCCTGATGTATAATAGCATCCTTACATCCCCTAGCCCGAAACCTATCAGTCAGCTCCCGATCATTTTTATTCAGCTCATCCAAAGATAAGCATGTTTTTTAACCCTAAGAAATTGGGACTTGGGGATATTATTAACAATATGAGATTGTTGGCAACTATCTGCCATCAACAAACTATTATACTGTGTAGCTTTTCTAAATAAAGTACTATTCAAAGTCCCATCAGACTGTTTACTACCCACCACATCAAGAAAGGAAATTTATTGAACATCAAAAGAAATAGAAAAGAATATGGACTCCATTTATGTTTATTTAAATACTGAAGACATTCTTTCAAATGTACAATGTCACATTTCCATATCAGCCAACTGTCATCCAAATAGTGCCTCCATATATCCATTTCTGGCAAAAAAGTTACGTGTTACATCATATATCGATTGTTCCTCTATGAACCCCATAAACAGGCCTGCAGATATAGGGGCAAAAGATGCTCCCGTAGCTGTCCCTTTAAGATGGAGATAACAATCCCCCATTAAAATAAGACATTTTTGTCAAAACCTGTTCTGTTAAACATAACAGAAAGGTTAAATACAGGTTCATAAATACACATACGATTTAGCCAAAATTCAATGGCTTGCAAACCTGCCTAATGAGGTATATTTGTGTATAATGCCCTGATATTCAGTGTACACATATACCAGGAGGAATCCAATTGTGTGTCGGCCAATATTTTCAAAAATTCAGTGGTATCTTGTATTTTGGCACGAACACCTACTGATAAAGGCTTAAGATACTTAGAAATGCAGAGAATGCAATTGCAGTAAATCATATAGGTCCACTAGTAAAAACAGTGCATTTGCTCTAAATCATACAGGTCCACTATAAAAATGGAATTCATTACTGGTTGTGAAAGTTCAGCTCTTCAAAATATAACTGAATGAGGTCAATCACTGCAATGACAGCTTTTACTGGGAGGTTTCTCCCTAATCATCCAAAGACATAGGGCATTGCCACTATACCCCTAGCTACCATAAACTGCTTCCCGGCTGGATGAAGTGCTAAGTTTCAGCAGCTGACACACTGAAAGTAGCACTTCTGATTTAAAACCCTCAGAAGGAGGCTTGGTCATCACAACACATCCCTTACCGCTGCCACTACTTTAAAGATGCCTTTGAACATCATTTTTAGGGGAATCCCTGTGGGTATCATAATGTCGTACACACACGAGCATTAATGCAAAATTCATGATATTATATATGTATGTTCTTTAACACTGAAACAACTACTAAAAATGTTAAAATAAGTATTACAATGAAAAAAATTAATAAAAAATAGAGTCTGGTTTATTCTAGTTCTAGCTGTAGCTTCTGGAAAACTTTATCAACAGACTTTATATAGTACAAGATTAAACCTTCGTGTACTGGTCAGATGTCTGAAATCTTTTTTAGTTAACAAAAGGCAATGTAGGACTCCTTCTTACCTGGGTTGCAAGATAATTTTGTTCAGTTTCAGAGGCAGTTTTGTTTTACAGAGTAGTTGTTTAATAAAAACTACTGTTCAGAAAGATGGCAGTTCTGTATGACCCTTCACAAATCCTCTCACTGCCGTCAAGTTTCACACCACTTGTGGAGACAGCGATGGGCCTTTTTTCTATTTTTTTTTTTTATTTGTTTGTTTGTTTGTTTTATTTTTCCTCTAAAGGTAATATTAAGCATCTTGCAATTGAAAGTCATGGCTAATAATGGCAAGGCTTTAGACAAAGAACCCATGACTATTACATCAGAAAATAATAACATAGAAACCTGCGGTCTGAGTAGGTAACTATCAGAATAATAAACAGATGAGATGCACAACAGAATATCATAAGTAGAAATGAGAAGGCAACCTTGTCACTACAAATATCCATAGTGCAACTGAGCCTAAAATAAGATGTGCAAACCTTTTCACTACAGATGCCCAGAGTGCAATTGTACCTGAAACAAGGTGCGCACATTTTTTCACTACAGATATCCTTGGTGCAACTGAACCTGAAATAAGGTGTGCAAATTTTATCACTGTAGATATCCATGATGTAGTTGTTCTTGAAATAAGGTGTGCAAACCTTTTCACTACAGGTATCCATGAAGTAGTTGTACCTAAAATAAGGTGTGCAAACTTTTTCACTGCAGATATCCATGGTATAGTTGTACCTGAAATAAGATGCGCAAATATTTTCACTACAGATATCCATGGTGCAGTTGTACCAGAAATAAGGTGTGCATTATATGAACTTCCTAATCCTCAGAAAAGTATCAATTTTTTATCAAAGAAAGAGCATCAGAATATTGTCTTTGAAAGCTGATAAGATAGGGAGGTGGGCAGTGATGCATAAAACTGCCATCCTAGAACTGGTGATCAGCCAGGATGTTCAGTTTACCTAAAACATGAACGCCGAGCACTGTGTATCTGCCAATAAGTTTATTTCCATGTTTTAAAAGCTGAACATGTATGGGATAATAAGGTAGTTTTCCCTTACACAAAGCAAAATCACAGAACAGTTCTACCAAAATTCAAAGTAAGCATGTTTGGGAAGGTGATCAGTATAGTCTTAAGCCAAACTTTCAAGTGCAGCTATTAAACTACACACACAAAGAAATACAAGTGGTCTTATAAAGATAGAATATGTCATGGTGAACAATACCTTGAGAAGGCAGAGCTAACTGACATGAAATACACTCTGGGCAGAAAGTTTTGTGCACAAACAGTTCAGCTTTGTAATTTTTCAGTCTCTATTTTGAAAACGAAATTGCTTCTCATGAAGAAAATAAAATAAAAACAAAACAACCAGAATCATTCTGGATGCTGAGTCTACATCGATAGCAGAACTATAGCAACATGGGCTTTATATTAAAACTCCACCCTTCTAAAAGTTTTCAAGCTGGTTTCATTACATATATTTTAAGGAATGCATAATAAATGCAACGGCTTTTAAAGAAGCACAAGGTGTTTCCTTACCTTTGGCAGCAAGTGGAACTGTAGGGAGGTCCTTGGCAAAGCCTAGCAGTTCAGGAAAATGTTGGCTAAGTGATTTGGCAAGAATATGAAGAAATGTATATTTTCCATCAACAGTCTTAGTCGTATTTAACTGGAAAAAATAGAAAAATCATAAATAAATAAATGGTAAAGTAATGCAAAATATCTAAGCCTTTTCCAGCATACTTACACATTTTAAAAAACACACACTTCTACTGTGTAAATGTTATTGATATTTAGAAGGGGACCCGCATGTACATACATATACATACATATATATATATTTATATATCTATACATGTGGGTCCCCTTCTAAATATCAAAATTTCAAAACAGCGAACCTCTGATTACCGAAGACCAGAGGATCGAAGTTTTGAAGTATTGAACCTTGTTATTGGAGATCGCTGTACAGTGCAGAATGGGAACTTTGCTGTTCAATTCACTGTACTGCGATCTCGGAGTTGGTATATTTAAGTTGCAGGGGGTGTAGGGGGGTGCAGGGAGGCTTCCCTCACTGTAAAAATGTAAAGTAAGACGTTTTTGATTTTTTTTTGTTCGATATTTCAAAACTTCGATCCTCTGGTCTTCGGTAATCAGAGGCTTTATGTTTTGAAATTTTGATATTTAGAGGGGGACCCATAACATATATATGATGTGCACAATTGTTTACATTCCAATTACCTTAGTTATGCATTCGTATTTTTTCCTACACAAGCAATTCCCCCAATGTATTTTATTTACAGTGAATGATAGGCTTCAAATGACTTTCTATTAAGTTATTACTGCCTTCTCCTCTATGTGTCTGTAAATGCATTTCTAGACAAGTCTCCTCTCATCTTTCGTACATCGCACTGGAGAATTATTTATTTCTATGAACAGCTTCCATCTCCTATCCTGATGACACAAAAAGAAGAGTTGTTATATTCTTAACAAATGAAACAGCTGTTAAAAGTCAGGCATGCCTTTCAGGAAGAGCTGCATTGACTTTTTTCACAACACCAACAGCTTGGTGTGTAGTGCAGAGCCTCCATTGGAAAACAGAAAGTATCTTCCATCTTTTGGAAGGCTTTGTGCTTTTCTTTAGTCCTTCAGATGGAGAAGCAGAAAATTGCAGCAGAAGTGAAAGTGATGACAATCGTACAACTAATGACAGCCGGATTCAATGAGATACAGTTCACCAATCCAAATTTATATAAAATAGCTTCAAAACATGCCCAGTGCATAACCCTACCCAAGAAGGTACTTGCTGTAACACAATATCAACCAAATTACAGTTCAGCAGCATTTTCCTGCCATGGCGTGACAGCAACCAAGACTCTGAAAAAAATACCTTAACCTAGTTATGGATGTGACTGTCTCCTTTTAATCTCATGCTGATAAATCTGTTGATAAAGTTGTATTACAACTGAAGTTGGGCTACAAAATCTACAGCCACTGATCACTGGAGTTGAGAAAAGCTCTGGACAGGAATCTTCTGTTGCTATAGCTTGCTAATAAAGTAAGTCACTTGGGCAAACTACTGTTAATAAGAAATGGAGATGTATATCTACCTAGATGACTGATGTCCACATCATCATCATCATGTACTTCAGAAAACTGCTACCTGCCCATAATGAGAAGGACATTTCACATTCCTACATAAGCTATCAAACTATGTGCTTCCCCTCTTGTCTACTCATATTTAAACCAATCTCCTGCAGGTTTAGCACTAAGTAGGACCTCCTTTTCTATCAGACTGCAGCATGTAAAAAGATCTTCTCTATAACTGCTGCAGCATGCTGGAACCACGTACCACTGAATTTGCATAATCATCCAACATTTTAAAGTAAGTTCAAGGAATACTGCATCTCTAAGTTTATCCACAAGTGCTGTAGCTACAGGTTAAGACTGTCTACTCCAAGAATTCTCTGTGTGCATGGCAATAATCTTCTCAGCAAACATTGCAAATATTTCCTATTCATTTATAATGACATTCTTGAGTATTTCAGTTGTATGTGTGTGTTTGTGTGTGTGTGTATATATATATATATATATATATATATATATATATATATATATATATATATATATATATATTATGTGTAGTTAATGCATCTGTGTACTTGGTGATGCAACATTCTTTTTATTATTGTTTATATTTAATAATTGTCATCTAATGTTAACATTTAATTGTTCTTGTACTGTCCTTAAGGTCTATCATATATTCTACACTATATTAATACACACATACACATATTACTACACTGAGACACTATCTCAGCGATCCTATATCTTCTGTCCTACGTCCCTCCAAGAACCCCTGTCCTAACAATTGTTTTTTTCCCTCTTAAAGTTGCTGTTCTCAAATTCCCAGTGAGCACACCTGACTGACTAACACCGCTTAACTAGATCTCCCACCCCTCTGCAGCTTCCTCGTGGCAAGAAATATTTCAAGTCTCACCTGCAGGGAAACTATTAGTTTCAGTAATCTTCCTGGTGTACTAGGCAAGTTTATAAGTAGTGAAACACTTTTTAGTGCTTATTTGATGAGTGGCATGCTCACTAACCCAAACAAATATTGTTTGACCCCACCCCCTCCCACTGAACTTTCTCCTTTCATTCCTCTTCTCTTTTTTTAGCAACTGTTAACATCAAGACCTGCACAGCTGTACAACTGTATAGAACTAATAAGCAGCAAGTGTTAAGTTGCTATTACCTGTATACGTTTCTTACCTCAAGGAACTGTCTACTCTTAACTGTTCCACTGTCTTGTGGCACATATTGCTAACTGATTGTTTCTACTGTGGTCTGGCAAACTGCCTTAAAGTTTCTGCCTGCTCCATTCACCCTCACTCCACTTGGGCTCATTCCATTTCTCTACCCTACCCAAATTCCCACCCCCCCACATTAATTACCTTTGTAACTAACCATCTTAACCACACTCTCTGATCCCCAACTTCCTGTACTGCTCAACCAATCGCAACCTGCCCCTCTTAAAAATAACCCCTCCCACCTCTCAACTCACTACACATAACTCCTCCCACCCTTGCTCACTGCTCTGATCTCCGCTGCTCTAGTTGACTATTATCATGCATCTTCTCTTTGTCAAACATCTACCCACTTTCGTATTCTCGTCATCCCCCAATATGTTCCTCCCTCTTTTCTTACCCTTCCTTCTTCTTCTCCTAAGCAACATCACTACCTATGACATTTGGCTATACCTACTCCGCTCTTCTCCCACCTCATCTCATAACACAATTGACACCAGCAGCCACTGCACCTCTCCCTTTTTCTCCCTCACTCTTCTCATGTACCGAACTCAATCTTCCCAAAATCAAACTGTCTCTAAAATCCCCTCATTCCTCAGAATTAAACAGAAATTTCACTCACCCTACCCCTTTACATCACTTTTCTTCCTCCCATTAACATCCTTCAACTCTCAGGTGACATTCATCCAAACTCTGGACCACATTCTAATTCATCAAGTCCTACCTATGCCTCACAAGTACCTAAACCTAGTCTCAAACATCTCTCTTTCTATTCAATAAACATCCATAGCATTCTTAACAAGATAACTGAATTCCACACTTGGATAGCCCAGTACTCCCCCGGCAGAGTTAGTCTCTCTCAAATATGGCTCAATGTAGACAAAGAATTTCTCCCTTCCAGTTACAGCATTCTACACTTAGACAGAAAGCACAAAAAAGGCAGAGGCATGGCCATTATGTACTTTCACCTCCTATGCATATCTCCCCCAATTAACACCCCCCTTTTACCCAGCTGAACTCATTACTGCAAATTGCAAACTGCAAACTCAACAATCATAAAACTCTAACCATAGTCACCATCTATATACCCCGTGGAGAGAACACACACCTTTTAGAACAAATCCTACAGTGGATGCCTGACAATATACATAATAAAACAATAATACTAGGTGATGTTAACATCAATTGGCTCACCCTCATCTCTAACTCTCCCACCACCAGCATAGACCTATATGGATACACCCAAATTATCTCTTCACCCACTTTTCTTCATAAACCCACAAATACCTGCTCTATCCTGGATTGGATACTTGTTTCTAAGCCTGACCTCTATCATTAACCTGAATCCCTATCAGACTCAATCAGTGACCACTCCCCTATATATGTCCAAAGATTCTCCCCCCATCTTTCTAGACCTCATAAATTTAAAGAGAGCTGAATGTTAACTAACTTCAATTCAGACACATTCAATAATTCTCTCTCTCCTATTTACTGGTCTTTCCTCTCTTCCCTACTTCTAGATGAAGCTGTCCTTTAATTCAACTCCATCTTCCTAAACATTCTGAACTCCCTTGCCCCTCCCAGAATGCTCAGAGTCAAATCACGGTATTCCCTACTCTACTTGGTCTCTTATCCATAACAGAGATTGCGCCTGGAAACTCTAGACTAAGACTAAATCTCCTACACATTACCAACAATATAGGGAACTCTGAAATTTAACCAAAAAAACACATAAATCCAGGATCCCCTTCAGATGACAACCTGCCACCTCTCTTCCTAAGAGCTGCTGCTGATTCCATAGCATATCCTATCTCCATCCTCATAAACCACTCAATTAGTGAATCCACTCCTCATGTCCTCTGGAAAAAGTTTCACACTATACCAGTCCACAAAGGTATAGCTCAAATTTAAATATAACTATTTTCAAGTGCTTTTATTATTTATTATTATATATATTTAAAATTTTTATTGTGGGTGGTCCATGTAGAAAGTAGTTAACCTTTGAGAGTGCTTATATTTATTTGGAGACACTGTGTGGGCCACTAGCTCTTTTGGTGAACTACGACCATTTGTATTAGTATTAATATTAAACAGCATAATTGGATGCCCTTTGTTAAGGGCCTTAGAGCAGCTGATTGTGGAGTGTCTGGTGGTGGTGGTAGCAATTACCTTATACTGTGGGCAAAAGGGGGCACATCAGGTAAATCTGTGTCAGCCATTCCCAGGTGTGTGTGTGTGTGTGTGTGTGTGTGTGTGTGTGTGTGTGTGTGTGTGTGTGTGTGTGTGTGTGTGTATGTGTGTGTGTATGAATGTGAAAAATCAAATCTGTCAGTATGTGTGTGTGCCAGCTACTTGGGTCAGGGACATGAAGCACTGGGTTTACAGAGAGGGTGCTAGAGTACTTGGCTTGGACACTTGGCTGAGGACCTAACCCTACAGCTGTATCAGTGGGGACCCTTATTGGAAATCTGAGGAGAGACAGATATAGGCAAATCCAGACCCTGGGCTGACTGTGTTCCCTGTGTGCTCTTAAGGGGAAATTGTATTTGAGGCAGAGAGGTCTGCATCTGGAAATACTGAGTGCATCCAGTTGTATTCCAAGTGCACGTCCCTCTCCAGTGTCAGTGGTGAGGATTCAGGCTCCTTGATTACTGGCCTGGCATGGGAACATCACATAAGCCACAACAAATCTGCTGAAAATCTTTTAAAGGTAAAAATTAAGCACATCAGTTCCATATATTCTAGAGAAACAAAAATACTTAACATTTACCATTAATGGATTTTTGGTGGATGTGACATGGCTTGTTTTTTTAAGAGTTCTTTCATCACTAAGGAGACACCATTATCATCAATTTACCTATGAATGTAACTTTGAGCTCCTAGAGATCCAAATCATCCTTAACAAATCCAACTATTACTTAACTGCTAGCTACAGATTCTCATCAATGTCCTCCAGAGATCATGGAAATTATTTTAATACCATTGAGGCATTACATTTCAAACCAAATATCTTCTTGCTAAGCAACTTGAATTAACCAGTCACTTTTACATCTCAAAGACTAGTTGGCTTTTTCTATATGTTGTTAACAACAATGTGCTGGAGCAAATTATAAAATGATGTACTAGATGTTCAAACTTCCTTTACCTGGTCCTTTCCCACCTAGTCCCCACCTGTACCTGACTCTGCATCTATTCATCCCTGGTTAAATCTGACCACAATGTGGTCATCTTATCTGTCAGGCCTTGTTGGACTAACACATCAACAAATGGCTTCTTCAGGGCAAACTGACCTGAGCTTGTAGAAGATGCATGCAAAATTCTCAGCAATCCCCTGCAAATCAGCCCAGGTGAATGGACTTTCACGTTCAGCTCCAATGTTTACAAGCACCTAAACAGCTGCATAGAAAGTACCCATCCACTCTAAATTTAATGGTAAATTCAGGAATAAACTTCTCTATAAAGTTTGCACAACAAAAGCAGGAAAACTAATAAAACGTTGCTAGAAATTCTCACACCCCTACCTCAAGCCTACAGTGAAACATGCCAGCAATGAACTTCAGTGCACTATTAGAAAACGTAAAGCAGAACACAACCTTATGGTTAGCAGAGATACCAAAGGAAACTACAAATCTTTCTTCAGCTATGCCAGAATACTAAGGAATAATAATATTACACACTCTGAACCAAAGAACAAAACCAATAAATTAGCAAACAACTTTAGTGCTAATTTTACCACACCTACCCACATTGTTGTCCCCACTATCCCTGGAAATTTAGTTTCCCATGAAATCACATTGAAACAAGTATTAGAATCCCCATCAAAGGCTAGAAATAGTACTTCCATGGGACCAGAGAACATAGTGGGTTGAAGTCTCATCAGTGCCAGCCAAGTAAGCACCATCTTAGCCATTACCTAAACTGTCCCCCCCCCAGTCTGGTCTATAAGTTTTGTAATTGATACCTATAGAACAGCCACTGTGGCTCCACTATACAAGGGTGGCCTGTCTGCACACCCACATAATTATAGTTCGGTCAGCCTCATATGCAAAGCCATAGAATGTATCAGAAGAACTCATTTGTGCAGGCATAGGCAACTTAAGTGAACTAGAAAGCCAGATCCGTCCACCTTAACCTAATAACTTTCTTTGAAAAAGTCACAGAAGTTGTAGACACTGGTCACTCTATGCAAACTACTTATCTTGATCTGGCCAAGTGTTTTGATACTATTCTCCATGTTGGAATTACTGAAACATTAGACAAACTTAATGTAAGTCCTTGCATTGTTAGCTGGATTGCAAACTGGCTATCTAATAGATACCAGGTTGTGAATCTTGCTGGTACACGGTCTGAATGTTCATAGGTTCATAGGTTCATAGGTTCATACTAGGCTATCTGCCCTAGGGCATTTATAAGCCTAGCCAGAGTGTGTTTGGCTTTCACCACCCATTTTAAATTAATTTTGCTATGCCCTTTTTCGAGGTTAGTATACTGTGCCTCTGTCTAACAGTGACACAGAAGTGATACCCTGGGTAAACCTATGATCTCCCATCCACTCATCAAGATTCCTCTTGAAGAGAGTCAATGAGGGACTCTGCCTAACATGGACTGGGATTTTATTGCAGAGTGAAGGGAGCCTCTGGGTTATGAATCTGTCCCTCCAGCATGTCTTATTTATTTCAGTGCTGAGGTTCAAGTCTCTCGAGCGCGTAGCTCAATGGGATTTGGATTTTCTGAGGTGCAGCATGTGCATTAATTCCAGGTTGGACATGGTTTTATACGTCAGGCACAGATCGCCTCTGAGCAGGCGGTATGCCACTGAGTAGAGCTGGAGTTTCTTTAACCGGGCAGCATATGGCATCTGTTTGAGCCCTTTGATCCTCTTGGTGAGGTACTTTTGGGGTCTTTCCAGTTGCTGCAGGTGTCTGGTAAGGTACATCCCAAAAGGGGCATTGTACTCAATTATGGGCCTAATGAAGGATGAGTAAAGAGGCACGATGACCTCCCCTGATCTAGATGTGAATCCCTTCATGATTAGGTGGGCTATATAAAATGTTTTTCTAACCACTTTGCCCACGTGGTTGTCAAATGAGAGATTGCTATCAACTTGGGTCCCCAGGTCTCTAATTACTTCTTCTGTACTTAATGGATTACCACCTATGTGGTAATTTGTGGGCACTTTGTTTTTGCCAAAGGGGATGACTATACACTTTTTGGCATTTAGCTTGAGGCCATGGCTCTGGCACCAGTTGTCTGTTTCTATGAGGCCCTTTTGGAGGATGCTTGTGTCAGCTGGAGAGTCGATTATGGTGCCCAGTTTGCAGTCATCTGCGAACTTGGTCAGCCACAGTCCTTCCGTGTTGGCCTGTACCTCCAAGAAATATATACCGAACAAGAGAGGTCCCAGGACTGAGTTTTGTGGGATGCCACTTGTAACTGGTTTGGAGTCTTACATGGCTCCAGCAATTCTTACCATGTGGGTTCTGTCCTTGAGCCAGTTTGCAACCCATCTAGTGACATAGGGGTTTATATTTAAGCTGGTGAGCTTATCTATAATGCCCGAGTGGGGTATTGTATCAAAGGCTTTTGCGAGGTCCAGGTAGGCTGTGTGGGACCACCTTCCTCTTGTCAATGGCCTTAGTGACTGTTTCAAAGAAATTGACCAGGTTTAAGAGGCAGGATCTGCCCTTAACAAAGCCGAACTGGGTAGGATCCAGTATCTGTAGTTCCCCAATATCTTTATTTATGAGGTCCATGATGATCCTTTCCATAGCTTTGCAGACCAAGCTAGTCAGGCTTATGGGGTGATAGTTTCCAGGATCCGTTGAGGCACCACCTTTGTGGAGAGGGACCAGTGTTGCTGTACGCCACTCTTTGGGTACATATCCTGTAGTAAGGCTGAGATTGAACAGTAGTTTTATGTTTGGGTTTAGCTCTTCTTGGAGTTCATGTAGGATGCAACCCGGGACACTGTCTGGTCCCGTTGATGCTGTGTTTTTTGCTTTGGAGAGGGCGGCTCTTACCTGAGCATCTAAGATGTCAGGGGGGCAGCACTCTGCTGGGATAGATATTTGCCCTTTTGGTGGGGGGGGGAGTTTGCGCTGAACCTGTCAGCTAGGATGTTGGCAATGTCTGTGGGTTTGGTGTATTTTTTTGTCATTTTGGACTAATTCTGAGCATATCTGGGAATTCCCACCCAGGTTCCTAACATAACTAAAGAAAGCCTTGTGATTATCCTTAGTGTCCTGTGCAATGTTTCTCTCGAAGCTGGCCTTAAACGATTTTATGAGTGCCCGTAGTCTTTTGCTAATACTGATCAGAGATTCCTTCCCTTTTTGGGATTTTGCTCTATCATGTAGTAGCTTCCTCCTTCTATTGTATAGTTTGTTTATGGCTGGGGTTCACCAGACAGGACGTCTGCCTTTGGAGGATTGGGTCTTTGTTTTATTTGGGGATTGCATGATCCATGCATTCCTGAAGGTGTTCATAGAATGCGTTTATAAAGGATTCTGCGGTCTGGGCCGTATTTTCCACAGGCCCGGGGGCTTTGAAGGATTCCACCTCGGTTTTGAGGTGTGTGAAATTTGCTTTATGTAAAATTCTTATGAGTGGGTTGCCACAGGGATCCATGTTAGGTCCTGTCCTGTTTGACATTTATTTTGCAAACATCCAAGACAATTTCCCAGCAGTGTGGTTGACCAAGTTTGCTAATAACCGCAAGCTGGGTGCTGTTATCCACTCATTCACTGATGCTAAACATTTCCAACAAAGGTTGGAATATGCACATATCCAGTGTATTGAAAATGGTCTACAGTTAAATACAAAAATGTGCAGCATAGTAGCATTCATTATCAAAGTTGCTTCCATCTCTTCTATTATAAATAGTAACCCCCTTCACACAGAGATCATCATAAGAGATATATATGTGGACAACTACTCTCATTTGAGCATCATTTTTCCACCACAATCAAGAAATCCCTTTTACCAAGGGAATATATTCAAAATACAACAAAGTCATCCCACAAATGTAGCCTTCTCTTATCACACCCATCACTGAATACAGTGCCATCTTTGGCATCTACAAATTCAAGCATATAACTCACCTGGAAAGACCTCAAAGATTTCTAACCAAGAAAATTAAAGAACCTCAATCCATCAACTATCCCAAAATCTTGGTATGACTTAACTATACCCAGTAGTTTACTGTATTTTCTGAGGTGACCTGTGTCTAGCTTTGTGAACCATGAAAGCCCCAATCCTATTTCCTTCCTATATCTTTGCAAAAAACAGTTCTTCTACAAACACATGTACTAGAGACCTAAATCTACACCAAAACCATAAACAAGACTTGCTGGAAGGATAGGTTCTTAATACAGTGTATTTGCAGATTATGCAATAAGCTGTTACAGGTCAAACAAAGTTCAAATTTAGTGACCTTTTAAGGGCAGTCTGATGATGGAGGGGTAGATTCAAATTCACAGCAGGCTTATTGTGTAAGGTTCAGTTTGGGATGCAAGCAGTATTAACTGCTTGGCAAGGGTGGGGAGAAGTTTTAAGTTTATGTGCTTTAAGGTGTATACAGCTAGGCAGCTTATGATACCTGTGATCTGTTGCCTGAGATTATTGCTATCTTCCTATGTCACTATGTTCCTATAAGTGATCCACAACATCAAATCCAAAGAAGTGAATGAACATTGCATGACAAATTGCATCATTCAAAATGGAAATAGCTGTATTAGTGCCATGCTGTTTAAAAAATCATATTGGAGGCTAGTGAGAAGGTCATATGCTTCAATACATACCTGAAAAAGTGTGGTTGCAGCCTTCCCTAAAATGTTGGCAAAGGGAAGCAGCAGGGCCATATGCTGAAAAGAGTCAGGCTGCGGCTAGAGCTGTGCTTATGGAAAGAGCTGACACTGGCAATTTTCCAGAGATTATGAAACACGCTACTGGAAGGAGAAGTGGTAATGAAATGTTTTAGAGATGTAACTATGAAAATAGCACAGGACCTAATACATGTCATGTAGTGACCATCAGATCTAGCCTTTCTATAAGAGAGAACGTTCTAATGTTATTTATTAACTTGAGGTGAGATCACCATTTTAAACTGGAAAACAGTTTCAGTGCCGAAAGTGGACTCAGCCAAGATACTAGATCCTGGCTGAAGGGATACAGAGGTATTAAAGATACTAAAATGAGAACAGATGTACTCTGTAAATGCCTCTGCAATTAATTTTGAATAAGTAATTTTATGACCATTCACCAGCTTTGAGGGCTAGCTAGCTCTAGTCTTAGCCCCACTCAGGGCCATCCAGAGTGTTTGCTAATTTCTTTCTAGAATTCTCTGAGATTACCAAGTAATGCTCTCTGATTTCTTTCTAAGTAAGATGATTCTGTCCTTTTACAAAATATTTGATGTTTCCAATACAGATTCCACTCAAAAATCTTCAAAAAAAGATTCCATGCAAAACCCAACTCATTTATTTATCATTTGCTGACAGGGTTAGTTGCATTAGGTTACAATTTCTACTATATTTTTAGATATGTGCCATGGGATCTTTTACATCCTCCTGAGCTACCACCAGCCTAACATCTCATCTGAAGGGGATCACATTCAGGAGTGCAGCCCCCCCCAATCCAATCGCTTGCAATGGGAATAGAGTCCAAAGCATGAAAGGTAACTGTGCTACCTGTTGAATGACTGAATCTGAATGCCAAGATGATCCTTACCTATGTAACTATAAATCTGTAACATTAAGGTGCCAGGAAAAAACCTGCATGAGCACATATGTGAAGCACAGTGACATCACACATACTCCTAATCAAGAGCATCTATATCTACAAATGCACAATGACACCACACATACTTCTAATCAAGATAATCTGTACCTACAATGTCATAATGCCATGTACCCTGCATGAGCACATATATGAAGCACGATGATGTCACACATACTCATAATAAGGGCATCTATATCTACAGCTTCAGACTGCCATGTACCCTGTATGAGCATATATGTGAAGCACAATAATGTCACACACACTCACAATCAAGGGCATCTATATTGGTTCATAGATGTGTACTAGGCTAATGGCCCTGGAGCCTTTACAAGTCTAGCCCATAGAAGTGCCCTGGCATCATGCCACCTGATGTTCATTCCAAGTGCCTCTATCAAGTAGAACCACTGGGTGATCCCCGGGTGACCTTTCTATTTCCCATCCACTCATCAAGATTTCTCTTGAAGAGGACCAGTGAGGTGCTCTGCTTAACATGTATGGGAAGTCTATTCCAGACCATGGGCAGTCTCTGGGTTATGAACCTATCCCTCCAGCATGTTCTGTTGATTGTGATAATGAGGTTGAGGTCTCAAGAGCATGTGGTGTGGAGAGATTGGGATTTCTTTAGATGTAGAATTTCTAACAGAGCTGGGACAGACGTGGCTTTGTAAGTCAAGCAGAGATCGCCTTTTAGTAGACGATATGAGACAGAGAATAGCTGGAGTTTTTTTTAGTCTGTCCATATAGGACATGTGTTTAAGGCCTATGATCTGCTTTGTGGGGTACTTTTGTGGCCTTTCCAGCTGTTGCATGTGTCTAGTGAGGTACTTGCCAAATGGGGCATTTTACTCAATGACTGGCCTAAAGAGGGAAGAGTAGAGAGTGTTGATGGCCTCTTTCTTCCTGGATGCAAAACCCTTGGTAATGAGATGTGCCATACAAAAGGACTTTCTGACCACAGTGGCAATGTGGTGGTTGAAGGAGAGGTTGCTGTCAACCTGTGTCCCCAGATCACTTATAACACCGTCAGTGTTGAATGGGCTCCCATCAATGTAGTAATTAGTGGGAAATGTGTTTTTCACAAAGGGAATGATGATGCATTTTTTTGGCATTAAGCTTAAGGCCATGGTTTTGACACCAGTCATTGCTCTCAGTGAAGCCTTTCTGTAGGATTCCGACATCACTTGAGGAGTTAATAATGGCTCCCAGCTTGCAGTTGTCTGTGAACTTGGTCAGTCAAAGTCTATCAGTGTTGGCCTGGACTTCTGAGAAGTAGATGCCAAACAGGAGAGGACCCAGGACTGATCCCTGTGGGACTCCACTCATGACTGGTCAGCAGTCCGACTTGGAGTCTGCTACTTTCACACTGTGGGTTCTATCTGTGAGCCAATTTGCAACCCACCTAGTGATATAGGGGTTGATGCCTAGTTTGGAGATTTATCAATAATTCCCGAGTGGGGAATGGTATCAAAGGCCTTGGCCAGATTGAGGTGGGCTGTATGAACTGCCTTGCCTTCACCCACAACTCTGGTGACTGACTCAAAGAAGTCAACTAGGTTGAGCAGGCATGTTCTACCTTTCACAAAACCAAATTGAGTGGGATATAGAGTTTGGAGATTCCCTATATCATTGTTAATTAGGTCCATGGTGATATGCTCCATAGCCTTACATTGCAAACTCATCATGCTAATGGGGCGGTGTGACGCCCGTGCCCTGGCCCAGCAATCAAGGAGCCTCAATCCTCACCACTAACACCAGAGAGGGCATCTCATATATGAGGAAAGAATAACAAATACACACAGTAAATTGCAATTTCCCTTAAAAGCACACAGAGATCACAGTCAGTCCAGAGCTGGTCGCTCCTTTGCTCTCCAGGTCACCATAAGACTCCCCACTGGCACAGCTATAGGGTCCAGATCTCAGCCAGCTGGGCAAGCTAAAATCTCCAGCACCCTCTATGTCCAACCAGTGCTTTGTGTCTCTGCCCAAGTAGCTGACACACAGACACACACACTTTGAGATAAGAGTTTATACAACCACACAGACACTTATGGGGAAGGCTGGCACAGGTTCTCCAGCTGTGCACCTTTTACCCAGACTATACGGTAGTAATCCTGCCACTACTCAGCTAACAATTTATCAGCTACTCAAAGCCCCTTAAAAGGGTGTCCAGTTATTACTGTGCAATATTATTATCCAATTGGTAAGTGACTAAACAGTCAAGGCTTATTAGAGTGACTTGGTACAGAATCCTTATATACATGCAATGTACTCTTACAGCTTAACTTATCTCTACACAAAACAGCCACAGTTGAAATGTTTTAAAATATTTAATAATAACTAATAAAAACACAAGACAATACTGCTTACTATACAGTGCTAGTCAAGAGTTCAGAGATCACAGAGAAATGCTTAAAATAATTCAGTAGGACAGTTCTGACATCACAGAAAAACACAGTCTAATCTTTCTATTTTCTAGCTATTTCTAAAAGAAAACACAAGTCTAAGATAACTTACAAATGAGCAAGGCAGTGCTGGTGAGTTGGATAGTCAAGACAAAAATGCTTAATGCTTTCTGGTTCTCTCTGTTTAAATTGAAATTGCAGTTCTGATAAACATTACATCATTTCACACTTTCCTGGTGTTCCCAGGCCAACAGAAACTGCATCTATATTCTTTTACACTGAGGCAGAAACCAGAGCAATAAAAATACATTTGCATGTTTAAATCCAGCAATCTTACTATTGGTTAAAACAATAGAAAGAATGTGCTAGCCCAGACAGAATGACTCCGAATCTTTAACTTCAAAGGACAGGCATGAAGCAATTTTAATTTCAAAGGACAGACAAGAAATGCTTGACTTAGCTTTATTACTTCATAGGGCAATGTTGCTACATTGTTTTAAGTTCAACATTTCACAGCATATTCTTTCATTTAAGAAAACAAACTTGTAGTTTCCATTCATATTTAAAAATGATAGAATTATCTATAAAATCCTATCTGGCTAGGCTGGCAGCCTTCACCCATCTATACCAGTCTTCACATTTCTCCCCCTGGAGAACTCAAGCTAGGCTAGTTTTTCAAGTGACCCTTGAGAAACGCTGATTGAGAGGGTCAGGTCTATCTAAGTATACCTACCCCATTCCCTGTCTTGAGAGCCCATCTGCATTGGCATTGCTACTCCCACTGTGGTGCTGCACTGACATATCATATGCTTGCCACCCCAGGCTCAGTCTTAGCAACTTGGCATTTTGCTGGCTGGCTCTGTCTAACCATGTTAGGGGGCTGTGATCTGTCATAACAGTGAATTTCCTTCCATACAGATAAGGCTGAAGTTTCTGCAGTTCCCACACTATGGCTAGACACTCCTTCTCTACAGCTGCATAGCATTCCTCCCTGGGTTGGAGCCTATGCTGAGATAAACCACTGGGTGCTCTTCCCCCTCTGAAGAAATCTGGCTAAGTACAGCCCCCACCGCATGATTTGAAGCATCCAACTGCACAACAAATTATTTGCTGTAATCTGGACTGGCTAACACAAGGGGTCCTCCCAAAGCTTATTTAAGCTTCTGGAATGCCTGATCACATGCTGGGGTCCACACTACCTTATCTGGCCTATTCTTCCTTGTCAGATCTGTGAGGGGAGCAGCTATGGTACTATAACTGGGGATGAACTTTCTCTAGTACCCTGCTGTCCCCTAAAAATGCCCTCTGCTTTTTAGTAAGAGTGCAGGCCATACCTGAATGGCTTACACTTTGGCAGGTTCTGGCCTTATCTTACCACTCCCCACTCTATGTCCTAGATAGGAGACCTCTGCCATGCCCATCTGACATTTGCTCGGCTTAATGGTCAACCCTGCCCTCTGTAGTCTGCCCAGCACTCCCTGACATGCTAAAGGTGCTCTGGCCAGGAATGGCTGTAATGGCTGTAGATGGCAATATCATCTGTGTAAGCAAGGGCAAACCCTCCTGCTCCTGCTAGGATACAATCTACCAGCCTCCAGAAAGTCACTGGGGAATTCTTCATCCCAAAGGGCATCTTTGTGAACTCATAAAAGCCAAAAGGGGTCACACAGGCTGACTTCTCTCTAGCACTGGGACTCAAGGGCACCAGCCAGTAACCCTTTGTAAGATCAATGGTTGTAAGATACTTAGCCCCACCCAGCTGCTCTAGGGCTTCATCTGTCCTAGGCATGATGTAAGCATCTGACTCTGTGTGAGTATTTAATTTCCTGTAGTCCACACAGAACCTGGTGCTGCCATCCTTCTTTGGAACCAGCACCACTGGGGAGGCCCAGGGACTGTTGGACTCTTGAATCACCCCTAGTTCCAACATCTCCTGTGCCTCCTCCCTCAGAGTCTGTTTGACTCTCTCAGGCACTCTATACGGGGCCAGCCTAATAGGCCTTTGGGGTCCTGTATCCACCTGGTGCTGCACAAGGTGGGTGCACCCTGGTTTCCCAGTGAACATGTCCCAGAATTCCTACAATACTGCTCGGATTTCTTGAACCTGGGTAGGAGATAGCTGCTGAGATATTGCTACCCCTTCCACCGAGGTGTCAGCCCGAGTCTCACTGAGGAAATCAGTCCCCAGATCTCCCTCAGACTCCTCCTGCAATCCATTGCAAATGCTCAGCACAAGGGCCTCCCTATCCTGGTAAGGTTTCTTCATGTTAATATTGTGCAATTTGTGCCCCTGCCATCTGCCTAGCAGTCCCACTATGTAGATAACATCACTTACCTTTCTTACCACCTTGTAGGGTCCCTGCCAATCAGCTTGCAACTTGTTGTGTCTGACAGGAATGAGAACCATTACCTGCTGCCCCACAGCATACTCTCTAGCTCGAGCATTCCTGTCATACCACACCTTTTTCTGTTGTTGGGTTTCTGCCAGGTTCTTCTGGGGAAAGCCCATGAGTTCCCTGACCCTTGTCCTGAGGTTTAGGATGTATGCCACAACAGACTCCTTGTGAGACTTGCACTCACCTTCCCACTCATCTCGAATTTAATCTAGAGGTCCCCTCACCCTATGCCCATACAGCAACTCCTGGGGAACTTCTCTGTAAGCAAACAGATGGGGAAAATATTTGTCCCACTCCCTCTTAAACTGATCTGCAAATGCCCGTAGCATGGACGTGATTGTAGAGTTTAACATCTCAACAAGACCATTAGTCTAGGGATGGTAGGGGGTGCACTTCATGTGCTTCACCCCACAGGACTTCCACAGACAAGCAAGCTGATCTGGCATGAAGGTGACACCTCGGGCAGCCAGTATTTCTTTTGGGAAACCTACCCTGCTGAAAATCTCTAACAAAGCATTTGCCACCTTCTCTGTCTTAATGGAGGACAAAGCCACTGCCTCAGGGTATCGTGTAGCATAATGCACTACCACTAGGATATACCTTTTCCCTGTGGAACTTGGGGTACTCAGAGGACCCACAATATCCATAACTACCCTCTGAAATGGCTTCTCAATCACAGGCAAAAGCATGAAAGGGGATCTCACCTTGTCTCCTGCCTTCCCTACATTTTGGCACTGCTCACAGGTCCTGCAGTAGCCTGTGACATCTCTGGAAATTCCAGGCCTATAGAAGTCCTGCATAATATGCCTCTTTGTATGTTTTATCCCCATATGACCTGCTAAGGGAATATCATGGGCTATGGCTAGAAGCACCAGATGGTAGGCTCTAGGCACTACCAACTGCTGTACTCTCTCACCTACTAGCCCTCCCTTAGGGGTCCACTCTCTGTACAGTAACCCTTTGTCCCAGTATATAACTGCAGTGGTGGCGCTGCGGTAGCGTTGTCGCCTCACAGTAAGACATTGTCCTGTTCGATTCTCAGCTAGAGCATCTTCTGTGTGGAGACATGCGTGAATGGGCATACCTTCATTGAAGGTTGTATGTCAGGGTCGGCAACTCGGCATGTAAAAATCTACTGCCAATCATTAGCGGACCGGAGTTCTGCTGTGGCGACCCCTAACCGGGAAAAGGTGAAGGACACAACAACAACAGATTCCCTCTTTCCTTGAGAATCAGGTGCCTCCCTAGCTACCTGCCTCAGGCCTTGCAATGTAGTGTCTGAGAGCTGAGCCTTTTTCAACTCTCTCCTTGTAACCCTTCCCAGCTACCCTTCCAGAGGAAGGCTGGCATCCTCTGACGGTGGTGATCACTGTCAGCTTGGGTAGTACTACACACCTCTACCTTTGCAGTCACTCTGTCCTAGGGACCATCAGTACCCACAAGCTGTGACTCACCTTCAGTTTCACTGCTACAGAGTAGCTCCCTCCCTGAAGTAACCACCTCACAAGTCCTGGCTGCAAGTATGCAGTCTGTCTGGGTCTCCCTCAGGCTACCAAACCCACATGCTTGTCTCCTAGCCTGACTGCATGTAACTGCATAAGCACATGGTACTGTCTCATCCAAATCCTTCCCTCTCAGCACATTTGCAGGATAGCAGTTTAGTACCCCTGTTGTCTCAAGGCAACCTACTATTGGCATTTTGTCTTTCCCACTTACTGGCTCCCTCACCTTTGGTTCCCCACCTTGCATCCGTGGACACCTGTATGCCACATAGCCCCACCGGTTGCATTCAAAACATTTAACTCTAGCTCCTGGTCATGTACTTGGAATTGTGGCTTCCCCTGCTACTGGCAGATTCTGTTGGGGCAGTCCGTGCTGCCCACCATGGGTTTCGTTAGACCCATGAGCAGTAACTGGGGGTCCCCTTCCTGTGCAGTGCTGCCCTGATTACCAGGTATAGGTCTTCCTTCTTCCCCAACTCATCTGAAGTAGCACATTGTCTATCAGCTAACCAGATCCTCATGTCCTCAGGCAAAGTGCTAAGGGCTTGTTCCCTCACCAAAAGGTCTGCCAGCCCTTCAAAAAGTGGTGACCTGACATCCACTCACCCACCTATGAAAATAAGTGCTCAGTTCAGCAACATATTCACACACACTTTCATCTGCCATGCATCTATGCTCACAAAACATTTTCCTATACATTTCAGGTGTTAGCTTAAAAAACTCTAATAGACAATTTTTTACAGCAGTATATTCAAAACATGCAACATCAGACATTTTAGATAATACAGTTACAGCTTTACCATGGAGTAAGGGAGCCAGGAACCGTACCCACAGCCCTTGGTCAACTTCATACTGTTTACATACCCTCTCACACATATGAATGAAACTATCAAAATTATCCCCCTCTTTAAACTGCGGAAGAAATTTACTGACCTTTTGTGTTTCTTGGGTGCAGTTACTCCCTTCCCCATTACCTCTGGCGAAGAGTCAGCATCTCCTTCTCATGCTGCCTCTGCTTCTCTTTTTCCTCAGCTTCTAGGTGTAGCAGTTTCTCATTCTCCTCAATCTCTAGATGCCTTGGTCTCTCAGCTGCTTCGAATTCCACATGCCTGGCCTCCAACTCAAGTCTCTTTAGCTCCAATTGGATTTTTAAGTCCACTGCAGAAATGTTAAGCTGTCCATTCTCCGAGGGTATTATATCTCCACTGCCAGTCTGATTGTCCTCCTGGTTGCTGTTTTCTGATGCAGCTGTAACCAAGGCTGCAATCAGGTCTGCTTTAGTCAGGTTTCCATGCACCAGTCTCCTAGCCTGGCACATCTCCACCAGCTGGCTCCTTGTCGGCTTTCCCTACTCCTCTGCTGACATGCTGCCTCCTCACCCTGACTAACTAAGCTAACAAAAGAAATAAAACAATTGTGATCTGAACTCTGAGTATTCACTGCATGGCTGTTTTAGAGTACAAAAACACCTTCAAAGCTCACTGTACACAAGCTACAGGATTCACTCTACCCACACCACTACAAGCCAATTAGTATTTGCCAACTAATTAATATGTAATGTGGATATCCGACCACTGCCAAACACAAATGTGAGGATATCCCAACCACTGCCACCACAAATGTGACACCCCATGCCCTGGCCCAGCAATCAAGGAGCCTCAATCCTCACCACTAACACCAGAGAGGGCATCTCATATATGAGGAAAGAATAACAAATACACACAGTAAAATGCAATTTCCCTTAAGAGCACACAGAGATCACAGCCAGTCCGGAGCTGGTCACTCCCTTGTTTTCCAGGTCACCAATAGGACTCCGCACTGGCACAGCTATAGGGTCCATATCTCAGCCAGCTGGGCAAGCTAAAATTTCCAGCACCATCTCTGTCCAACCAGTGCTTTGTGTCCCTGCCCAAGTAGCTGACACACACACACACACACACACACACACACACACACACACACACACACACACACACACATGCACACACTTTGAAATAAGAGTTTATACAACCACACATACACTTCTGGGGAAGGCTGGCACAGGATCTCCAGCTGTGCTCTTTTACCCAGACTATGAAGTAGTAATCCACCACCCAGCTAATAATTTATCAGCTACTCAAAGGCCCTTAAAAGGGTGTCCAATTATTACTGTGCAATATTATTATCCAATTGGTAAGTGACTAAACAGTCAAGGCTTATTAGAGTGTCTTGGTACAGGATCCTTATATACATGCAATGTACTCTTATAGCTTAACTTATCTCTACACAAACAGCCACAATTGAAAGGTTTTTAAATATTTAATAATAACTAATAAAAACACAAGACAATACTTCTTACTACACAGTAGTTTCTTGCTATTTCTAAAAAAACACAAGTCTAAAGATAACACATACATGCAGACTGTGCTGGGTGCTTAATGCCTTCTGTTCTCTGTTTAAATTGAAAAATTTGTTCTGATAAATATTACATAATTTCATAATTTCTCTTCCCCTTTCTTTAAAACTGCAACTACATTCTTTTACACCTTGGCTTAAATAAGAAAGACAAAATAAGCAATAAAAATATTTTAAATGGTTAAAACAACAGAAAGAATGTGCTAGCCCAGATGGAATGACTCCGAATCATTAACTTCAAAGGACAGGCATGAAGCAATTTTAATGTCAAAGGACAGACAACAAATGCTTGACTTAGCTTTCTTTACAGCAGAGGGCAATGTTGCTACATCTCTACCAGTCTTCACAGTGGTAATTTCACAGGGGGTCTGTAGTTGCTCCCTGGAGAGGGATGGGATGAGCAGTGCACCATTTTGATAGGGACAAAGCCTGAGAGAGGCTGTGATGAGATGAACACAGCACACACAGATGTGGTGTTTTCACACATAGTTCATGTAGAACACATCTAGGGATATGGGTTCCCATGGAGTTGCATTCTTAGCCTTAGCCTTGGACAATTAAACTGTGCTGCAAGTTGCATGGGCATGCATTCCTCCTGCATTGTATTTGGTCCTTTTTTTAGTAAGAAGGGGTAAAGTTAGCACTGAATCTGTTCTGTTGGTTACCATATCTGTTGAGTATGTTATAGGAGGTACCCATTGTGTAGGTACCCAGAGTAAAATAACTCAAGCCATGGATGCCTTCATAGCTGGCTTTAGACGCTGCAATGAGGATCTCAAACTTTTGTTGAGGCTAATAAGGGAGTTTTCCAGTCTTGGGGTTTATTAATGACAGAAGACCACCAAATTTCCTTCCTTTTGGAGAGCATCGGTGCCGTGAAGTTTAGCCACTCTTTTTTTGTGCCCAAAAGTCAAGCTTTGGAAGTTTTTCAGGGGGTGAGTGAGATGTGAATTTCCATGGCAATTAGTTTGTGGACAGATCTAACCAGGGAGGAATTGACTAGTGGTGTAGAGCAACGATTGCTCATGTTAGTAATAACCAGGTCAAGGATGTTGCTTCCTCTAGAGGGGTTAAGAATGAGCTGGTCCAGGGCATTGGAATTGATGAATTCCAGGAAGTGCTAGGCCAGTGTATTGGTGCAAGAGTAGTTTTCCTCGTTGATGGAGGGGTAGCTGAAATCACCTAGTATGAGAGTGTTTGGTTGGACCCTAATAGTTTCCAGGGTGCTTAGGAATGTGGAGTGAGAGCCCTGGGACATGGTTGGGACCCATAGCAGGCTACGACCTGAATCACCGTCTTACCCAATGTTAGTTGTACCTGAAGTATCTCTGATGCGTTATGTTGGGCTACTAGTTTGGAGGTGTGCATATCCTTTATGAATATGGAGACACCACCACCTTTGGAGCTTCGGTCCATTTTTTGGGGCCGAATGGTGTGGAATGAGTTATAGCCTGGTCGTGCAGGGGTGCTTTTTGCTGCTGGTCTGTGTCAAAGCACAAATGTCGATGTTCTCCATTTTGAGGAGTGCTTCAAGCAAGTGCATCTTGAGATTTAGACATTTAGCATTGAGCAGCATGATCCTCATATTGCATTTATTTATAGCTGTTATGGTGGTAATTTGGAAGTATCTGGAAACCCAGGGGTCACCAATGCAGGCCATCTCTGGCAAAGCATCGAGGTCTGCCAGTCATGTCATCCCAAGCAGACAGATACTGGATCCCCTTAGAATGACAGCAGAAACTTAGCCAATTGTTGAAGTCAATCATTTTCTGCTTGTACTGCAGTATCATTCTCGGCAATGGTAGGATGCTGCTGAGGACTCCTCCATGTCTCTTTTCATGTAGTCCAGGGAGGTGCGTCTCAGGTCATTCACACCACATGTGCAGTAACAGAGTCATACTTGTACTTGTTGAGGAGTGACCTGAGTGCGTGTGTTATGTGTCAGATTCTGGCACCTGATAGACAGCTGACTGTTATCTTCTCCTTATGTGCAACATCAAAATGCCAGGTATCCTGCATGAGCACATATGTGAAGCACAATGATGTCACACATACTCCTAATCGAGCATCTATATCTACAATGTCAGAATGCCAGGTACCCTGAACGAACACATATGTGAAGCACAGTGATGTCACACATACTCCTAATCAAGAACATCTATATCTACAGTGTCAGAATGCCATGTACACCTCCATTCATGAAATAATGCATCTGTAACATTAGGATGTCATGTGCTTCACCAGTGATGGAAGTACATATATGTAACTTTAAGATTACATGAATACCCTAACTCATTAGTGTCAAAATCTGTAACATCAGGATGCCATGCTATTCATGAGAGTATATTAACAGTAAGAGAGCATACAGAGCTCAGCTTACGAGGTGGTATATCTGTGAATATAGGTTGCTATCCATACCCTCATAAATGAGAATACGTATCTGAAAAATTAGGATGATATGCATGTGCCACTCTGATAAGGGCATATTTCTGTATGTACAGGTATCATATGTGACCCATTTATACCAGACTGTATCTGTAATATTAGGACGCAGTGAAAACATGTTTGTATAGCTGGAACATTAGGATGCTCCATGACTCCCCAAGCATGAGGATACCTTTGTAACATTAGGACGGCTTGCATACCACACTCATGACAGTGGAGATCTGTACTATTAGGAAGCCATGAGTGAAGCTTCTCCAGCGTCATGCTGATATCTAATGCAATAAATGTAATCTACGCTTGTACTGCGTGTACTGATTGCTTGCAAAGTGTAGTAATTATGTGAGAGTTGCTGCCATATTTCACCAGGGTACTTATAAGCCCACAATACAGACAACAGGCTAAAAACCTGAATGCCAATTAGCACCATTAAACAGATATGTGTTTATGGATAATAAACAGTCTCTGCTATTGTACTGCTGTTTTGTCTTGCCTTAGGGTCCCTGTAATTAATGTAGTATTTACTGATATTTCATCCTTCACACTGTCTTATACTTTTATCTATTTTTTATCTATATCTTTCATTTTGAAACTCCACCAAGTATCTTTTACTTATATATTTGACATTACCCTAAGCCAGTGAGCTTTAACATCTGATTTTCATACTGGTACATGTAGTAAGAGATGCAATGTTATTTTATTACCTACAGGTTAAATGCTTCCAGTTAAAGCATACACTTTCTATTTTATTTACCTAAAATAATGTGAAAAAAGAAGTTACACCCTCTGCCACTAATGGTCCCTTTTAAAGAATGAACTGAATTAAAGAAAATGGAGTAACTTTAGGCTTCACATTATCCATATAGAAGCTGGTAGAATAAAACCCAGACTTCCAAGTTAGTAGCGCAACATTTTAAAATCTGCATTATACTATAAGAATAAACACACTGTTATCATAGCAGGTGATAGTTAACAGGATGCCCACACACACCGTGAGCATTATAGAGAACGGCTGGAGAAAAAAGCAAGAGCTTTCAGTTTCAACCTGATGCTTAACATACAAAGTTCACTTTTAACCTGTAGTTCATGTACATGTGAAGTGTGCATGCTTTCCACATGTCATCTTTTTCCTTATGTGTGCACTGATTTCCTTTCACTTTCCTAAAGCTTGCTCATTGAATCTGCTGTTCTAAACATACAGTGCACTTATTGAGGTCAGTGCCATGCCGTTATAGGTTCAACTATAAAACCATTCCCTTACCTGGTTGACAAATAAATAAACTAATTTAAAAATAATTGTAGGTATTAATTTAAAAGTCATTGTGGGCGTGATTAGCTCAAGATTCTTGACCAAAACAGACATACAAAGGCCTAAAGCTGCCTAAAAGTTTAACATGAACTCTTCTAAACAAGACATATTTCTCAGAATATTCTCGAGATGATATGGTCTTTCATCATAAATTAATATTTTGAATAAAGCTAGCATATTAGCAATCTGTTGCCCTGCCAAACTAGACAATAAGACAATGTAAAACCTGTACAAATAAATAACTAATAGATTTTACCAATGTTCAGTTTTTGTTAAGTAATGTTATCTGTTAAAGTGGTCATATACCAGATTGTGATCCACACCTATTAGTCACCCAGCTAAGACATTAATAAAGAGATTCTATATAAAATCTAAACATGTTTAATTGCCCTGTATGTAACATCTGTAGTACAGCAGACAGATAATCTGTAAAAGCTCCCACTATCACGTGTGTTTGTCACTGAAGTTCTTATCCAGCCACTTACCTCTGTAAGAAAGATAATTTTAAATCCTGTTGTTTTGTTGGTCTTGGGTTGTCCATTATTTAAATAATTCCCCATAGCCAAAACAAACTGTAACAAAAAGAAACAAAATTAACCAGTTAACTCATGATATACACTGTTTGCAAATGTGCTCATCTGTGTGTGTGTACATAGATTGATAGATTAGTACTAGGCTAACTACCCTCATGGACCATTTTCTAAGTCTAGCTAGTTACCCCCTATGAGAATCAAACCCTGCACCTTGTGCTTCTAAGGTAAGCACCTTAACCATTATGCCACCCTCCCACCCACACATGTGTTTATTTTTTTGTGTGTATGTGTGTATATGTGCACGTGTGTATATATGTGTGTGTGTGTGTGTGTGTGTGTGTGTGTGTGTGTGTGTGTGTGTGTGTGTGTGTGTATATACATATGTGTATGTATTTGTGTGTGTGTGTACACATATGTGTGTGTTTGTGTGTGTATGTGTGTGTGTGTGTGTCTGTGTGTGTGTGTGTGTGTACACATATGTGTTTATTTCTGTGTGTGTGTGTGTGTGTGTGTGTGTGTGTGTGTGTGTGTGTGTGTGTGTGTGTACACATATGTGTTTATTTCTGTGTGTATGTGTGCATGTATCTGTGCATGCGTGTGTGTGTGTCTGTGTGTGTAAAATGCAAAAAAAAGCAAGATGCATTTTAAGTGTACAGTGATTTACTTAAATAAACTGAAGTATGGGGTGCCTCCTAAAATCCCAGCACTGAGAATGGTTTGCAGGTACCTTCTGCCATGGATGAAATCAGCTTTACCCATGGGAAGAAATGACAGCCAAACAATTCCAACAATTACTTTAGGCACATGACATTTTGAAGTGGGTACATGTATCTGTCAAAACATGCAAACCCAAAATGCTCATTTTCTTGTGTGAAAAATATGCAAAACAATTTTATAATAACAAAACAGAAAAAAATATGTAGAATCAGAATGAGACATACTATTGCAGTTTATTGTGCAGGTATTCTACGTAACAAAGTATAACATGCTACAAATAATGAAATCTATAATTTAAAATGACACCCTTTTCCAGCATTAATCACATTATATTTTTTCACCTGGCTCATTCCATATTAAAATCTGAAATGTATTTAATTATGTAATCATGTCCAACCTTTCCTGATTTGCTTTCAATGGCTTTCTGACAGAGTACCACAGATACAAAAACAATGCAGTATTTCTGATTTAACAGTGATTTATTTCCATTTCCCTGTCTACTGAATGAGGGTGTCAGATTCAAGGTTTAAATTAAGACATCCAAACAAACACATACATGTATTGTAATAATAGTACAAGATCACCTTTTGCAGGCATTTACAAGCATGCAGACATTCAGAAAAGGATTTTTTTTTATTTATTTAGGAACACTTTGAGTTCCACAGAGTTAAACAGTACCAATTTTATTGTCTATGTACCTATTATAATCAAGGTTAAATGCCAGTGTGTTGGGATTTCACAACTTCAAACATTCTTAAGAACTTGTGTGTCATCCTTGAATGCACATAATGACAGAGAAGTTGTGCTGGTGAGACTTGTGTACAGCTTCCCAGTATTAACTGAGCTATGATCACTCATTCATATCACCACATGTGATGCAATATATGCCCCTTACGCATATAATGCTATTCAGAATACCAAAGCAGTAAGGTGTACTGTTGTGTATTAGAAATAATCAGACGAATTCTGCTCAAGGAATCAAATAACTGAACCTTAGATCCTTAGCATATCCAGTATGGAAACCTGACTTAAAGCATTTCCAAAAACAAGTGTAGCTGATTATAAAGTGCACAGAAGATCCATCTTTCACACACGCTATTCCTGTTTATGAATTTATAAGGAGGAACACTAATTCTGATCCAAATTCTCAAATTTTGAGTGTTAAAAATGATAATACTGACTCTTAAAAATCATAAAAGTAGGTCAGAAAGAGGCACACTCTCATATTTTACAATGGTGTGAGTGTTATTCCTATTCCAGAACCTATATAAGTAAGTGATAGGGAATATTTATATAGACTTATTTATTTATTTAACAAGGTATGGCCCCATAACCAGGTCTGACTTAATGAAGAAATCAGTTAATCTAGCAGGAACAAAGCTAAATCCAGGGACCAAAATCATAGTGCTACACCTAAAGCATGACAATTGAGAGGTGTGCTTCTGATTCACGTTTATTAAAAAATCATTTTATGAATTGAGGTTCTGGAAACTATGCCAATGTAATTTCCTGTCATTATTCTAATTCAGTTTTAATGTATTTATATGTATGAGCGAAATTACAGCACCCTAAGTTCAGAATGCTGCATAAAGTAAAATGACAGTTTACCAAGTACTTAAATGTAAAAGGCAATACAAGTTATGGTGAACAATTAGACCTGGTCATTACCAACATGGGAGATAGATGCTCCACACCAGTGGTCACCCCCTCATTGGTCAGGTCTGACCATAAGCAAATCACCGTTGACATCCACATCCCACCCCCACCCCCCAGTAAGGAAACCTTCTTAAAAAACTTCTCCAAAGCCAACTTCATGCTACTGAAGTCAGAAGTGACAAATTTCACAACACCCATGCAGACGGGATCTGGAAGTTCGACTGCAGAATCCTACACTAAGGCACTGTACGAGCACATCCACTCGTGCATGAATCATACCATCCCAAATAGAACCAAGATGCTCTTCTCCAAAAAAAGGAAGCCAATCTGGTGGTCCCCTGCTATAAACAAACTATACAACAGAAAGAAGAAACTGTTTCAGAAAAGAGGAAAATCTCAGGATGCAAAAAACTCCCTCACCAGCCTCAATAAGAAGCTGAGATCCCTCATAAAATCCTCAAAATCTAGTTACAAAAATAAAATTGCCAAAGATTCCAAAGACAACCACAAGGCATTCTATAGTTATGTCAAGAGTCTAAATGGCAATGCTCAGATCTGCTCTGAGCTACAACAGAATGGCATTAAATATACTGATCCCAAGGATATTGCCAATATCCTGGCAGATCAATTTAGTGCCAACTTCACCACCCTCTCATGCCCTAAAGGGCCCATCTCAATACCAAAAGATTGCCAAATTCCGATAATCACGGCCACACAGGTAGAAACCGCACTCTCCAAAGCTAAGAATACAGCATCCATGGGACCAGCTGACATCCCAGGCTGTGTACAACATGAACTACAAAATGAACTGGCACCTCACCTAAGTGTCATGTTTAATCATAGCCTCACCTCAGGCTTCGTGCCCACTGAGTGGCGTACAGCTACAGTTATCCCACTCCACAAGGGAGGATCCACCTTGGATCCTGGGAACTACCGTCCCATCAGTCTGACAAGCCTGACCTGCAAGGGCATGGAATGCATTATCATGGAACTTATAAACAAAGACATTGGCAACCTTCAAACACTGGACCCCACCCAGTTTGGGTTTGTGAAGGGCCGATCTTGTCTCCTGAATCTGATTGACTTCTTCGAATCAGCCTCCAGAGCTGTGGACGAGGGTAAGGCGGTCCACACAGCCTATCTGGACATCACCAACGCCTTCGACACCATCCCCCACTCTGGAATCATAGATAAACTTACTAAGCTGGGCATAAATCCCTACGTCACTCGATGGGTTGCCAACTGGCTTACTGACAGAACCCAGACTGTAAAAGTAGCCAACTCCAAATCCAGCTCCAGACAAGTGACAAGTGGAGTACCTCAGGGTTCCGTCCTGGGACCACTCTTGATTGGCATCTACTTCTCTGAAGTACAGGCCATCACTAAGGGACTCTGGCTAACACATTTTGCAGATGACTGCAAACTGGGAACCATTACTGAATCCCCAAATGATGTGGATATTCTACAAAAGGGCCTTACAGAAACAGATGCCTGGTGCCAGGGCCATGGGCTCAAGCTTAATGCCAAGAAATGTATATTTATCCTCTTTAGAAAAAAACATGTACCCATGAATTACCACATAGGTGGCAGGACACTAAACATCGAAAGTGTGATGAGAGATTTAGGGACACAGGTGGACAGTGGTCTCACTTTCGATAACCACATCACCACAACAGTCAGGAAATCCTTCTATGTGGCACACCTCATCACTAAGGGCTTTTCATCCAGAAAAAAGGTGGTCATTGCCCCACTGTACTCATCCCTCATTAGATCCATTATAGAGTATAATGCCCCATTTGGTATGTACCTCACAAGACATCTGCAACAGCTGGAAAAGCCACAGAAATACCTCACTAAAAGAATCACAGGCCTAAAGCAGATGCCATATGCTGACCATCTAAAAAAACTCCAGCTATACTCTGTGGCATATCGTCTACTCAGAGGCGATCTCTGCTTAAAATGCAAGGCCATGTTAAACTCCGAGCTGTTGGACATGCTCCACTTAAAGAAACCCCAATCCCTCAGAGCCACACGCTCCAGGGATCTAAACCTTGTCATCACAATGAACAAAACATGCTGGAGGGATAGGTTCCTGACCCAGAGACTCCCCATACTCTGGAATAGACTGCCCATGCATGTCAAGCAGAGCACCTCATTGGCCCTCTTCAAAAGGAACCTTGATGACTGGATGGGAGATAGGAAATTCACCCTGGGGATCATGTCAGTCGCCCAGCTAGACAGGGGCCCAGAGAAGTAAATATTGTGGGAAGAAATATCCAGGGAATTGTTATGGCTAGGCTCGCATAGGCCTTAGGGCTGATAGCCTAGTACCAACCTATGAACCTATGAACCTAAGATATAACACATTCTATGAAATTGTGTGTTTCATAGAGTGTACAGGCTTTATTTATTTTACCTATCTACTGACCAGATAAGCCCATTGGGCTCATCTGTTCCTTTTCAGGGGCTACCTGTGAAACACTTTCTAGTTAAGTGACTTGCTCAGACTCAGACAGTAGCAAACGGTGGAAGGAATCAAACCCTGTACCACTGGCACAGGAAAAAGGTGATTAGTAGCTCGGAACTTTAGTCCCCAGTACTAGCTGCCACTTTAGTGACACATGGAGTGTGTTGCATTTTCCTTGAAAATAGAAAAAGCAGTGTTCTTGCATACAAGATGTCCTAAGTTACAATACCTTTATAACTGAGCAGTTTTCTAACCTTTCTAAAAACTGAAAAGAACATGTCTCTTCTGGTCTTGTTGTATTCTAGAAAGAGACAAATTTTTTTGTTATATGCACACAACCTCGTTTGCCAGATGCATGTACTTGTAGAGACATTTAGGCCCTTTTGATGCCTTGACAAAAAGGAACTGTCTTGCAAGACGACAAATGCCATTTGGCATGGATATCCAGGCAACAGTATTTTGTATAAATAAATATCATTCTCCAAGTGATCTCTGCATGGATGTTGGCAAAGGGAAAATCCTGGATTTGTCTCTGGATGTTGGCCATTACCTTCATGAAGTAAATATGTGAAAAAGACAACTAGTTTTAGCAATCATGATGAAGTACAGTAGCTACAATATACAGACCTCCTGTAAGACTGCACGAATTGAATGCAAGCAGACAAGGACTCGGGGCTGGGTGAGGCGTGTGGAAAAGTTAGAAGCCCACTAAAGATTACACAAACATTGTTCCAGAAAAAGAAGAAAGATAGTAGGGTTATCGGTTCTTCCTTCATGTCATTGTAAATTCTACAGTGACTGCAGTTAGGAGATATTTTTGTCTGCCTTTTTTTGACATTCATTCAAGAATGTTTCATTTGTGAATAGATTGTGAATAACCCACTATCCCGGGTAATTCTGCTAAATGAATTAGATAATATTCCCTTATCTTACTTCATGACGACTGAAAGATTTATTTAGCTGTCATCCAAATTTCAGTAACTAGTACAGTTGGCCAATAAGCTCATTTCAGACAGTTCAATAATACAGAAACTCAACTCCTATCTTATTGGACTCATTTACAGTACAAGTTGCAGTGAGATGAGGAGTGCTTTATAAATTAAACAGCAATTACTCTACTTTCTTTCCTGGGAAACCTCCACATCTTCTGGAGGAAGATGCAAGAATGCCCCACCTTTGGTGAAAAACATTGAATTGATGCACCTAATATACAGAAAATGTGGGAGAAAAGCATGATTAAACTGTCAAATTGAAACATAAATATACCTTTTTTCATGATTCATCTCTAAGGAATCTGTAGGGGACAACTTTCTATATATATTAAATGTCAGTCCTGATGTCTAGGACCATAAGATAGTGTTGCAATGTTGTGCCGAGGAATGGCTAAAGTAGGATGTGGACTATGCACCAAACAGCATTCCAATAGGTAGATGACCAGAACCAACCAAACCTCAACTGGTACAGAATCTTCTTCAGTTTCGAGACTGAGTAATAATATGGATACCCACTGTCTATATATATATATATGTATATATATATATATATATATATATATATATATATGTATATATATATATATATATATATATATATATATATGTATATATATATATATATATATATATATATATATATATATATATATATATATATATATATATATATATATATATATATATATATATATATATATATATATATATATATATATATATATATATATATATATATATATATATATATATATATATATACATATATATATATATATATATATATATATATATATATATATGTATATATATATATATATATATATATATAGGTAGCACAGTGGTACAATAAGTAGCAATGTTACCACACAGCAAGAGGGTGTCTGGTTTAATTCTCTGCTGGGGAGCATTCTATGTGGTGTCTTCCTGGGTTTTCATGAGCTTTATCTGGGTACTCCAGTTACCACCAACATCCATGACACATGCCATTAGGTAGCTGCAATTTGTGTGTGTGCTTGTGTGCATTTGCGCGTGTGTGTGTGTGTGTGTGTGTGTGTGTGTGTGTTGTCCAGGAGAAAGGCCAAGTAATCTACTTCTGAAGATGTTGATCATCGAGAAGTTAAGTGTTGTGGTCATTGATGCTTAATAATGGTGGAAAAACTGGATCTGAAACAGTCAAAAACCATTGATGAGAAACCTCCTGGTAAAAAGCAACTTGCTGTATTTTTATTGCCTAGTACTGATCCTGCTAATGGCCCACTGCATTACTGCCGGATTATGGTACTTCCACGTTAAGACTCAGAATATTAAGACTACATAGGTGAAGGCTTGACCAAGAAAATTATTGGCTTTCCAGAACTGTATGGCCATTTCAACCAATTTATATTTATACATAAATTATGAATCATTAAACGGTATAAACAGTAAACTGGTTTACCTCTGTAGAATGACTTGGTGAAACCCTACTAAAGGGCATCTGGAGACCCATTCTCTGTAAAAATGCTAACAGAAATAAAACAGTCTAATGAAAAACATCTATCACAATGGTAAGGTGATGCTGGCTTGTTTCCATGAGTGCAATGCATCTGTCTGTGCCATTAATTACTCAAGCATGATTAACTTAAAAGAACACAGATGTCATAAATCTAACTAGTATTACCTCCAGGATTTTTGCAAGTTTCTTGCTGTTTTTCAGCTCAAGGGATGCATTGTAAATGCATTCATAGCTAGCAGTGATCTCATCTGTCTTTTCCTGTAGGGTGGCCTTAAAGTAAATGCTCCTCAGTCGAGTCTTGTAGTCAGGTACAGACAGCATCTAGAGTCAGAAAAGATTTAATAAAGCATTACACTTTGATTAAACTGATTTGGTGCTTTTTCACTGTGTCACTAACCTTCCAAATGTGTTACAATACTGCTTAAAAAGAAATACTAAAATTCAAATTAAAAGGCAGTTCTTAAATTATTTAATTATATCAATGAATGTGAAATATAAATGTTCCAGATTACCTTTAGAGTATTTTATACTTGCTTGATTAAATGGCACGAAGGAATCAGAACACTGGCCAACAACAGAAAATGGGTCAGAGAAAGTAGTGCCCCCTTCTGGAACAGCATGAGGAAGAATCAACATGAGGAAATGGATCGGGGGGAGGAGCAGTAGATGGTAGGAGAGGACAGAGGAGAATTAAAGGAGAGGGAGTCAAAGGGGGTCAGCACTGGAAGGGAACTGTAAGAACAGTACAGAGAAGATGAGAAAGAGGTGTGGTACAGCACAGGAATGCAGGAAACAGGTAGGGGCAGTGTGGACGTATAGGATGCTGCAGCTGGGTTAACACAAAGTAGAGACTTGTGACATCAGGCAGAGATTTTGACTGGAGATGAGAGTCAGTGTGATGAAAGAGATGAAGATTTTAGTGATTGCAGACTCTGTTACCATGGAGAGTAAGTGCCTTGGCAAAGGAAGCAGGAAATACTAGATTCCAGTGAAACTGATCTTTTAGCTTAGACTTAGTAAGACATGGGATCACCAAGGTGATCACCCAGGGAGGAAAGTGGACATGTTGTGGCAAATGAATACATGGCATAAACACAATGCCCTGTGCAGATTACCTCACAACACTGCACTCTGATTCCTACAGACTGCTGACAGGCAATTTGTGCCTGGCATACAAGGCATCCTTGGATCCCACCCTTATGGACTTTTTGCACATCCGAAAATGAACAGCATCAGAACTACTAGCTCCAAGGATATAAACTTTACTTGTGATTTAAAAAGGACATGTTCGGGGGGATAGGTGTGTATCTCAGAGAATTCCCATTCTCTGGATTAGGCTTCAAACTATGTGAAGTGGAGCTGTTTCCTAACATATTCAAAGTATAACCTGGACCAATGGATGGGGAAATCGGAAAGTCACCCCTTGCCTGACAACTATGTCTCTGATGGATAGAGGCAGCAGTTAATCATTCCCTAATTAGCATATACCTCTTAAAACAACATCTAAGGCAAAAATAAATAATGGGATACATTTGGGTTACATGGCTAGGCTTATAAAGGCCGCAGTGGTCATTAGCCTAGTACATACCTATAAACCTATGAAATGTAAGCACAAATGACCTGCCATTGGAAACAGTTTAGGAAGAAGCAAGGAGGGAAGTGGAGGTGACAGAGAAATGCCATTGTAGGGCACGGTGGTGGAATTCTCTCGTGTTACATGTGCCAGGAGCCAGCATGACAAGGCAAGAGAGCAATAAGGGCATATAATGACCAGCTGCATTAGTGGACAAAACAAAAAAGCTTTGTATTGCTACTAGAAAATTGGGGGTCTACGTTATCCTTCTAAATTCCAAAAATAGCACACTATATATGAGCTTGACAAAATCCAACAAAGCCAAGTTTGAGGTTAAAACAGCTATCCAAGCTAACGACAAACACAAGGCATTCTTTAGTTATGTTCTTAATCTCAAAAGCACAAATACAGTAATGCACTGACCTGATTGTGAACAATGTTACCTATACTGAGGCTGAAGATATAGCTAACCTACTGGCTGATAAATTTAGCTCTAACTTTACCCCTCTTTCTCCCTTCTGTCTGTCCCTCAAGATATATCCAAAACTGTCTTGTCTTCAGATACCACATAAGAGCAAGTGCTAAAAGTGCTACCAAAATCTTAAAATACTGCATCAATTTGTCCTGAAAATAGCCCTGGATGCATCTTATATAACATGAAGCACAACTTAGCAACACCACTAACAACACTATTCATTCTCAGACTTCATACAGGTTTTGTACCAAGTGAATGGAAAACAGTTACAATCATTTACCTGCATAAGGGATGGCCTTCCACAGATCCATTCTATTACAGACCCATAAGTCTGGCCAGCCTCATATGCAAAGCCATAGAAAGACTTATTATGGAATTAATCAATCAGGACATAGGGAACCTCCAAACACTGGACACATCTCGGTTTTGATTTGTCAAGGGCAGGGCATGCTTACTCAACCAGTTGGATTTTTTGAAAAGGTCCCCAAAGCAATAGATGAAGGCCAAATGGTACATACCACACACCTCAACTTGGACAAAGCTTTTGACACAATTCCCCACTCAGCAATAACAGAAAAGCTAAATAAACTGGGAATAAACACCAGTGTCACCCAGTGGATTGCCAACTGGCTCACTGATAGGATGCAGACAATCAAAATAGGTGATGTTACCTCCACAAAGACACCAGACACAGTGGAGTCTCCCAAGGTTCTGTTCTGGGACCTCTCCTGTTTGGCATCTACTTTTCAGAAGTAAAACCCAATGCCAAAGGACTCTGATTGACTTAGTTTGCAGATGACTGCAATCTAGGAGCAGTCATTGAATCCCCAAATGACTTTCTGCAGAAAGGTTTGCCTCAAATAAAGAACTGGTGACAAAATCAATGAATGAAACTAAATCCAAAAAATGTATGACTGTATCCTCAAGGAAGTCATCACTCCAGGAAACTACCACATTCATACGCCTCTGACAGCTGACCCAATTGTTTAGGATTTAGGAACTTATGTGGACAGTGACCTAAGTTTTGACCATCTTGCATCTTTTGTTGTAAGAAAGTCCTTCTATATTGCACAGCTTATAAATAAAGGGACTATGTTTAGATCTAAGGATGTCATTATCTCTGCTTTACTCAACCCTCATTAGGCCAATTATTGAATATAATGCCCCCTATTACACATATTTATCCAGACACATGCAACAACTGGAATGCTCCCAGAGATACCTTACTAAAATGTTACAAGACCTAAACAGTATGCCCTACATGGACCAACTCAAAGCCCTGTCACTACACTCTGTATCCTACAGACTGCTAAGTGATTACCTGTGTCTAGTATACAAGGCATCCTCTAACCCATTACTGATGGATTTATTGTTTTATCAGCAGGTCAGATTACATCAGAAAGACTGGGTGTATGGATCTAATCCTTTTCTGCAACATCAACAGAACTGTTTGGAGGGACAGGTATATCTCACAGAGGATACCGCTGCTGTGGAACAGACTCCCGTTCCACATAAAACAAAGTTCATCCCTGTCCATTTAGGGGCACAACTTTGATCCATGGATGAAGCTTATCCCAGGGCTGCCCCTGTACTACTAATGGACAGTGACAGCTCCTAAATGCTTTATCCCTTGTATGGGTCCCCTCAAATTATCTGTCATATGATCCCAGTTATTCTCATTAGGGGAAATATATAATTATCGACCATGAGATGGGTAAAGCCAATCTATAACCTAATAGGATAGGTCATTTTGAGAACAAAAACAGAAACTGTCTTGGCTTAAAATGGTCCACAAGGGCAGTTAGCCTAGTACTTACCTATGGGCCTTTAAACTATATTTAGCAATATATAGCCTTAATGGCACACAGTGACAGTTATACAAACAATTGAAATATATAAGTAAATAGTGCTGGTATCCTTCTATATAATACAGTGATTTATGTCATCATCATCTTTCGGCTGTTCCCATTAGGGGTCGCCACAGCAGATCCTCTGTTTCCATTTCTTCCTGTTCTCTGCATCATGCTCTTTCAAACCAACCGCCTGCATTTCCTCTCTCACCACATCCATAAACCTTATCTTAGGCCTTCCTCTTTTCCTCTTACCTGACAGCTCTATCCTTAGCATACTTTTCCCAATATATCCAGCATCCCTTCTCAGCACATGTCCAAACCAACGCAATCTCGCCTCTCTTGCTTTGTCTCCAAACTGTCCAACCTGAGCTGACCCTCTAATATACTCATTCCTAATCCTGTCCATCCTAGTCACACCCAGTGCAAATCTTAACATCTTTAACTCTGCCACATCCAGCCCTGACTCCTGCCTTTTTGTCAATGCCACCATCTCCAACCCATATAACATAGCTGGTCTCACTAACCTCTTGTAGACCTTCCCTTTCACTCTTACTGGTACCCGTCTGTCACAAATCACTCCTGCCACTTTTCTCCACCCACTCCATCCTGCCTGTACTCTCTTCTTCACCTCTCTTCCACACTCACCATTACTCTGAACTGTTGATCCCAAGTACTTAAACGCATCCACCTTTACCAACTCTACTCCCTGCAACCTCACCATTCCTCTACCCTCCCTCTCTTTTACACACATATATTCTGTTTTAGCCCTGCTGACCTTCATTCCTCTCCTCTCTAAAGCATATATCCACCTCTCCAGGGTCTCCTCAACCTGGTCCCTACTCTCACTACATATCACAATGTCATCTGCAAACATCATAGTCCACAGGGCCTCCTGTCTAATTTTATCTATCAACCTGTCCATCACCAGTGCAAATAAGAAAGGGCTCAGAGCTGATCCTTGATGTAATCCCACCTCCACCTTAAACGTATCTGTCACTCCCACCACAGTCCTCACCAATGTCACACTACCCTTGTACATATCCTGTACCACTCTTACATACTTCTCTGTCACTCCCGACTTCCTCATACAATACCACAACTCCTTTCTAGGCACCCTGTCATATGCTTTCTCTAAGTCCACAAAGACACAATGCAACTCCTTCTGACCTTCTCTGTATTTCTCCAACAACACTCTCAGAGCAAATATTGCATCTGTAGTGCTCTTTCCTGGCATGAAACCATACTGCTGATCACTAGTCATCACCTCCTTTCTTAACTTAGCTTCCACTACTCTTTCCCATAACTTCAAGCTGTGACTGATCAATTTTATCCCTCTGTAGTTACTGCAGCTCTGCACATCACCCTTATTCTTAAAGATAGGTGCCAAAACACTTTTTCTCCACTCTTCAGGCATCCTCTGACTTTCCAAAATTTCATTAAACAATCTGGTTAAAATTTCCCCTGCCATTTCTCCTAAGCACCTCCATGCTTCCACTGGTATGTCATCTGGGCCAACAGCCTTTACATTCTTCATCCTCTTCATAGCTGTCCTTACTTCCTCCTTGCTAATCTGCTTCACTTCCTGATTCACTATCCCCACATCATCTAACCTTCACTCTCTCTCATTCTCTTCATTCATCAGCCCTTCAAAGTACTCTTTCCATCTACTCAACACATTCTCCTCACTTGTGAGTATGTTTCCCTCACTGTCCTTTATCACCCTTACCTGCTGCACATCTTTCCCAGCTCTGTCCCTCTGTCTAGCCAATCGGTACAGATCCTTTTCTCCCTCTTTAGTGTCCAGTCTCTCATACAACTCTCCATATGCCTTATCCTTAGCCTTCACCACCTCTCTCTTTGCCATGCGCCTCATCTCTTATACTCATGTCTACTTTCTTCATCTCTTTGACAATCCCACTTCTTCTTCGCCAGCCTCTTCCTCTGTATACTCTCCTGTACTTCCTCATTCCACCACCATGTCTCCTTGTCCTCCTTCCTGTGTCCAGATGTCACACCAAGCACATTCCTAGCAGTCTCCCTTACTAGCTCTGCTGTAGTTACCCAGCTATTCGGTAACTCTTCATTGCCTCCCAGTGCCTGTCTTAACTCTTCCCTGAACTCCACCTCACAATGTGATTTATGTAAATAATATAAATGTAAAAGTACAACTATAGTAGTAGTTATTGAACTGCAGATTTTTTTTTAAATGTAACTAAATTTAAATGCTGGTTTGAAATAAAACATGGAGGGTAATATGTTTTGCCACTGTTATTTGGCCTTTTGGCCTGACCTGTGGCCAAAAACTCAGTTAGCAAAGTTAAATAAATAAATAAGATTGGGATGACCCACTCATTGCCATGGTCAGACTCTGTCTTAGTCCACAATAGAAAGGGAAGCTCAAAGCTGCACTATCTCTGTACATATTTCCATCTTGAAGTGATGAAACAGTTCTGTTCTATCAAGGCCACACAAGTGGATGAGATCTGTCCAGACCTGTTGAAGGACCTGAACAATGCTGGGATGTTGTGGTTAATAAGCCTTTTCAATGCTGCATGGAAGACACAGGGTAGAGACCTCTGAAGTGGTAAAGTAGGTTAGTGACCCTATTTTCAAAAAGGGTGACAGAAGGGAATGTTCAAATTCTTCATTAGTCGATGTCTCAGCCTTCCTGGGATAATATGTGCCTTGTAAGTGCTGGAAAGTAGACTTCATCTAATAGCCAAGTATCTGATTAAGGAGCACCAGGGATTCTATCCTGCCTATGGAACACTGGAGCAACTCTTTGCCCTTGTAGAGAGATTGGAAGGGTCTTGGGAGTTTAGCAGTTCTCTCTCCATGTGGTTTGTGGACATGGGGATGGCATATGGCAGTGTACCTCAGAATGGTTTGGGGAAGCGTTATTATATTATGAGATACCAGACCCATCAATGCATGTCACTGAATCCCTGTATTTGAGAAACAAGAGTTGTGTCCACATTCATGACATTGTAGGTTCATATGTTCATAAGTGTTTACTAGGCTAAGGACTGCAAGGGCCTTTTAAGCCTAGTCATGCATACCAACTCTCTGAAAAGTTCTGGTAGCCTTGATAAGCAGGGTCCTGGGAGATGCACCATTTACAGACTGCCTGTATCCATTAGAGACACAGGTACCAAACCAAGGATGAACTTCCTGTTCCCCATCTTATTGTCCAAGTTACACTTGAATTGGGTTAGGGAGGACATCTGCTTCACATGGATGGGAAGCATGTTCCAGAGAAGGGGTAGACTCTGGGATATATGCCTTTCTCCCCAGCATGCCCTATTTATATTACAGGCAAGATTTAAATCTTTAGAACCAGTAATTACGGTGCTGTTTGTTTTGTGGATATGCAAGAGGTCCATTGCCTTCTATGCCAGGTATAGATCTCCCCTCAACAGCCTGTAGGTCATGGAAAACTGGGATAGGGTCTTGAGGTGGTCTGCATAGGACATGTTACTTTTGACCTGTATTTTTTAGTGAGGAACCTATGTGGACATTCCAATTGGTGGATAAGCAACAATCTCGGGAAGTGAGGGCTGCATCTTCATTGTTTGTAGATGACATTGTCCTCTTAACCTGAAGTGACCTAGTGCAAAGTAGGTAGGACAAAACTGAGGCCCTCCAAATTAGAACTCATGATTCTGTCCCAGACACCAATAGATTGTAGTTTCAGGTGAGTCTGTAGCCGCTACCTCAGGTGAAGGAACTGAAGTGTCTTGTGGTCTTCCTTATGAATAAGGGTAGTAGGACTTGGAAGACTGCCAAGTGGACTGATGCAGTGACAAAAGGCTGGGAAGCATCTCAGTCTAGTTTGGTGAAGTGAGAGCCAAGTCATAGGTTAAAGCTTTTGAATTACCATTCAGTCAATGTCCACATCCTCACCTACGGTCATGAACCTAGGGTAATGACTGAAAAGATGAAATCATTATTCCAAGTGGCAGAATCTACATTCAGCCCAACTGTGCTCGGAGTCTATGACAGAATGAAGACCTCAGCAATCTGAGATGACTTCAGAGTACAACCATTACTTTTCTATGCTGTCTACTGAGAGTAGTCAGTTCAAGTGGTCTGGAAACGTTTTTAGTATCCCTCTCAACTGTCCAGATTTTTGAAGAATGTCCAGATTTTTGCCTCATATATTTTATCTGTTCCTCATAAAATCTTTAGTTTTCTGGCAAATCACTGAGGATTGAAGTAATTAAATAATAAAAGACATTTGAGTTTCAGACTTCATAAAATTCAGAAAATGCAAACTAATGCAAACTCTGTTATAATAACAAATTTCTAAGGTTGTAAGATCAATATTTAAAGTCTATCTCTATTTGTGGGCCTTTGTCCCTCGTTAGTTTTGGATCTGCCATATCTTGCACTAAGATGCTGAGAGGTATTGCTTGGTGATGTCAACTGGGTAACTGCACTGAGAAATATACAAGGCAGAGCCCATTGACAGGAAACAATACACTAAGAAATGTATTAGGTACAGCCCACTGACAGGAAACTGTGAGAAAGGCACAAGACATATAGGTAGGATTATACCACTCAACTTACATGGGGATGCCTAGAGATCCCACAACGTAAGCTGGAGATTGTTGCTTGAGATCGGGAAAGCTTCTCTACCCTTCTTAGTTTAGTGTCAGAATGGGCTGTGCCATGACAAGCAGCTTAGAAAGTGAAGAAGACGATGATGAGAAGAATGCAGCAGCACCTTGAAAACAGAAGAGCTGGTTAAATACTTGTTAAAGTCTTTATTTTTATCTGAGGCATATTTTTGGAAACTAGTCAGTTAATTTTACAGTGCTTTTAACTTCATGTGTATTATTGTTTGTTTGCCAAATTTGCTAATTGCTTTTTTGCACTATATTGTTTTCTGATTTTGTGTTTATTTGATTTTTTTGTATGTACTGTTTGTGATTTTACACTGGAAGTATGGACATTACTTAGTATTATAATGCAACAAGGCAATATATGGAACCTAGACATGAAGATGGAAAGCTATAGTCAGTGATGTAGGATGGAAGGATGGGGAGTAGACATTACTTAGTATTACAATGTAACAATGTAATATAATCTAGACATGAAGATGGAAAGCTATAGTCAGTGATGTAGGATGGAAGGATGGGGAGTAGACATTACGTAGTATTACAATGTAACAATGTAATATAATCTAGACATGAAGATGGAAAGCTATAGTCAGTGATGTAGGATGGAAGGATGGGGAGTAGACATTACGTAGTATTACAATGTAACAATGTAATATAATCTAGACATGAAGATGGAAAGCTATAGTCAGTGATGTAGGAAGGAAGGATGGGGAGTAGACATTACGTAGTATTACAATGTAACAATGTAATATAATCTAGACATGAAGGTGTGAAGCTGCTGTCACTGATGTAGGATGGGGACAGATGTTTCTTATTATTACAATGTAACAATGTAATATAATCTAGACATGAAGGTGTGAAGCTGCTGTCACTGATGTAGAATGGGGACAGATGTTTCTTATTATTACAATGTAACAATGTAATATAATCTAGACATGAAGGTGTGAAGCTGCTGTCACTGATGTAGGATGGGGACAGATGTTTCTTATTATTACAATGTAACAATGTAATATAATCTAGACATGAAGGTGTGAAGCTGCTGTCACTGATGTAGAATGGGGACAGATGTTTCTTATTATTACAATGTAACAATGTAATATAATCTAGACATGAAGGTGTGAAGCTGCTGTCACTGATGTAGGATGGGGGCAGACATTTCTTATTATTGTAGTGTAACAATGTAATTTAATCTAGACATGAAGGTGGGAAGCTGCTGTCACTGATGTAGAATGGGGACAGATGTTTCTTATTATTACAATGTAACAATGTAATATAATCTAGACATGAAGGTGTGAAGCTGCTGTCACTGATGTAGGATGGGGGCAGACATTTCTTATTATTGTAGTGTAACAATGTAATTTAATCTAGACATGAAGGTGGGAAGCTGCTGTCACTGATGTAGAATGGGGACAGATGTTTCTTATTATTACAATGTAACAATATAATATAATCTAGACATGAAGGTGGGATGCTGCTGTCACTGATGCAGGATGGGGGCAGACGTTTCTTATTATTGTAATGTAACAATATAATTTAAGGAGTTTGGGTAGGGAGATGGGGAGCTGCAGGAAGTGATGCAGGACATGAGGATGGTCATTACTTAGTATTACAATGAAACAACATATTATAAGCATTCTGTGTGGGGAGATGGGGAGCTGCAAGTAGTGATGTAGGACAGGAGGATGGTCATTACTTAGTATTATAATATAACATAATATAAGGATTCTGGGAAGGAAAACTGGAAGATCTGCAGGCAGTGATGCAGAGAATGCACTTTTTAAGAAGGCTGAGGAGAGCAAATCTGCCATTGACAGTTCTCGCTACCTTCTACAGAGGTACTATAGAAAGCATCCTGATAAACAACCTCGTAGTATGATATGGAAGCTGCTTTACCTCTGAGCGCAAATCCCTCCAGAGAGTGGTGAAAACAGCCGAGAGGATCATCAAGACCACCTTACCACCTATCCATGACTTGTGCTTATCCAGATGTCTCAGCAGGCCCAGAGGAATAATTAAAGACTGCACTCACGCTGCTTACAGGCTGTTCCTGCATCTATCATCTGGAAAGCTCTTCCGAAGTATACGTTGCAGAACTACAAGATTCAGGAACAGCTTCTTCCCTAATGTCATCAGGCTGATGAACTCTAATAACCACCACACTCCATGATGTCCACCTGGGTCAGTAAAAACTGTAGTAGCTTGTCTCATATTGTGCATTAACCTGGTTACCAGTGTCATCTACTACATAGTGCAATATTCACCATGACTGTAATTTATAGGCCATCTAGGGCAGTAGCAATGCAGTAAAATATTTCTTCTTTCAGTACAATACATGTGAATTTGTTAATTAACCATAATGCAATACTCTATGGTCCATAGTGCAATACTCTAATTTTCATAGTGCAATACTCAAATGTCTCTTTCTGTGCAAAGATCAGTGCAATGTCTTAACCAAGTACCTGTGCAATAATAAAGTCTCATGCAAGTAAATGTTCACTGTGAAAAGTGTTAAAATGTCAGAATGTGAGGCGGAAGTGTTACTACAGAACATATTAGTATTGTCCTTTTCATTTGTGCTAAATAAAACTTGCGACTGGAGTCCTGCTTCAGTCCCTTCAGCCATATCCAATGTTGAAAATCATAAAAAATGCACAAAACGAGACTAAACAAACTCGATAATCCACAAATCGGCCAAAAAGACACTATGCAGGAACAAATCCAGAAAAGATCGAAAATCCTTTATTAAAATGATCGATTTTATCCGGTCAGTATGAATTTCTTCAGATAATGAATTAACAACATCCAGTCATTGATATACACCAGTAAATTAAATCAATTAAAAACTAAAAAAGCAATTCTAATTAATTAAATTAAATTAATTACCATGTCAACCCTTACAAACTGCTGTTCTCTTAAAGCTTCCTGTTAAAGTGAAATGAGAATAAACTTTGCAAAATCAGTTTTTTTTTACATTTTGTAAAACGTTTCATGGAACATTATCATACTACTTGAAAGGCATATATCTAAACCAACACTAGTAAACTAGAAGGTCTTTAAAATCCTAAAACATGTCTTAAAAATATATATTATACATAAAAAGTTGTTGCTGCAAGATAAACTTATGCTTCTCTCTGGATACTTATCTCTCAAGAGCTTTTAATCTAAGCATACAGTAGAATGAAATATACTCATTCAGGTTTGGCCATGTTGAGGCATTCAGTTTTAACTGCCACAATAATTCTTTTTTCTCCAGATGGAGACCAAAAGGGCTGCCCTTTATATTTACTTGAATTTAAACTATTACCATGAGGAATTTGGAGCGGATGAGCTGAATGATGAATATCCACCATTGAGAAGATCCAAAAGGATCAAACAACAGAACAGGTAAATGAACCAACTACAGGATTTCCAGCAGAATCAGCAGGGGAATCAAGGGCACACAACGAGATGGCCCAATGCCCTGTCGAAGAGGCAGAACCAGAAGAACTACTCAAGGTGGAATTAAATAGTGGAAATAGGGCTTTATTGAACGTTGTGAATTACTTTAGTTTAGAGGCTCTTGAATTGGAGTTTACTTCCCAGCTGGATCTTTTGCATTTAACAGAGGTATGCAATACTGAAGGAAACTATACAATTTACAATTTTTCTAGCACTGAACTGAATAGGGAAATAGTAGACATGTTATCTAAGGGCTTGACATTCATTCCTACTGAGAGGTTAAACATAATTGAGGTTGTAATTGATTTGAAATTGTATTTAAGAGAAGTTAACTTGAAATTGTTATATGAAAATGTTCACTAATCTGAAAAAGTTTTGAAATTGCCTAGCATCTACACCACCTTCATCCTAATCTGCAAATATTTGAGAGACTTTGTAAACTGGATTTTAGAAATGCTAATAATGCTATAAATAGAAAAAGAGTTGATAATTTATTGAAGGAAGAAAGGGATTTAATTCAGTTTCTCAGTTCACAAAAGATTAGTTATGAAATTGGATAAAGGGGGGAAGGATGTTCATCGTGCATACAGCTGCAGTCATAACAGATGGGTTCTCCTGCCGTCAGGCGGGTCTAGTCATGGACATTGTTGATTATAACAACTAAATGTTGGAGATTTTAAGTAGTGAAACGTGAAGAAATATCAATAAATGAGATGAATAAGGCTTGAATAAGATTTCAGTTTAGCTACAAGATATGCTTACAGAGAGATATATTTCATTGGACCAGTACAATTATTTCAATATGCTTGCACCTAGAATTTCTGCAAATTTTTGGTGTCCCAAAGTTACATAAGAACAGAAAAAAATCCCCCTATGTGCCCCATAGTTGATGGGAGAAATTCAGTAACTTCAGAGTGCGCCGAGTTTTTAGACCACAAATTGAAAAAGTTTGTAGAGCAAGAGGTACAAATATGTAAGAACTTGTGGAATGTTTTGGCAATTATTAAGACCCAGGAATACAATGATAGTGACTTGTTGGTGACAATAGATGTAAAAGATCTGAACACTGTAATTCCCCAGGACATGGGGGTCCAGTTAGTAATTGAATTTTTGCATGAAAGGGGACTTAGCCAAAGTTCAGTTTATATGAGGCATTGTTTGAACTAGTCCTGAATAATAATTTTATATTGTTTGAAGGCAAGCTGTTTGCCCAAAAGAAAGGAGTAGCAATGGGATCACCATGTGGGGCTGTACTTGCAAACAGTGTTATGGCTTACTGGGAGCATAAGTATGTATTAGAAGGAGATTTTAGTAACAAGCTAAGACTATACACTGGGTACCTGGATGACATTTGTATCATCTGGAAAGGGAGTGAGGTGGAACTAAATTCCTTCCTTGAATACATCAATGGGACTACTAACTTTCTGAAATTTATGCATGCGTATATTAAAGAAAGTATAGCATATCTTGATATTTTACTTAAGAAAGTTTTTTGAACAAGAAGTATATTTCTAACATATACTACAAACCAACTTATTCAAATACATTCTTGCATTACACCAGCTCTCACCCTCAACATCAAAAAAGATCTTAAGTGAAGGGGCAATTGGTGAGAGCAGCAGGGATGATTTTGAGAGAAGAGGATTTTTCCCTTTAATGTCATAATTTGAAATCAATGTTTACAAAAAGGGCATATGCACTTGAAATGTTGGAAGAAATTATAGCAGAGGTGAAAAGGAAGAGGGGAGTAGGTATTTTTTCACCAATTTTACCATTTTATTTAGAAACTAATTTGAATATTGAGAATGATAGAGAGAGTATCAGTAATGAATTGCCTGGCTTCTCTATGGCATGTATTACAACATTTAGTAGTGACCATAGGTGGGTGAAATGGGTACTTAATAAAAACTGGTCCATCTTTTTAAATGACAACAATCTAAGAGTTAAAGTAGGTGAAAAAATCTGGTTTTCAGGAAAGGTGATAATTTTAAGAGTTTGTTAGAAGCAATGAATAAAGAAAAAAGAAAACCCTTAAGAAAGATGATGTCTAAGTGTGGGAAGTGTCATTTCTGTAACAAAATATTAACAGGTGCAGTCAATGCTAAAAAGTTTTACTTGACAGGGAATTATAATTGTGATTCCAAGTATAAAGTACATATAGCCCTTTGCCAAAACTGTCCCTGTTTCTATGTTGGAAAAACAGAATGTAGATTCAGGGACACAATATACGAACATGAGTACAATATAAAGAAAAGGAAGGATAGGAATGCTTTAGCTAAGCATATATTGGAATTTGATGATGATATGTTTAAGTACATGGTGACAGAACAAATTCAAGTAAATATAAGGAGCGGCCCTTTTGGTCTCCATCTGGAGAAAAAAGAATTATTGTGGCAGTTACAACTGAATGCCTCAACATGGCCAGGCCTGAATGAAAATATTTCAATGTACTGTATGCTTAGATTAAAAGCTCTTGATAGATAAGTATCCAGAGACAAGTATAAGTTTATCTTGCAACAACAACTTTTTATGTATAATATATATTTTTAAGACATGTTTTAGGATTTTTAAAGACCTTCTAGTTTACTAGTGTTGGTTTAGATATATGCCTTTCAAGTAGTATGATAATGTTCCATGAAACGTTTTACAAAATGTTAAAAAAAACTGATTTTGCAAAGTTTATTCTCATTTCACTGTAACAGGGAGCTTTAAGAGAACAGCAGTTTGTAAGGGTTGACATGGTAATTAATTTAATTTATTTAATTAATTAGAATTGCTTTTTAGTTTTTAATTGATTTAATTTACTGGTGTATATGAATGACTGGATGTTAATTCATTATCTGAAGAAGTTCATACTGACCGGATGAAAGCGCTCTTTTCTGGATTTGTTCCTGCATAGTGTCTTTTTGGTCAATTTGTGGATTATCCAGTTTGTTTAGTCTTGTTTTGTGCATGTTTAATGGTTTTCAGTGTTGGGTATGGCTGAAGGGACTGAAGCAGGACTCCAGTCGCAAGTTTTATTTAACACAAATGAAAAGGACAATACTAATATGTTCTGTACTAACACTTCCGCCTCACATTCTGACATTTCCGAGCTCACCCTTCTGATACAACAACTAAATGGGAGGGATAAGTGTCAAAATGTGCTTCTAATTATGTGCAGTATTAGTCTGTCTACCTGCATGTCCATGATGTAATAGCTAGGTGTTATATGTATAAATATCTGTGAAAATAGTCCATAAGTTGTCTGCCCATTGATTCCAGAGACACTGAATTTTGTTCAATTTTTGTACTTGTGTGATTTCTGAATTACAATAAAGTTTACTTTGAATTTGACTGATGAACTGAGTGTTGAGATTTCTGCTGTCACATCAACGTAGACCATTGATAAGAAAGGATGGCACATGGATGTACCAGTGTGTAGGTTGTTTAGGAATGAGAAAGAAAGAGAAACTGGAGACAGGGGAAAAAGCATTCTATGAAGGCATAGTGTCAATGTTTGAGATGAAGAGAATGAACACCAGTCAGTAAAGGAGGCGATGAAATGCAGCAGGTCACAACTGAGTCTGACTGCCCTTCTGATTAGTCAATGGGGGGAAGGTTCTAGTTAGACAGTACAGTGTGTCACCCTCTGGACTTGTGAAAAAGGAAGAATGAGAGACCACAGAGGGATATATTAGTGCACGATAGGGCCTCAGTCCAAAAGAAGTAGACTTGGTAGCCCCAGTCAACAGGTAGACTGACACCTTGAGCCATGTGGAGTACGGCCGTCTGGTGCAGGACTGTAGCAGAAATGGAATTATTCTGGATGTGATCTCAGCCAAGGTGGAGGGAGTTAGTGTTGTCAAGAGGAAGGCAGCTTTAGCCAATAGTTATCACACCATAATGTGATGTAGTGTCTGTGAAGTCACTAAGGACACAAACTATGGTGTGACATTTTTTGGGAGTTGGATTATGCTGCGTCATTTGTCACCTGTTGGTTAAATAAATAAGACACAAACTAAGAGAGGGCACACTGTGCATGGATTGGTCAGAAAAAGGATCCTCAGGACTATGGATAAGGGTTAGAGAAAAATGTACAAACATAAAAAGAAAAGGTTAATGTAGCTGCCTAGGAATAGGAGACTAGTGATTGGGGGAAAGCAGCAGGCAAGTGTAGAAGAAGGTGCTGGTAAGGTGGACAAGGCATTGTACAGGGATGCAAACAGAAGGCTGCCAAATGAGGTAATGGCAACAAAGGATTAATTACTCTAGTTAGTTGAACATTTAGAATACTGAATATTTTTTATACTGGTACAGGAGACTGAATAATCAGATGATTGCAGTTTGCCAGCATTACTTTGGGTGAGTTTGGGGTACAGCGTTGATTGAGAATTTGCTTTTTCCGTGTTGTTGTTGTTTTCTTGGAATTTGTATATATCAGTATCAGGAGTTGTGGAAGGTACAGACCCCAATATGAGGTGTACAGTGGGACTTACCCTCCTGTAAAAAAATATGTTTTTCTTTTTTAGATGTTTTGAGTTTCAATCTTTTTAGATCAATATTTTTACTTTCAAGATTTTGTGTGTGTGATTATGGGCATAACACTCATAGTTGACAGAAGGGGTCATAAATGCAGCAAAAGCAGTTTTTAGGTATGTTGACAAACGGAGAAAGGACAGACCTAATGTAGCCAGACTGAGTAAAGCAGAAATAGAGATCACAGAATACCTAGAGCATGCAGAAGTGCTGAATAAATACTGTGTTTTAATCTTTACAAAGAAATGTGACTATAGACCAGTCAGTTCATCACCAGAGCAGGGAAATGTCATGAAAAAATTCTAAGTGAAAGGATGATGGCTCTTCTAGAATAAAACAATTTCCAGGCAGCAGCTACCATGGGTTTATGAGCAGAGGGATCTGTCATTTAAAACTGAACCAGTTCTACTACTGGCGTGCTGGAAAGCTTTACAATGGAAACCACAGACATAGACTAAATGGACTTCAGCAAGCAGTTTGATTCAGTGCAGAGGAATCTGTCAGTCAAAACTGAACCAGTTCTATTACTGGGGTGCTGGAAAGCCTCACAATGGAATACCACTGACAGTTTAAATGGACTTCGCAAACAGTTTGATCCAGGCTCCCACTGGTGGCTGCTTGGACAACTGCATAGACAAGCTATAGGCCTGAGCTTTAGAAAAGAACTGCACCATGGCTTGGGGGGATCGGGTGGGGTGGGGGGGAGAGTACACAAAGTTGTGGTGAAATGATAATTTGTCCATAAGTGGAGAAGTGACTAATGGATTAATACACTGGTCAGTCCCTGGTCCAATAATCTTCAGTATGTTACTTTCAGACTTACCTCATGAAATGCAAACTAACTTCATCCTTTTTTACAGATGATCCAAAGACAGGCACAGCAGTAGATGATGAAAAAGTTATAAGCAAGTATTTGGAAAGAGTATTCAAGTGGAAAACAATAACATGAAATTTGTGGTGGTCAGACACAGAAAAGTGTGTTTCAGCCACAGTATGAACTGAGCGAGTGGAAGCTAATGCAATATAATGGGACACGCGGATAGGGTGTTTGTCATACCAATATTAGAAGCCCCATGTGAACAGTGAGAGATGTGGCAGCAGCAAATGAAATGCCAGGGTGTATCTTCAATGGGGTAGATGCCAGAAGTAAAGACATAATATCCCTACTCATCTAAGAGGCCCTGATCCAACCACATCTTGTGGAGGCAGTTTAAGAATAGATGAATCAGATTGCAGTGAGGAGTCCAAAGAAAGGGTAACAGAAAGGTTTGTGGAATGACACTGGATGAGTATGTTCAAAGATAAGAGGAGCTGGAGTTCTTCTCATTCCAGGCCAGAAGGGTGAGAGAAGCATGATATTGGCACAAAGGAACATGCAGAGAGATGTGAAGCGGTCAGTCTGATCATGGAAAAAGGAAGTAGTAATGACCGCAGGCAACAGGTTTTAAGTGCCAACAACTCCATGGATATATGTATGTCCTTCATGAAGGGCATTACTGACCCATAGCATAGGCTAAAAGAAGGACCACTGGAACCTAAATACATGGACGCATTAAAAAATAAATATAAGAAGTGAAAATGGGGGAAGGGTAGTAAAAGCTGGCAGAGAAGGGGAGAAAACTATTAGTTACATTTCTACTGCCTTCAAACAAATGTAATGTAGATCTCATTCTTGGGTAGAAAATGAAATTTTTATTGCATTTTGAAAAGTGAAGATAATAGCTTTAATGAAGGCCTCCAAAGAAACAAAGCATCTATTCTCAAAGACAATATCGCTTTCAGAGATATAAAAGTATGTTCATAAAATGTAAAGCAACCTCACAGCTGCTTTAACTCGGATGTGTCTGTGTGTGTATTTCTTTCTGAACCAAGGAAGGCCCTAGACACAGTGCTCAATATCAGGGGCAACATAGGTTCATAGGTTCATAGGTTGGTACTAGGCTATCACCCTAAGTCCTGTACAGGCCTAGCCATAACAATTCCCTGGATATTTCTTCCCACAATATTTACTTCCCTGGACCCCTGTCTAGAAGGGCGACTGACGAGATCCCTGAGGTGAATTTCCTATCTCCCATCCAATCGTCAAGGTTCCTCTTGAAGAGGTCCAAAGAGGGACTCTGCTTGACATGCATGGGCAGTCCATTCAAGAGTCTGGGGAGTCTCTGGGTCAGGAACCTATCCCTCCAGCATGTTTTGTTCATTGTGATGACAAGGTTTAGATCCCTGGAGCATGTGGGTCTGAGGGATTGGGATTTCTTTAAGTGGAGCATATCCAACAGCTCAGGGTTTGACATGGCCTTGTATGTTAAGCAGAGATCACCTCTGAGTAGACGATATGCGACAGAGTATAGCTCGAGTTTTTTTTAGACAGTAAAAATAGGGCATCTGCTTTAGGCCTGTGATTCTTTTAGTGAGGTATTTATGTGGCCTTCGAGCTATTGCAGATGTCTTGTGAGGTATATACCAAATGGGGCGTTGTACTCTATAATGGGTCTAATGAGGGATGAGTACAGTGGGACAATGACCTCCTTTTTTCTGGATGAAAAGCCCTTAGTGATGAGGTGTGCCACATAGAAGGATTTCCTGAATGTTGTGGCAATGTAGTTGTCGAAGGTGAGACCACTGTCCACCTGTGTCCCTAAGTCTCTCATCACACTTTCGGTGTTTAGTGTACTGCCACCTATGTGGTAATTCATGGGTACATGGTTTTTCCCAAAGAGGATAACTATACCTTTCTTGCATTAAGCCTGAGCCCATGGCTCTGGCACCAAGCGTCTGTTTCTGTAAGGCCCTTTTGTAGAATATCCACATAATTTGAGGATTCCCAGTCTGCAGTCATCTGCAAACTTTGTTAGTCAGAGTCCCTTAGTGTTGGCCTGTACTTCAGAGAAGTAGATGCCAAACAAGAGTGGCCCCAGGACTGAACCCTGAGGTACTTCACTTGTCACCTGTCTGAAGCTGGATTTGGAGTCAGCTACTTTTACAGCCTGGGTTCTGTCAGTAAGCCAGTTGGCAACCCATTGAGTGACGTATGGATTTGTGCCCAGTTTAGTAAGTTTATCTATGATTCCAGAGTGGGAGATGGTGTCAAAGGCCTTAGCGAGGTCCAGATAGGCTGTGTGGAACTCCTTACCCTCGTCCACAGCTCTGGAGACTGATTCAAAGAAGTCAATCAGGTTCAAGAGACAAGATCCCCCCTTCACGAACCCAAACTGGGTGGGGTCCAGTGTTTGAAGGTTGCCAATGTCTTTGTTTATAAATTCCATGACAATGCGTTCTATGCCCTTGCAGATCCGGCTCGTCAGACTGATGGGACAGTAGTTCCTGGGATCCAAGGTGGATCCCCCTTTGTGGAGTGGGATAACTGTAGCTGTGCATCACTCAGTGGGCACAAAGCCTGAGGTGAGGCTATAATTAACATGACACTTAGGTGAGGTGCCAGTTCATTTTGTAGTTCATGTAGTACACAGCCCGGGATGTCATCTGGTCCCATGGATGCTGTATTCTTAGCTTTAGAGAGTGCGGTTTCTACCTGTGTGGTCATGATTACCAGAATTTGGCAATCTTTTGGTAATGAGATGGGCCCTTTAGGGGGTGAGAGGGGAGTGAAGTTGGCACTAAATCGATCTGCAAGTATATTGGCAATATCCTTGGGATCAGTATATTTAATGCCATTATGTTGTAACTCAGAGCAGATCTGAGCATTGCCATTTAGATTCTTGACATAGCGATAGAATGCCTTGTGGTTGTCTTTGGAATCTTTAGCAATTTTATTTTCTTAACTTGCTTTTGAGGATTTTATGAGGGATCTCAGCTTCTTACTGAGGCTGGTAAGGGAGTTATTTGCATCCAGGGATTTTCCTCTTTTCTGCAACAGTTTCTTCCTTCTGTTGTATAGTTTGTTTATGGCAGGGGACCACCAGATTGGCTTCCTTTTTTTGGTGGAGAATGTCTTGGTTCTATTTGGGATGGCACAATTCATGCACGAGTGGATGTGCTCGTACAATGCCTTAGTGTAGGATTCAAAAGTCGAACTTTCAGGTCCCGTCTGCATGGGTGCCATGAAGTTTGTCACTTCTGACTTGAGTAGCATGAAGTTGGATTTGGAGAAGTTTTTTATAGAGGTTTTCTTACTGGGGGTGGGAGTGGGATGTGGATGTCAAGGGTGATTAGCTTATGGCCAGACCTGACCAATGAGGAGGGTGACCACTGGTGTGGAGCATCTATCTCCCATGTTGATAATGACCAGGTCTAGGATATTGGAGCCCCTGGTGGGACAATAGATTAGTTTATCCAGGGCATTGGAATTTATGAATTCCAAGAACCGTTGGGAAAAGGTCTTGGTACCCGAGTAGTTTTCCCAGATAATGGCAGGCTAGTTGAAATCACCCAGTATTAGGGTGTTTGGTTGTATCTTAATATTTTCCAGTATGTTTAGAAAGGTGTAGTGAGAATCTTGGGCATGGTGGGGGATCTGTAGCAAGCTACAATTTGAATTGGAGTCTTACCTAGTGTTAGTTGCACCTGGAGAATTTCAGATGCATTTTATTGGGCAACTAGCCTGGAGGTGTGAATATCCTTGGTGAATATGGACACTCCTCCACCTTTAGTGTTTCGGTCCTGGTTTGGTGGCCGAAAAGTGTGGCAAGAGTTGTAGCCTGGTATTGCAGGGGTACTCTCTGGAGCCTTGAACTAGGTCTCAGTTACTGCACAGATATCGATGCTCTCCATTTTTAGGAGTGCCTCGAGAGAGTGCATTTTGAGGTTTAGACTTATAGCACTGAGTAGCATTACCTTCAGATGTTGCATGCTTGTATCTGTAACGGTGGTGGTTTTGTCCTTTGAACCTTGCCTAAAAAAGGCACTATAGGGGTGGCAAGAGCTTTAACCAGTAATCTGAATCCCAGGAGTGACAATTTCAGACCATGTCTGGCAAAGCATCGTGGTCTGTCGATCATGTCATCCCAAGCAGACAGATACTGAATCCCCTTTGAATGACACCAGAAGCTTAGCCTGTTGTTGAAGTTAATCATTTTGTCCTTATACTGTGGTATCATTCTGGGCAAGGCAGGCTGCTACTCAGGGCTAGGGTCATACCTGCCTGTGCCACATGATCCGAGAGCTCTTCCATGTCTCTTTTCATGTAGTCCAGGGAGGTACATCTCAAGTCATTTACTCCAACATGGACAATGACAGAGTTGTATTTGTACTTGTTGTGGAGTGACTTGAGTGCATGCGTTATGTGGCAGATCCTGGCACCCGACAGGCAGCTGACTGTAATTTTCTCCTTGTTCAGCCTGGTGAGTGGGACATCAGTGTGCCTGACTATAGAGTAGCCTATGACTAAAGTGTTGGGTACATTTTCTTGTCTTAGGCGTTATTGTTGGGTGGCACAATGGTGTTGTGAGCTATGTGTCACTTTGGTTGTGATTGGTGTTTGCTTTCATTTCAGCTTCGGAGGTCCTTGTTGCTTGGGCAGGTTAATGTTAAGGGCCTCCACATATGTGGGTTTAGAGTTGCTATGTGTGGGTGTTGATGGTATGGGTTTTGAAGGGCTATGTGTTGCTTGAGATGTAGTGCAAGTGTTAACCTCCTCTTGACTGTCTAGCACAATCTTGGCTGGAGAGAGCTTTGCTTAAAGTTTGGCTATGTAAGTGCATCTCTCACAGGTTGTAGTGTTGGGTGGTAGGAGGAGAGGGTTGTCTGTGTACATGAGGCCGTTGCTGCATTGCCCCAATATGCCCAGATTCACCAGGTGGACAGGAGAAAAAACGGAAGCTGACCCTTGGACATGCCTGTTTAGGTGCATTATTTGTAAAATACAAGAGCTGTTTTCCCTTACCTTTGCAAGGTACTTAGCAATTATAGGCTGTTTTGTGCCTACAATTAATTTCTCCTTATTAATAAGGAGAGTTGAGTGCTTGTATCAGTTTAAGGTTTCCTAGTGCTTTCCAGCAGGTTCTAGAGCAAGTGCTAGTCACAGGGGTTCAGATTTTAATGCTACTACTGAGAAACCAGCTATTTCTAAGTGTAAATTTGAAGAGCAGATTTTCTAGCACCTGGAATAGTTTAACCGTAGTTCCGCGGTGCTACACGATGTGAAAAACACACGTGTTTTTAAACCAGAAAGTTGAAAGGGATAGAAATCAGCCCAAAATGGCTAATAAAATTGCAATTTCAGAGCTGGAAACCACTCCTCTAGTGTTAGATAGGCAGTACAATGCTCACCACTCCAACTGGTAAGCTGTAGGACTTCCCTCTACCACAGCAAGGTCTGCATAGCTCTGAACACAGAAAATAAAGTCCTGAAACCAGGTGGTTGTTCTCACCAAATCTTACCTTGAAGTAAGGCAATGGTTTTGTCTGGCTGAAGACCATTAAATAAAATAAAGTAGTTAATAAAGGCTACCAAAGATATGACATGTTTTCATAGGATGTATTCTGAGTACTGCACTTCAGAAAGCGTTCTCTAGGAAAGGTGAATAACTGTTCAATGAATGACTGTACAGGTCCATGCGATCATTGTCTGGTTAAGTAACTAGCTCAGAGCCACACAGTAGGCAAATGCAAGTGGAAGTAATCAAACCCTGTACCCTTGACTATAGTATGTAGCTTTCAGTTTTTAGTACTTCTTTTTAACATCTTCAGCAATCTTTCTTAAATTTTGCCAGACAGGTTGTTTTGCAGTGCAACCATAGAATTCTATTTTGTTGCCAGAAGTATGCAATGCCTGTGCAGTTGTTTGTAAAGTTCATGCACAGAGATGTCAAATTAATAGTTTTGGCCTGAAATATTTAAAATTGGTACAGTTATAAGTAAATATTCAACAGGTAAAATGTAGGATCATAACCATGGCAATTACAAATAATCTTGGACCAAGCATTTGGAACAGCTAGAGGACCAGTTTCAATAACTGGTCATAGTCACTGCATGAAATCTCATAGAATTATGAAGTAACAGTGGTATATTTTGTGAGGAGAGGAGCCATAAATGGCACATTAAAATGTGTGCTCATACTATTAAGTTGTGGGATAAAGGGTCATATCTAGGAAACTGATATGGAGTATCAGATGTACAAATGAGTCAATTTTTAAATACAGGACAAAGAAGAAGAGTGCAGTGCACTTTTTTAAAGTTTTAAGAAACCTTAAAATGTACCCACCAGTAAAAGAAGGATAAAACTGACGCCATTAGCTTTACTCATTGTCACTGTAAAATAATTTCAATGTAACTTAAGGGCAGGGCCCTGCTATGTTTCAATGGACAGGAATTTATATTATTATTATTATTAGTAGTAGTAGTAGTAGTAGTAGTATTAGTAGTATTATTATTGTTGTTATCAGTAATATTTATTATTAGTATTAGTAGTAGTAGTATTAGTATTATTAGTATTGTTGTTAAAAATATTTTATTATTATTAGTAGTAGTAGTACTGTTGTTATTAGTAATAATATTTATTACTATTATTGTTGTTAGTAATAATATTTATTATTATTATTAGTAGTAGTAGTATTATTAACAGTATTATTATTGTTATTATTATTATTATTGTTAATATTTTATTATTAGTAGTAGTAGTAGTACTGTTGTTATTAGTAACAATATTTATTATTATTGCTGTTGTTAGTAATAATATTTATTATTATTGTTATCAGTAATGTTTATTATTATTGCTGTTATTAGTAATATTTATTATTATTATTAGTAGCAGTATTAGTATTATTAGTATTGTTGTTAATAATATTTTATTATTATTATTAGTAGTAGTAGTATTAGTAGTAGTATTGTTATTAGTAATAATATTTATTATTATTGTTGTTAGTAATAATATTTATTATTATTATAATAATAATAATTATTATTATTATTGATAATATTTTATTATTATTAGTAGTAGTGGTAGCAGTATTAGTAGTAGTAGTATTGTTGTTGTTATTAGTAATAATATTTATTATTATTATTATTGCTGTTGTTAGTAATAATATTTATTATTATTATTATTACTATTATTATTATTACTATTATTATTATTATTATTATGTTGACCACTCTTGGAGCACAGAAGGAATGGTTTTCTTTCTTTCTAAGAACTGTATACCTCCCTCCAGTGTTATTACTTGCATTGCTGACTGTTGGCTAAATCGGGACCCCTCCATTGTCCTAAAAGAGTCTATGTATCAGTTTGGGTTACTGCAGTCAATGGGTAGGAATTCTATAACAGTTAAAAAAATACTTAGTTTCATAAACCAGTGTTATTTCCTCCTTTCAGTAACTGACTCTGATAAAGAGGCACATCAGTGAGCGATAACACTGGCATGTTAAGATAAAGCATTCTTGTAATGTCATTGTGTGTGTGCGGATCTCTTCTTGGATAAAATGGAAAGGTGCAGTTGCTGTGGGGGAAAGGTTTATAATTAAAAAAAAATTAGTGCATTTTATGTTGCTACACAGTTTTTCTTTTCCAGCAGCTGTTTAAGAAGTCTTCATAACTATGATGAAGATTATTTGTACTTTAAATGGAGGTACCATAGTGACACTTGTTAACCAAGATAGGCTATGGGTTAGATTCACAAGTAAGACAGGTTTTTATTGGATGCAATATTCCTAGATTTAGGAGGAGCACTAGTTCGCATTTATTAGGCCAGAATGGAACTGTGCAATCATTCATTGAACAGTTATTCACCTTTCCTGGAGAAGGCTTTCTGAAGTGCAGTACTCAGAATACATCCTATGAAAACATGTCCTCTCTTTGGTAGCCTTTATTAACTACTTTATTTTATTTAATGGTCTTCAGCCAGACAAAACCATTGCCTTACTTCAAGGTAAGATCTGGTGAGTACAACCACCTGTTTGTGTGAATGGCTTGAGAGCGTTTATCTTGTCAAGAGTCTTGTTCAAAATCATGCAATATGAAAATGGGGGGTGTGAGAATCAAACTTATGTCTTTAAGATGTAGTTAAGTAATATGTTATACCACCTCTCATAAATATGCTGTGGAGAAGTCACTACTATCTGGACATTCTACATACAGAGTATGTGGAAGAATATATGCAACAGACGGTTAAATATAGCTGACCAAAGTAGTGGAGTTCAGTCATTAGGTCTGTGATTGGAAAAGTATTTTAACAGCTGTATATAATTGCACTTGAAGAGAAAAATGCAGCTCTAGAGTGTGAATCACCATTGCAAAATGTGCAGCAGGTCCTGAAGAACCATGCATTAGCCAGACTTCTAAAAGTATATGAAGATGATGATGATGATTACTACTATTATTATTATTATTATTATTATTATTGCATTACCTGCAACACAAACTGGTCAGGTTCACTGAGCTTGCTTGGATCATCTTTGTAATGTTGAAACTGCTTCACCTCTTCCTCATCCGGAGCGTACAGCAGAAGTTGCTTGAAGTGTGTGGGCTCCAGCCGGCTGTTCTCCATAGTCATTAAAATCTGACACAGTTCAGGAGGTGATAGCTTAAGGTGAGCTATAAGGATTGCTGTTTATAAAAGTGAAATATTTGAAATAACTAGTGAAAGCTGTTTGCAAAAGTGAAGCATCTTAAATTACTAATGGAACAAGCATTCACTCGAATGTGGGCAAGATATCATTGTGGAGTTACATGTTTCTTAAAATCCTTCAACTCAATGTTAATAAAAAAAAAACCTGGCAGTAAATTGTAAGCTTAAGAAATGATATTAATGTACATCTTTTATTTCTTAAAAACATCTGGCATAATTATGTGTGTGTGTGTGTGTGTGTGTGTGTGTGTGTGTGTGTGTGTGTGTGTGTGTGAGTGTGTGTGCATGCATGTGTGTGTTTGTGTGTGTGTGTGTGTGTGTGTGTGTGTGTGTGTGTGTGTGTGTGTGTGTGTGTGTGTGTGTGTGTGAATGTGTGTGTGTGTGTGTGTGTGTGTGTGTGTGTGTGTGTGTGTGTGTGTGTGTGTGTGTGTGTGTGTGTGTATATCATGCACATCACTTCTATGTGCAGGTGGATTTGTGCAGCATAAGTCTTATTTTAAGAGTGCCAGTTCCATATATTATGGCAGCTCTCTTGCACTTTATTGTAGTTAAATCACCTTTCCCTGCTATCTTATTCTGTATAAATCATCTACTCATTATTTTCTTATTAATTTATTTTACTTATAAATCATTGTGTAGTTGTAAATTTGCTTTCATTGTAATTCATCCTTATGTATGGCCAAAACCATCTAGAACTGGTGGCCTTAGAAATGCACATGCTCTGCTAACTGTTCAACTGGTCTGTCACTATTATTAGTACAGCAAGAGTTCCCCTGTAAGGGAAGGCTCATATAAATTATGTATTTATGTTTACTGAAAAGCAGCTACCTTATCTATAAACCAGTGTACCTACTTTTTATTCATAACAGCTTTATGTAGTTGAGATGAAATACTGTCATATACAGCAGTGAAAGGAATTAATGCTCTTCTTATAAAAAGAGATTTGTTAATGGGAGACAAGACCTGAGCAAATGTGAGATGTAAGCATTTATTGTTATATACGTTCCCACAGGTTAATTGTAGTATTGATATTTTAGCTATCAAAATACTTAACAGTTCATTACTCATGGAAAGACTCATGATTGCTGTTTTCTGGGATTAATGCTCTGTTAATCAAAAACCAAAATACTGCCATTAGTTATTTATGTCCAAAGTCCAAGCATGCTTTAGGTATGAAAACCTTAAACTAATGAACAAAGTTGAAGGAAAGTTACCAGTGAAGACCAGGAAAGGAATAAATGTTGGCATAAGTGAACAGGCAGTCACTGTAAAATGAGAAATCTGATTCACGTGTTTTTGAATCACTTCATTGCTTTTACACTGAAGCAGAAACAGAAGCAGCTGAGTTAAAGATCAGCAGAGTAAATAATGCGTGTGTGCCTGTGCGCGCGTGTGTGTGTGTGTGTGTGTGTGTGTGTGTGTGTGTGTGTGTGTGTGTGTGTGTGGGTGTGTGTGTGTGTGTGTGCGTACATGTGCACATATCTGTGCGAGTGTGTGTATGCGTGTATGCATGTGCGTGTGTATGAACATGTCACAGCTGTATTCTATATAAATATACCACAAATGACAGGAGAATAATCTTCTGACCATTGCTGTAACTGATAAGAATAATTTAAAGTTAAGTTTTTATGACTACTTCTGCACATGTTTATGTAGCTTTTTACATTTTATTGCAGGGAGCTTTCCCTCTTGCCAAATAAACACATGCAGCATATATGAATAGTGATAGGGAGATATATTTAATAGGAAGTTAACATTACAGATGAGGTTCTAGCGTCTACCCAATATTCAGTAAATTGAGTAAAGTTTCTGATTCTGCGCCATTACTGGCAGCATGAAACTGTATACATGTTTTACATGGTATCAGATATGAAGATATTTTGAGCACCAGAAGACATTTTTCTTTCTGCGCTTTGAAATTAATATTCTGAATCTGTAAGAGGGCAGGAAGTTACTTATTCCTTCTGTGGGGTACTACTATTGCTACAGTGTAAAAGTCACCGAAAAAAAAACTAAAAAGTTATTTTTCTTTTTGAAGTAAAACGTAATGAAAAAAAATCACCTCAAGTGTGTTTCATCCTTAGCACATGTTGCTCAGTAGCCAAATGAATGTCATGCTTACAGTCTGAAACTTTATTTAGGACTTTGGTCTCAAAACTGTATGTAAAGAGACTTCTTTAGGACAAAGAAATTATACTAGGGAGTCCAATTAAGTACTAGGACACACTCATATATGATATAATTATGAAAAAAGCAGTAAGCAGCTAAGATATGTAAAGCACATTAACCTAAAAATGTTAGTATTTCTAAAATAAAAAAAATATATAAAATGAATATGTCAGATGATTTGTTACATTTTAAAATATGCATGTGGAAAAGTAGATAAATAAAAAATGTGCACCTAATATAAAACACAAACTCAGACTAAAATTTCACTTTAATGGTTTTAACTTGCATGGTTGGCCATGGTGGTGCAGTGGTTAGCATTGCCACCTCACAGTAAGAGGCTCTCCGGTTTGATCCTCAGCTGGGGTGCCTTCTGTGCAGAGTATGCATGTCTTCCTTGTGGTGGTGTGGGTTTCCTCTCAAAGACATGCTGTAGGTGGATTGGACACTCTAAATTGGCCCTAGGAGTGAGTGTGTGTGTACCTTCTGTGGAAGGTTGGGTGCCGGGCTGGCAACTTGCCACCATAAAACTCCACTATTAATCATGAGCGGACAGGTGATCTGCTGTGGCAACCCCTAACCGGGAAAAACCAGAAGAAGAAGATGTTTTAACTTGCGTATATATTTAATACTCAAATGACCATTGAGCTAAATGAGATAACCAGCATCTAATGTTAACATAACATTAATACACATGCTTTCTTTGGTACTGAATTTAAATCACTGACTCAAGGGCGCAATATAACCTGGTGTACCACCTTTCAAAATTGTTGCACAGTGCAGAATTTTTAAAAAACAACATTCATGTGCTTATGGACAAGTTCAACATATATATATATATATATATATATATATATATATATATATATATATATGTTCATAAATAGTTTGTGTGCTAGTAAAACAACAAGGAAACAGCTTCAGGATATGCAAGCAATAATGCCAGACAGGGTGTGTGTTAATGTGTAATTACACCCCTGGAAGGGCATTAATTACACATTAACACACACTCTGGAGGGCATTATTGCACTTAGAGAATGGGATCTCTGTATAATTGCTGTGTTTTACTTACTTATTTTTTTTTAAGTACTATAGTGTGTTTAATATGTTTTTGATGTAAAATACTTCCTCCGCCAAATGTTTCAAATTTGCTGTAGTATATGTTAATGCTACTAGAGGTAACATTTTACATCCAAAATATAACACTGTCCAGGTATTTTTATGGTAGTGCTATAGCTGTCATTCTATAAGCTTAACTATTGCCCATTTATCTGGACAGTAGCCTAGTGATTAGTGTCTCTGATTAAATTTTGCTCTATTGCCATTTTTCCCCTAAGCATTGAGGTTTAAATGTCACTAAACCGCACTAGTAATTATAGCTAATGCACATTTTATTTCTCGTATAAAATGCTTGTGAATGCAAATCCAAATCGTTTTATTTCAACATGTTTCTAAGTGAATAATACTAATGAACTCACCCCTCAGGTGTCCCTGATTTTGACTCATGAATTTGTTCTGCCTGATTCTAAAATCGTTGACATTTTGAGTAAGGATGGGTGATTACAGTGATACCCAAACATAGACTGGGAGCAATACTCTAGCTCCAACACCCTAGCTCAAAGGTTCCGAGAATTTATAAACTCAAATGCTATGGAACAACTTGTTACCACTCCCACAAGAGGGGAAAACATACTGGACCTGATCATCACCAACATGGGGACTCTATGCTCCAGACCAGAAGTGTATCCCTCACTGGTAAGATCAGACCATAAACTAATCTCACTGGATATTCACATCCCAACCCCACCCCCTGCCCAGAAAACCACAGTGAAAAACTTCTCTAAAACAAATTTCACACTCCTCAAAACTGAAGTGGAATCCTTCAAAGCCCCCGGGCCTGTGGAAAATACAGCCCAGACCGCAGAATCCTTTATAAATGCATTCTATGAGCACCTTCAGGAATGCATGGATCATGCAATCCCAAATAAAACCAAGACCCAATCCTCCAAAGGCAGACGTCCTGTCTGGTGGACCCCAACCATAAACAAACTATACAACAGAAGGAGGAAGCTACTACATGATAGAGCAAAATCCCAAAAAGGGAAGGCATCTCTGATCAGTATTAGCAAAAAACTATAGGCACTCATAAAATCTTCTAAGGCCAGCTTCGAGAGAAAAATTGCACAGGACACTAAGGATAATCACAAGGCTTTCTTTAGTTATGTTAGGAACCTGGGTGGGAATTCCCAGATATGCTCAGAATTAGTCCAAAATGACAAAAAATACACCAAACCCACAGACATTGCCAACATCCTAGCTGACAGGTTCAGAGCAACCCCCCCCCCACCAAAAGGGCAAATATCTATCCCATCAGAGTGCTGCCCCCCCGACATCTCAGATGCTCAGGTAAGAGCCACCCTCTCTAAAGCAAAAAACACAGCATCAATGGGACCAGACAGTGTCCCAGGCTCCGTCCTACATGAACTCCAAGAAGAGCTAAACCCAAACATAAAACTACTGTTCAATCTCAGCCTTACTACAGGATATGTACCCAAAGAGTGGCGTACAGCAACAGTGGTCCCTCTCCACAAAGGTGGTGCCTCAACGGATCCTGGAAACTATCGCCCCATAAGCCTGACTAGCTTGGTTTGCAAAGTTATGGAAAAGATCATCATAGCCCTCATAAATAAAGATATTGGGGACCTACAGACACTGGATCCTACCCAGTTCAGCTTTGTTAAGGGCAGATCCTGCCTCTTAAACCTGGTCAATTTCTTTGAAACAGTCACCAAGGCCATTGACGAGGGGAAGGTGGTCCACACAGCCTACCTGGACCTCGCAAAAGCCTTCGATACAATACCCCACTCTGGCATTATAGATAAGCTCACCAGCTTAAATATAAACCCCTATGTCACTAGATGGGCTGCAAACTGGCCCAAGGACAGAACCCACATGGTTAGAATTGCTGGAGCCATGTCAGACTCCAAACCAGTTACAAGTGGCGTCCCACAAGGCTCAGTCCTGGGACCTCTCTTGTTCAGTATATATTTCTCAGAGGTACAGGCCAACATGGAAGGACTGTGGCTGACCAAGTTCACAGATGACTGCAAACTGGGCGCCATAATCGACTCTCCAGCCGACACAAGCATCCTCCCAAAGGGCTTCATAGAAACAGACAACTAGTGCCAGAGCCATGGCCTCAAGCTAAATGCCAAAAAGTGTATAGTCATCCCCTTTGGCAAAAACAAAGTGCCCACAAATTACCACATAGGTGGTAATCCATTAAGCACAGAAAAAGCAATTAGGGACCTGGGGACCCAAGTTGATAGCAATCTCTCATTTGACAACCACGTGGCCACAGTGGTTAGAAAACATTTTATATAGCCCACCTAATCATGAAGGGATTCACATCTAGATCAGGGGAGGTTATTGTGCCTCTTTACTCATCCCTCATCAGGCCCATAATTGAGTACAATGCCCCTTTTGGGATGTACCTTACCAGACACCTGCAGCAACTGGAAAGACCCCAAAAGTACCTCACCAAGAGGATCAAAGGGCTCAAACAGATGCCATATGCTGCCCGGTTAAAGAAACTCCAGCTCTACTCAGTGGCATACCACCTGCTTAGAGGTGATCTGAGCCTGACGTATAAAGCCATGTCCAACCCGGAATTAATGGACATGCTGCACCTCAGGAAATCCAAATCCCATCGAGCTACGCGCTCGAGAGACTTGAACCTCAGCACTGAAATAAATAGGACATGCTGGAGAGACAGATTCATAACCCAGAGGCTCCCTTCACTCTGGAATAAAATCCCAGTCCAGGTTAGGCAGAGTCCCTCATTGACTCTCTTCAAGAGGAATCTTGATGAGTGGATGGGAGATCGTAGGTTTACCCGGGGTATCACTTCTGTGTCACTGTTAGACAGAGGCACAGTATACTAACCTCGAAAAAGGGCATAGCAAAATTAATTTAAAATGGGTGGCGAAAGCCAAACACACTCTGGCTAGGCTTATAAATGCCCTAGGGCAGATAGCCTAGTATGAACCTATGAACCTTTTAACAGTATCATAGTATGAAACACCTTTCTCATTCTGAGATTTAATGTTCCACTTCTATGTTGTTCCACACTAATAGGGTCGAACACACATTCATTGTTAACAATGTTGTTTTAACAAATATGCATGGTAAATAATATTGATTAATTTATCAAAAGAACATTTTGTGAGCCTGACAAAATGAATATTAAATATAAGCATTTAGTTGTTGTTGTTGTTGTTTGTCTTTTGGCTTTTCCAAGTAAGGGGTCGCCACTGCAGAACTCCGGTCCTCTAATGATTGGCAGTAGATTTTTACGAAAGGCCGAGGTGCCAGCTCAACGCCCAACCTTCAACGAAGGCACGCCCGTTTACGCACGCATGTCTTTCGAACGCTACCCAACCACGGGGAGGACATGCAGACTCCACATAGAAGGCACTCCCAAGCCCAGCCGAGTATCGAACGGGAGAACCTCTTGCTGTGAGGTAACAATGCTACCACTGTACCATTGCGTCATATTTTGCTCTGTGAGAGGTAGAGTTCTGTATTTTGTAGACCAAAGGGTGAGAATTGCAATACCTAACATTTGAAGGTAGCTTTTGCACTTAAGCAGCTTAACTTCAGAAACTGCATTCTACTTCAAGTTCTCTAAATTTGTCAACTTTCCGAGACAATAGTACCGATATTTAAAGTGTCCCCTTTTGGGGTCTTTGTCTCTGATACAAGACATAACAGATTGACAGCTATACACTTTGACATTTTGACAGAAAGTCCAGATTTTTGTCTAGTATTTTTGAGCTGTTTCTCATAAAATGTGTGTTTTTCTGGCAGATCACTGAAGACTGAAGTCACTAAATAATTACACACATATAAGTTTCAGACTTCATATCCTTCAGAAAATGCATGGTAACACTAGTCCTGTTGTTTTTAAGAGCAATTTTTAAAATGTGTCCCTATTTTGGGGCTTTGCCCTGCCATTATTTTAGTGTTAGTGAACATGAAATAATGGCGTCCATTAGTTTTTTTTCTGTCCAAGCTCCACGGCGGCTTGATATGCTGCTATGAAGTGGCAAACTCATTTTTCAGTAGGCATTACTTCTACATTAATAACCTGCTGGAGAACATTTGTTCTCCAATCAGGATGCGATCTACAGATCACTGGTTCTCTAAAGTTACATAAAGAATAGTTGCACAGCAATAGTCATGCTTACAGCTGACACCTGTAGTTTTAACCTATGTGAGCTAACAAAAACAAAGGTTTTCTGCTGATACATCCATATTGTTGGCAGCATTCACTAGAGAAGGTACTGCAGATTTTTGATCTGTGTTTACTGTTAGAAATACCCCATTCTTCTAATGAAATTCAAGATTCCTGTCCCTTTTACTAACACAAATCAGACCAGTATCCACCACATTGTAAAGATCTGGGTTGCTTACTAAAATGTTTCAATTGTCAAAAAGAATTGTTTTGATCAAAGTGAAATCCATATTATAAGCAGTAGCAAATACATTAGTAAAATCTGTTAAACTTGTCAGTTACTCGGTCAGCATTCCCAACTATGTCAAGATGACCTTTACGTTCGTGTTAATGTGTTCATGTAATTGGAACTGAAGTGAATCCAGAAAAGTTCTACTGTGTTAAGTTCTTTCACGTCATGGGTGAAGAGATACTAAAAGGGGGCTGCTTCATGGATCTAACAAAACTTAACATAAATATTCCCTGGTGTCTAACTCCAGAACCCTATCGCCTCATTTCAGAAATGTTTTTTTTTTGGACATAATAGTGTACAAAACGGTATTACTATAAACCACCAACTTCCTGAGAGTCAACGTTTCAAAAGAACAACAAAAAATGCAAAAAAAAAAAAAACCCAAAAAGGGTGAAAATAAATCTTTTTTCTTGCTTTTTTGTAGAAAGAAACCCCCCCCCCTAAATTCTGTAGACACGTCAACTCAAAGAAGGAAAAAATGTCCCTAAAAAGGGAATTTTTCCTGGCACACAATTAGAAATTGCACCTGCAATGATTTGCAAAGGGGAAACCACATTTGACATTATATCATGTATCTTCTTTTTTCCTGTGGTACAGTGATGCTCAATCAATTTCTCTTTGTGTATGAACAGAGAAGCCATACAAAAGTCATTTAAGAAAGAAAGGCCTAAGGAGGAAATATGCCCTCTGAAAGGGGTTCGAATGCAAGATCGCAGGATCCATAGGGTGAGGGGGCTTTAAAAATAGTCATAAACTGTGCCTCCAGCTCCTGGTTCTGATGTTGTTTTAGGAAACAATGCGGTGCCTCAGAAATGAGATGTCAGAGGTACAGAAATACAGAACGTGTGTGTGTGTGTGTGTGTGTGTGTGTGTGTGTGTGTGTGTGTGTGTGTGTGTGTATGCGAGTGTGCACAAGTCTATATATGCGAGTGTGAGTGTATGTGTGTACACATGAGTGTGTAGAGGGTTCAGACTCCTACATGAGGAAGGTTGCTCCAGAGAACATCATTTTTTTTAAACTTTAAAGCATGCATACCACTCAACTCTACAAATTTTTGAAGAATGTCCAGATTTTTGCCTCATATTTTTTGGTCTGTTCCTCATAAAATTTGTGGTTTTCTGGCAAATCATTGGGGTTTGAAATCCCTAAATGCATGCATTTGAGTCTTATCAGAAAAATCTAATTAGCTGTTTCCCTTATACAAGAAAATTATTAAGAAAGCAAGCATGTTATCAAATGTATAACATATTGACACTGACAGTTCCGCTTGATTAAGAGGTGAGTAAAAGGTGTGATCATGGGCACCCACAGGCAGGTGCAAAGGGGTGCAAGTGCACCCGGATTTTGATTTAAAAAAAAAATTTGCGCAGGAACCATAGCTTGAAGGGGAGCTTCCACTTACTTTTACATCTGCTGGCTAGGAGGGTCTGACATTTAACAAAAAACAAAAAATTCTTCACTCAGCAGTGGTGGCATATTTTCCTTAAAGGAGGACCATGCATGCGTTGCATGGATGCCACTCACATTCAGAATTTAAACTGGCCATTCCATGGAGAGAGAAGTTAAGTGGCCATTCTGCTAAGAGAGAAGGTGTGTGTGTGTGTGTGTGTGTGTGTGTGTGTGTGTGTGTGTGTGTGTGTGTGTGTGTGTGTGTGTGTGTGTGTGTGTATGTGTGTTTAACAAACCTCTTAACTGTACAGATTTTTACAGACTATCCAGATTTTTGCCTCATATTTTTGGCCTGTTCCTCATAAAATTTGTGTCGAATCAGTGAGGAATTAATTCACTAAATAATGACAGTCATATGAGTTTCAGACTTCATATCCTTCAGAAAATGTATGGTAACAGAAGAGCTTTTATTCTAGCAGCTTACGTTTATAAGAGCAATATTTAAAATTTGCCCCTATTTTTGAGTCTTTGTACCCCATTATTTTTGGCTCTGTCCATATTTGTTTCTGTTAAGAGGATAAGAGCTATGCAACTGTCCAGATTTAGTCTCATAGCTTTGGTCTGTTTCTCATAAAATCTGTGGTTTTCTGGAAAATCAAGGAAGACTGGAGAGACTAAATAATAACATATTGGTTTCAATCTTCACATGCTTCAGAAAATACATGCTAACATACATCTTGTTATTCTAGCAACTATCTAAGTTAAAATGAGCAATATTTAAAATGTATCTCTATTTTGGGCCATCGTATCACCATTCTTTCAGCCTTTGTCCAGATTCCTTGCAATAAGGGGTGAGAGGTATGCATACCTCTCAACTGTCCAGATTTTTGCAGAATGTCCTCATTTTTGCCTCATATTTGGCCTATTCTGCAACATTTGTAAACAATGCCACACGTTTGAGTTTCAGACTTCATTTCCTTCAGAAAATTCATGCTAAGGCCAATGCTGTTATTCCAGAAACTTTATAAATCTATAAGAGCAATATTTAAAATCTGTTCATATTTTTAGGCCTTTCCCCCCATTATTTTTAGGCTTTGCCCATATTTCTTATGCTAAGAGGTTGAGGGATATGGAGGTATGGTACGCAATGCCCTAGTTATGGGGAAGCAGGTTAGTCAATTAACTTGATCAAGCTTGGCCCTGCAACTTGGTTACAGGAGACAAGAGCCCTAATCCTCTGCACAACCTACCAGACTGCTTACAGAATTGTGAGTTTCAGTTTCAGTACATTTTCAGGGAATTATCAGTTTCAGTGCAATTTCAAGGGATTATAAGTTTCGGTTAATTTTCATGGAATTGTGAGTTCCAGGGGAAAAACATTTACTGTTGCTCATGTAGACGAAGTGCTGATATTGCGATGCCCCTTTGACTGCCAATTATTTGATGCATTTTAAGGGGTTATAGGGGTTCTACACTCCTGATTATGCCCTCCTTTGTATGAGATGCCTAGTAACTATGAATCTGTTATCAGTTTGTCAGTTGCTCCCTATTGCAACATTACCAGATTCCCAATATTTTTTAATGTAACACAGGCAATTAATTCGTCAAGGGAGACAGGCACTGAATTTGCAGATGAAACATTGAAATGTAAAGCTGTTTGTCAGTAGCAACCTCTTCATTAGTTACAGATCTTTTTAATGTGGAATTATTCAGATGACTTTTACTTCTGCAGAGATTGTGCTTATTGTATTTAGTGATATTGGTGGATAGTAGTAACAGAAGTTTGAGTGGCCTTTTATGGTTGAAATTTTTTGTCATTATTGGTTAATACATCTTGTTTCATTGCTTAAGCCGTGGTGGTACAGCGGTAGGGTTGTTGCCTCACAGCAAGAGGTTCTCCTGTTCCATTCACGACTGAATTGCCTTCTGTGTGGAGTCTGCATGTCCTCCCTGCAGTCGAGTGGCCTCCAAAAGACATGCGTGAATGGGCGTGCCTTCGCTGAAGGTTGGGCATCAGGCTGGCAACTCGGCACCATAAAAAATCTACTGCCAATCATTAGAGGACCGGAGTTCCGCTGTGGTCACTCCTAAACGGGAAAAGCTGAAAAGACAAACAGCATCTTGTTTCATTGCTTATTAGAACAATGTTCAAAACTACACATTTAAAACACATTCTAACAAGTGCTGCTGTATTATACAAGGAATATAATTTAATACAATCAGGAAGGAGAATCAAAGAAGACATATATGTATGCATGTCCCTAAAAATGTGTGCAAGGAGCCTATGGTTTGAAAACAGTACAAAGGTAAACTTAATCCTCCACTGTCCAGATGCATTTTCTTTGAATGTGGGTTTTCATGCCATTTCAATGAATGTGAGTTTGAAGGGCAGAGAAGTTTACTGCTCATGCTAAGTCTGGTTTCATTGTGAGACTGTATTGTTTGTTTAACAAATGGCTCAGTGTTTGTGCTATAAAATTTCAATATCTGTAGTTATTGTAGAAGTAAATAAGAAAACAGTATGTACACTGACAGGTTTGAACGGTGTTAATGGAAACTGGGGAGAAATAGCCAAATAATGGAGGGGGCTGCTGCTGAGAATGTAGGGGGTGGCTGCAGGAGGGGCTGCTCTGTGGGTACCCCACTCTGTTACACTTCCTAGAACCCCATTTGACCATGATCTGACTCTGGTGTTTTGCACTATTTACTATAAACTATCAAAAGTTGGAATGAAACAACAAAGTGTCAGTTGTAAAAAATAATAAGTGTTTTCATTCTGTTTGGTAATAAAGGAATTAAATTGTTTATTATACTACAATTGACACTTCTTTGTTTCATTCCATCTTGTGATAGTTTATGATTTTCACTGTTACTTACTGTTAATTAAGAATGGTCACATTGTTGAATACTCCAGTGCAGTTCTGTGGACTGTTTTCAAGTTGCCCAGTTTTTGTTGTACTTCTGTTTTATTTAATTGAACAAATTTTAAAAAATGCAGAACGTTGAGCTTGTGAGTGGTAAACAGCTTTTGCTCACAATTCTTATTTAAACCTCAAAACCTTATTGCTGAAGGGACAAAGCCAAAAACGTAATGGGTCAGGAGAAAGGTCAAAGGCCCAGAACCAGGGACAGATTTGAAGTATAATATACATTATTCTTATATGCTTAGTTGCTAGAATAACAGATTTTGCATTAGCATGCATTTTCTGAAGGATATGAAGTACAGATGACTGAAACTCAAATGTCTATCATTATTTAAGTTTTGAAATCCTCATAAATTTGCCAGAAAACCACAAATCTTATGAGGAACAGGCCAAAAATATGACACAAAAAAGGGGCAGTCTAAAGTATACTCTGATCTCTCAAGCTCTTAGGGCAAGAATCAGGGAGAAAGTGTGAAAGGCTCAAAATCACAGGCAAATTTTAAGCTTTAACTGTTGTCACCAAAGTAGTGGATGAAGGTCCCTGACTGACTTGAGAGCTATGCTCATGGTTAATAACCTTATTCATTCTTGCAGTTTGTCTGATGACATCCAGTAAACTCTCAGTTATCCGGGACTCAAGCAACTGGCACTCTCAAGCAACCAGCAAAAAATATCGAAGAAATACAAATACAGTACGATTTTCATGTGTTGCACGTTCTGTACCCCCCACACACACAGAAACATACCTTACATTTTTAGAGTTTTAGAAAGAAAGATAGGAATAAAATTCCCTCTCTCCCAACTTGAGGAAAAAGTCACCCAAACAAATATATAGGGTACAATACTAGTCAGGCCTGTTTTTAATAGTAACTCTCAAACAACCAAAAACTACAGTTATCTGGCATCTACCAGTCCCTGTGGGTGCCAGTTAACTGAAAGTTTACTATAATATGGTTTGATATAACATAAGGATTATTAACACTAAAGGCCCTTTCTGTGTGGAATGAGTTGGACTTTTTAAGACTCCGAATGATAAATGCTGTTCAGAATGAGATGCAATTGGGGAGGGGGTGTTCTGCAATGGATTGGTGGCTTCCCCACCGGTTGTCTGAATTATGCTTGTGGGTTCATGTTTGTTCTGCAATGGATTGGTGGCTTCCCCACCGGTTGTCTGAATTATGCTTGTGGGTTCATGTTTACCACACAGTGCATATGAATGCTACGATGGAATCTGACTTTTCTAAACCCTAGACTGAATGGATTAAGGGGGGTATCAAAAAAATAAAATAAATAATGAATAAGTGAAAATACTGAGCCAGCTTCACACAAAGTCATAGACCTAAATTTACAATAATATAGTATGTTCAGTTTTTGTTTTTAAAAATTACAGTTAGCCAAAAACTTTATAATTTTTATATTAGGGAGTTCAGTATTACAGTCCGTTGAGGTCTTTTTTCATAACACTATAAATCCGCAGAGACGCTGTCAGCTTCTGTATTACAGTATGGGATGTGGCAGGAATTTTTGGTTATCCGCAAGTATATGGATATACCCTGGAGCTCTAGCATCTGGGTTTTTACCCCCTGCAAAAAATCCTGCAGGAGCCTATGGGTGTAATAAATCCTGTATGATGTTTCAAACAGCCGGCCACTATTTGACATAGTGGGTGATGCCTGCACTACAGTATTTACATGTTTTGACAGATTACAAACCATTATACTATAAATCTGAACTTTAAAGTCAATCATAAGGTTTACAGTGAGGCCAACAGAAGAACATGCTTCTTTTGTTTAATGAATTAATGGCTTATGGAACTGCATAAAACTTAACTTTTAAAGGGGTTTACAGATTACTTGCAGAAATCACATTGGCTTTGCCATCTGTGATAAAAATATTCTAAAAAGAAACATTACAGTTTTCATATACATATATATCCATGAACCATTGGGAAAAATTATTGAGGCTTCTGCAAAACAATTTATTGATGGAAATGTTAGTCAGGATATTTGCTGTTAATATTCAAGCACAAATTTACTGGTGTGCAGCCATGTTTGAAATATTTATTTATTTATTTCATTTGTTTGCTGGGATAATCCAATCATCATCATCATCATCATCATCCCCCTTTTTCCCATTTACATGGGGTCGGGGTATCGTATTAACTGTCGCCAACTCTCTCGGTTCAGTGCCACTCTCCTGCCTTCTTCAACACTCATGCCTGACTGTCGCAGATCTTCTTTCACACAATCCATCCACCTCTTTGCTGGACGCCCTCGCTTCCTCTTACCTTCTTCCTGTCTGTCCCAAATCTCCCTCACCAGATTGTCTTCTGCTTTTCTACACATGTGCCCATACCATCGTAATCTGTTCTCTTTGATCTTTTCTGCAATTGGAGCTACTTTGGCTTCTGCTCTTATGTCCTCATTTCTTCGCCTGTCCTGCAGTGTGCATCCTACCACCTTTCTCAGGCACTTCATTTCCATCACCTCTAGCTTCTTCAACTGTTCTGCCTTTACTGCCCAGGTTTCTGTACCATATAGTAGTACTGGTCGCACCACTGTCTTGTACACCTTACTTTTCAGCTTCTTTGGCATTCTTCTGTCATAGACTACACCTGATACTCTATGCCAGTTGGCTGCAGCCCCTCTGATTCTAGCTTTGACCTCTTCATTCAGACTACCCTTCTCCTCAACCACCCCTCCCAGATACTTGAAGCTGTTTACCTGTTCCACTATCTTCCCATCTATCTCTATTCTCAGCTTCTTCTGATTTCCCCAATCTGCTGCCATTACCACTGTCTTATCTGTGCTTAGTTTCATCCCATGTGCCTTCAGATTTGCATTCCATTCTCCTATCCTTTGCTGAAGTTCTAGATTAGAGTCTGCCTGTACTGACACATTGTCTGCATACAGCAGCTTTGTTGCTCTGACCCCTCCAACCTGTTTGCTGATGTAGTCCATTACCAGTATGAACAGCAGTGGGTTCAGAGCTGAACCCTGGTGTACACCCACTCCCACTGGGAACCCCTCAGTGAGGCCAAACACTGTTCGTACTTGAGTCACTGGGTCCTTGTACATAGCCTGTACTAATTCTACCAATGTTTCTGGGACTTCAAACCACAGCAGTACTGCCCAGATCAGCTTTCTTGGGACCTTGTCATATGCTTTCTCCAAGTCTAGGAAAGCCCAGTTTGACTCTCTCCTCTTCTCTAGTTTCTTTAAGTATCTGTCTCAATACAAACATCGGGTCAATTGTGCTGCATCCTGATTTGAATCCGAACTGTTCATCTCCCATCTTACATTCTACTATTCTACGTATCCATTTATCAATCACCCTCTCCAGAACTTTCATGCAATGTGGTAGGAGTTTGATGCCTCTGTACTGTCCACAGTTGTGGATGTCCCCTTTGTTCTTGTACACTGGCATGAGTATGCTTATTCTCCAGTCATCTGGGATACGCCTTTCTCTCCACACTGCAATTAGTACCCTCAGGAGCCATTTCTCCCCTAGCTCACCCAGCATCTTTATCATATCTGCTGTGACCTCATCTGAGCCTGCTGCTTTCCCTGACTTCATTTTCCTTAGTGCTGCTCTTACTTCTTCTAAGCTGGGCTCCTCTTCTACTCTCATTGTAGGCTGTTTCTGGGGCAGTACCGCCTCTGTGGGTTTTTCTTCATTCAGAAGCTGCTGGAAATACTCCTTCCATCTGCCTTTGATGTCCTGTGGGCTGGTAAGCAGGTTGTTGCTGGAATCCCTTATGAAGGATGTCTGACTATCTTCTTTATCTTTCTGTCTTTGCCTTGCAACCTGGTATAGTTTCTTTGTGCCCCTTATTGAGTCACTTTCCAGAAGCTGATAGAGTGCCTCTGATGCCCTATTCTTTGCTATTGCAACTTCTTTCTTAGCTTCTTTGTTAGCCAACCAGTAGTCCTTCCTAGCTTGGTCAGTCTTTTCAATCTCCCACTTCTTCCTGCACTCCTTCTTTCTTTTGATTACTTCCTGCACTTCTGCATTCCACCACCAGCTTTCCTTATGTACCTTATTTCCATACCTGGCTCGGCCACATATCCTTTCTGTAGTCCTAACACATGTTGTTTTTACGTGCTGACACTCTTCTTCAACTCTACCTATTTCCTCCTCTTCTTGGGGTGCTAGAGCCCTGAGTAATTCCTTGAACTGCTGTACTTTCTCTCCAGTCAACTTCCAGGTCTTCAGCCTGGTCTCTGTTGACCTTAGAGCCTTCTCTGACCACTGCTTGCAGCTGATTGTGGCAACTACTGGTTTATGCTGTGAACCGACTGTTTCACTAGGGATGACTTTGCAATCATGGATTCTATCCTAGTGCCTTTTCCTTACTAGGAGGAAGTCTACCTGAGTTGCATGTTGGCTACTCTTGTATGTGATCTTGTGACTGTCTCTCTTTCTGAACCATGTGTTGGCTACTATCAAGCCATTTGCCAGACAGAAGTCTAGAATGGCTTCTCCTTCTTTATTCCTATTGCTCCACCCATGTGGACCCAGGCAGTCCTCATATCCTGTTCTGTCTATCCCGATATGTGCATTTAAGTCACCCATTATCAACACCAATTCATGTTGTCCTGCTTTATCTAGTAGGTCCTGCAACTGCTGTCTAAATGCAGTCTTTTCCTCACTGTCACAACCCTGCTGTGGGGCATAGGCTGAGATTATGAATACTGCGCTATGATTACACTGGAGTCTGATTGCCAGGAGTCTGTCATTAATTCTGATGATAACCCTCACTGCCTTCTGAAGCCTCTGTCTCACCACAATTCCTACACCATTTCTAGCCTGTCCACCACATGAGTAGTGCTGGGATAATCCAACTGAGCTCAGAATAACCCATTTTCAATGGAGACCCAGAAAGAAAAGCTCCAGAGGTAAATCAAAATGCACAAGTTTATTCTACAACATGATTGCAGTTTACAGAATATTAGTGTCATAAAAATAATGAGTTTGTATTTGCATCTTCCTTTTAGTGGGACATTATTCTATATATATATATATATATATATATATATATATATATATATATATATATATATATATAGTTTTTTAAGTAGATTCTTATTTGCTATTCTAAAACCACCATGTACTTATAATTATATAAAAACAAGTATGAGTAGCATTTTTGTGAAGCTGGACAACTAAAAAACTTCTACCTAAATTATTGAGTAACCTATATCCAGTGACAGTATAAAAATCTATCAAGGAAGATCTACTTCTGTGGATGATATGATATCGTAGATGATTTCCTTTTTGTTTAACTCCATATCTTTTGGATCTCTAATATCATGATGGGAATGGGCCCCATTCCTAAGTCAGGGTATAATTGCAATTCATGAAATTAGTATTGTTTCAATCTTTGTTATCCAAAAGTACTTTTCACAGCACATGCAATATTCCCAGAACTGACTCCTGCAATTCCTACAGAGTTATGTGTATTGGTAACATATCTAAATACAACTGCCGATTATTTTTTTATTAGACGTATTGCTCCTACTACTATTGGAACTGTCTGGGTATCTTTCTTCCACATTGCTCATTTCTGCCTGCAAATCTTGACATTTTAAGAATTTGTTTTTGTCTGAACATGAGACACTGTAATATTTAGGTGTAGCAGTTTCAATGGGCAATGCTACTTCTGTCTGTTTTTATGGACTACTATATCTGGTTTCTAGCATCTATTTCTTTCAACTGTCGGTAATGGGTGATTCCATGTGATGTACATTTCATCACTTACTTTAATGCTTTGTGGTTCATGTTTCCAGTGCTTCTCAGCTATTTCTGTATTTCAGAGTTTGCACAATCCCCAGTGCAACAGTCTTGCCACATTATTATGCCTTTCAGTATACAGTCCTTCTGCCATGAGTGTATCACAACCAGCAACAAGGTGTGCAACCGTTTCCAATTCTTCTTTACAGAACCTACATTTGTCTATTTCTCCCACATGTTCATTGAACTTTGTAAACCAACATGCACATAGTCCACTATCATGGGCTGTATTATTAATCTTTCATCCTTTGGTTTCAACAGACCTCTCCTTAACAATTCTTGCTTCAAATCCTGATCAACACGAGGTTGTTCAAGGAGCTCTCTACACTTGACACATTATTTATGGATTTTCCACATTTCTTTTTCTTTCTCATCTGATCCTTCTCATTATAAACTTTCTTTTTTTTTTTTTTTTTTTTTTGCATTCAGTTGCTGTCTGATTTGTATCTATGTCCGGTTTGGATGTTCATTCTCAATTACCAGCTGAATGCTTCTGTTAAACTAAGCAGTGAGATCATCTTAGCCCTCCTCTCTTCATGTTTTAAGACTCACTATGTTTGGATCTGATGAGGTCTGCAGATATGTATGCAGTCCCACAAATGCAGATCTATACCTATAATCCATTTTGAAGAGGTCCATACGTCCTTCAGAGGGTGAATATATAATCTCGGTATACACTGAGTTTTATATATCATTTGATAAGTACAGTAGAACCTCCATAGTTGACCACCTTCTTAAGATGACCTAAGTTTCATAGACTGGACATGCACCACATGTACTCAGTGGAAGACCAACCTCTCTGTATTTACCATCTCTGTAAGTTGTATCTTGACCACTTGCACTATGACACACAATGTTAATTTACCCTCTATAACTTGATCAGTTGAGTACACTCTACACCAGGGGGTAGAAGGTGTGGGCTTTGTCCCTTAGCTGTATTATTTTTTCTTTAGTATAACTTCTTTTTTCATGTTTTATTATTACCATATGTTGCATTAGGCCTAACATCCTATTGTATATCACATGTTGCTGAAAATTCTTTCAATGTGAGGGATTGGTCTGACTTCTAGGTACATCATACAATTACTGAACAATTTTACAGTTAATCGACACATGATGGCCCAAATGAATGAACTCAAAGAGCTGACATTGAAGGAAAAGGTTGGTCTTCTACATTTTCAGGAAAGCACCAGCCAAAGAAAGAGAGAGGAACATTTTGATGTAGGCAGGACCACAGTTAGCAACATCCAAAAACGTAAACATGAGTACTTGGAGATATATAGTAAGGAAAGCGGAAACATACAGCAGAAAAGGAGGAAAACTTCCCTCAATAAAGTCAATGAGGCCACAGTAAGCTGGTTCAAACAAATGAGTGAAGTTCAAGTCTGAATCTCTGGGCCCATGATCCAAGAAGTTGATAAAAAATTCGTACAGGAATTTGGGGTGGCAAATTTCCAAGCATGAAGTGGTTGGCTCGAGAAATTTAGACTGACATGAGATCTCCCAGAAAGTCTTGTGTGGTAAATCCAATGATGTTTCAGCAGACATTATGGAAGAGTTCATCAAAAAGTTCCCGGACTTTGCCAGAGGCTTCAAAGATGACGACATCTTTAACTCTGACGAGTGCGTACTCTTTTTCAAGGCGATGCCTGACAGGAGCCTTATCATGAAGGGTGACAAATATAAGAGAGGAAAACTTTCCAAAGAACGTTTCACAGTTCTGCGCAAAGCCACGCACATTCGAGAACCTGAAGCCTGAAAACCTCCCTGTCACTTGGAGATCAAACAAATGCACATGGATGACTGGTGCCCGGTTTGAGGAGTGGGTAAGGGGTACTGACTGAGAAATGAAGAAGAAGAAATGGTCTGTTCTACTGACAGTAGACAACTGTCCTGGCCACCCACAAGAGAATCATCTCATAAACATGACACTGAAACTTCTGCCTCCAAACATGACCTCAAAAATGAAGACAAATGAGCAGGCAACACCAGGATAGGAAGAACAATTTTAATAAAAAACTTAGCACTTTCATCAGATTGTATCCACAGACCTCTTCAGAGTTAATTAAACACAGTAAGTTTCCACAATTAAGTATCCCTCCATTTAGTCATGTGACTCAATAAATTAATTAAAGTAAACTAATAACCAATCAACATGACACAATGTTTAAAAACCACCATACAAAATGTTTATACACAATATGAACTAAGCTTTAAAACACTAGCAATAGATAAACACTTATTTAACCCAGAAAAAACACATGCATTTAGCTTGATTTGCCATCTAAGTTCATTTAATTCCAGTATATCATTCCAAGGACCACCCCTCACATTCCTAATGACATGGTTAATTCCAATAAACCCAAATTCATTAAGTATTTAATTAAGTAATTAAATATTAAGTTGTATATAAAGTGTGATTTAACAAGGGTTCTATATTGCATTGAAGGCACTACATGCCGAGGCGCTAGAACGTATTAAATCTGTTTTTTTTTATCCTGGACTGGATTGTTGTATTTGTTTTATATTCTCTTAGTTCGTGTTGTTTTGTGGATTTCTACTTATTCCATGTCCAGTGATTCGATGCTTGACCTGCCGAGAATTTTTAGGCAGGAACAAGGAGAGTCTTCTCAGCGTAGTATCGAATAATACGCTGCTCATATGAGTGAGCAAACCAGTAACAGAGGAATGCCATCTTGTGACATGAAAGGTGTAAAGCCCTGGGAAAAATATCTCGGGATGGAGAACAAAAGGAGGAGCAGTAATCCTTTTTCGTCTATTGGTCAAGGTATGACTGCCACCTTATCTGCAGAAATGCAACAGATGTACGATAAACTAGACAAACTACTACATAAAGAACTGTCTGTCCATCTTAACATCCTTAGTCTAAAACGGTATTTAGAATTGAAAGTCACACCTGATGGCTTAAGGGCTTTTAAGAGCCCAACAACTCTGTTTGACATTCATCTTGAAGAGGATGTTAAGTTTCAAAAAAGGTGGGTGTCAGCAGCCCGCAAATGTTCTACACAATGGATTTCAATCCTGGTGGAAAGGAATTTATTGAAACAACGTAGATTAGAGTAAAGATATCCACCATTTGTGAACAGTTGACTAATAACTCACTTAGTAATAAGCCTGAAGATTTTTGGGGAGATATTACTGCAACATTAACTGAATCTGAACAACAGATTTTGACCATAAAGAAAAGAACTTTTGAGAGACTTGGGGGATTGCAAGAAAGGGTCCGCTTTTTTGTGGAAGATGAATCAGAAGCCACGTCATAAGGATGTATGTTTCAAAGTTCCAGAGGGCCCTGACAAGCCGTTGGGAATGCTGGCATTCTCTCTGATTTTGCAGAAGAATCTATGGATTGGGACAGTGATAATACAGATTATCTGGGCTTGCCGGCAGCACAGGAACCGCAATGTACAAATAAAACTTTTCGTGACAACAAGGAAAACTACAATAACAAGAAACAGGCAAAGGATCCTCTGAAACACATACGGGCAACAACAGAGAACAAATATGTATCCGCAGCGACAACAGGCAATGTATAACAAATTTTAAAGAACCTAATCATGATGTTATTACGGACTCCGGTTATGTTGTTAACTTGGACTATGCCCTAAATTACTGCAAAATAGCTGTATTGAATCTTGGTCTTAAATTTGTCCCTATGGTCATACCGAGATTGGATATGATCAGGAAGGACATATTTTGTTTGGTTAGAAAATTACATCCATTTAATTTTTTCAATAATGGCATGAATAAAGAAAATAATAATCAAGGTATATTGATGATACAGATACTGGTTTTCATTCTTGCTATTCAGAACTTGATGAGTCGGGTGGGATTAATGCTTATTGTAAGTTAAACATAGATAGAGTGCCTTATAAAACACAATTTATACCACCGTTTAAACATGAAGGTGTCCAACAGGGAATAGACTAGGATATTTTTCATAAAGTGATATTGAGAAAAACTTGGACACTATAGGTTGTGAAATGGCAACTTTTTATTGCTTTCCAAAGATACATAAACATATGACTGACCCTACTGGAAGACCTATAGTGTCAGTATGCAAGTACTTTTTAAACAAAATAGGCATTTTTCTATGCAATTACTTGTTAAATATAGTTAAAAAAACAAGTATCATCTATACAAGATACATCTGACTTTTTGAATAAAATAAAAACATTTAGTGGGAAAAAAATATGTTCTGGTTAGTGATTGATGCTAAAAGCATATATACCAGCATTACACACAAATATGGCATAGAGGCATTGAGACATACATTGGATTATAGTCCTGAATCTATGTATATTACTGAATTGATTGATTTTTGTTTAAAACATAATTTGTTTGAATTTAATGGCACCTTATACCATCAGCTACAGGGTACAGCTACAGGTGCTCCATATGCACCCATGTACGCTAACATTATGATGGTTCTGCTGGAGAATGAATATCTGTATAGAGATGATTTTTTTATTAATAATGTCTCTTATTATTATAGATACATTGAAGACCTTATTTTCTTATACAAAGGGAGTAGAAATCAAGTTAATTTATTTATGAAGAAAGTTAGTAATAATAGGTTTGGTTTGATGTTTGAAATTTCAGCCTGTGATGAACAGGTAGTCTTTTTAGACTTAAATTTAAAGGGAATTAATGGCAGAGGTATTTCTACCTCTATACATAGGAAATTTGAAGATACTAACCATTTTCTTCATGGCTCTAGTTTCCATCCCCCGCATTTACTGAAGTCATTACCTTATAGTTAATTTATGAGAATTAAACGCCTTTGTAATAATGAAAATGATTTGGAAATAGAGTATGATAAAACTTTAGCTATGTTCATTAAAAGGGGTTATGAAGAAAACACTGTAAGAGAGGCATTTGATAAAATTAAGATGAAAAATAGGACGTATAGTAATACAAGTATAAATAATACAGATTATATTGCAGAAGAAAAGAAAATGTATATGGTCATGACATATGACTTATTAAGTGATAAGGTAGTCCCAGTTATAAAACAATATTGGGGCTATTTGTTGAAATTTAGAGAATTTTCTGGTTTGTGTACTAAACCTATATTTTCTTTTAGAAAGGGACATAGTATTAAAGATAGATTAGTACATAGCAGATTTCAAATTCCATGCCCTAGTATACCTAATGTTTTACATGTTCTGTGTATGGTTCCCTGTGGAAAATGTATTTCTTGTCAATATGTAATGCTGAGTTTTCAATATATTAATGGACAGAAATTCAATGTATTATCAAATTATAGTCATACTACTGAATGTATTGTGCATGCATTGAAGTGCCCGTGTAACAAGTTTTATATAGGGGAAACCAAAAGGGATTTCAAACTTCGCTTACAAGAACATGTAAGAGATATAAAAATTGTAAATATGAAAGCCCGGTTGCACAACATTTCTTAAAATATCATAAAGGGAACCTAAAGTGTTTACAGGACACTATTTTAGAACAAATAGATAAGAGTAATTATTATGATGTTAAAAGCAAGCTTCTATATAAGGAAGGTTTGCTTATTTTGAAATTTGGGACTTTAAATCCTGATGGTATGAATGTTTCTTGTAAATGGAAAATTTTTATTTAATTGTTTAATTATGTAATTTATTACTTGATTGATTTATTAAGTTGTATACAAGGTGCGATTTAACAAGGGTTCTATATTACATTGAAGGCAGTACATGCCAAGGCCCTAGAACATATTAAATCTGTTTTTTATCCTGGACTGGATTGTCATATTTGTTTTATATTCTCTTAGTTTGTGTTGTTTTGTAAACCCAAATTCATGGTTTGGATTCTTGGATGGCAGGATTGACAATTAAGATTTCTAAAAATGAGAGCAACAGAATTACATATTTTTCTCTCAAATCTGTCAAAAGCTTTTCCATCCTTATCAAAGGGATAAGGATTAGAATTTACCTGATATTTAACAGCAGCAGGATTTACAAGAGAAATTATTGCTAAGTCAAAACTGGGACTAGAAAATGAAAATGTGTATGACTGAGGAACGTTATATAATCTACCTGCTTTCTTGTGGGTACACTGTGGCTGTCTGGCAAGTTGCAGGCAGTAATAAACACACCCTTCAAGTTTGGCAGAACTGGAGGAACATGAATAGGCTCAGGAAATTCCATTTGCAATAAATGACACTATTTGTTCAAGGACAGGGGGATATCATTATGTTTCCATTGAAATGAAAGATTCATTCTAGATACGGTTTCAGAAAAAAATTCTTCTAAG